>NW_027271261.1:0-600000 GCF_040938485.1 Diadema antillarum | reverse complement strand
TCCCATATTACAACATCCAGATATACACGTTACACTGTGTTGTTGCGACATTGGAATATCAATGAGGTAGTTTTAATCTTTTCAGCCTTGGGCATTATAATTGCAGGGGCGGATCCAGGAATTCTGTAAAGGAGGGGGGCGTGACTAATATTTCTGGTGACACTTCCGGGTTTCATTTCCTTTTTTTTCCCTCTTTTATTTCTTTTGTTTTAAACGAAAAATAAAAGGGGGCGTGCACCGGTTGCGCCCCCTCTGGATCCGCCACTGTTGACTGGTATCACTTTGTAGTAGTATTATACTGTGTACACAAAATTGAATCGAGGTCAAGTAGAGAGGGTTTGGGCGAAATCCCGGGGTTACCCTGGTTGTCGCAAGTTCACCTCCTGCTCCTATTAGGCCCTATAAATTGAAGACCCATTACCGAAGGACATTATGGCAAGCTTAGGGAGCACTGAGGGATCTCCATAAAGGGCATGGTGTCCATTTCCACCATTTTTAATTCTTGGAGTCAAAGGGGGCCTGAGCTTTCGATCCTATGTCATCTAGTAGAATCTTCGTCAGAGGCAAAATGACAAACAGGCAGGGAAAGCAATCACATAATGTAAGGACTTCACACAACAAGAACAGTCAGGGACGGGCTATTGGGACACAGAACAAGGAAAACAAAAGGAGAGGGTATATAGGAGGTCATGGGCAAGGAGCCCAAAAGGTAAAGGGAGGGAGATTAGAGCAGAAGGGTGGACAGACAAAAGGCAGAGGAGGGTCAGTAATTATCCTGACGACCAAGGGGGCAACCATTGAAGGAAAAGGATGAACAGGGCGGAGGCAACATCAAACAAGATGAGGAACAATGATGTGAGAGTCAACCAACAAAATAATGCAAGTAATCAAACATATACATCAAAAGTATATTATACACAATAATGGTAATAAAAACAACAATAATGATAATGATATTGATAAAAGAAATTCAGATAATAATAATTATAGCACATAATGAAAAAAAGGGGACACAAAATCCAAGGGAGAGAAAATGTACATGTTGAAAAGCAGGCATAAATGGGCATAGTAAACACAAATATGTATAAACACAAACCCAAACAAGTGTGTGTATGATTGTGTAGGTGGAAAAGGCTGTATAAAAGAGACTCTGACAAGAGGAAGGAATCAATAATGGGGGGGGGGGGGGGGGGGGGGGGATGGTCTGCAATTGGAAAAAGCGCAAAGAAAGAAAGAACAAACTAAAATTAAAAATAGAAAGAGAAATAATAATAATTGAAAAGAAAAAAATGTAATAATATAATATAGATAAAATATAGGTGGTTATATAGTCATTTCCCTCCTGGATATTGAGGCCATGGGGTTGGATGGTGTGACGTCGTTTCATCAAGAGCTTCTCTCTGCTGATTCGGACCGTGTCTGGACGAGTGCCTAAAGATTAAATGCCCTGTAGAGTCATATCAGTGATGGAATGATTGGGAAGATTGAAATAGTGGCCCACACTGGAGTATCGAGCTTAACAGTGTTTTGGCCGATTTTTAATTCTTGGCAAATCCCTGTCAAGTTTACAAAAAGTTTGGCCATGCTTTCAAAAAGCAGATTGGATGTGAAAACTGGTCCAAATTTGGTCCCGGCCCTTCAAAATGTATTCCTATATCTCCCTGATGGACAATAAACAAACTCGAAATTACACTCGATAATGCTTATTACCTTTACCTTTACTTTACCGAAGATACTTGATGGAAGATTGCTGCGTAGCAGCAGTCGGGCTTCCAGGTCTATTCTCATCTGATTAATCTCTATCATCAGCCCACTTATTATGGTGGGTGGTTTCTTGTCCAGTTCAAAAGAAGGCAAAGCAGACAGGCCGTTTGTAATTATACTGCTCATCACAGATCACAGTTGACTATTGGGAATAGGGAGACAGGAATCGTTGGTCTTCTCAGTGCCGAGCAAGCCTATCGATAGATGGAGCTTCCACTACATCTTCCGGCAGGGAATTCCAGTCCTCTAGTACCCCTCCTTAAAGGGTGTGTACAGTTCTGGTTGAGGTGAGAATTTAAAGGCTTTCAACGTTTTGCGAGATATTCAGAAACCACTCTATGAGGTATCAAAGGGGTATCAAAGTTTATTTTATGAAATTCGGTTTTGAAATTGCTGAGATATCCAAAAACAAGGTGAAACAAAGAGATCCTAATAAAAGGCGGGGCCTGTCGCCTTTTATTGTTATCACTTTTTTGGATATCCCAGTCATTTGAAAACCAATTTTAATCAACTAAACGTTGAATCCTTCTTAAAATTACATGCTCTTTCATATTTCATAAGCGGTTTCTCATTATCTCACTTAGGAATGTTCAAAACATGAATCCCCACCTCAGCCAGTAATGTACAGTCCCTTTAACCCTACGTTCTGCATCTCGTCTTACAAAGTTTGTACCTGCCCCGCGTAGTTGTATCTGCGAGTACAAAGAAGTCAGCAGGGTTTACTACAGTATTCTGTCATGCTCAGGTATGATCTTGTACACCTGCTATCTTCTCTTCACCTTCGGTATGCTAGGGATGGTAGGTTGAGGAGTGTAAGCCTTTCTGTGTAAAGGCAGGTGTTTCAGAGAGATCATTGTATTTTTACTCATAATAATATTTCTAGTTCGGTAATTTGGGGGTTCTGGACACCATGAGGGACCCCCTCCCCCCCCCCCCCCCCCACACACACAAACACACTTTTACAGAAGGTATGGACTGACTTGTGTATTGTTTGTTCGTTTGCGTGTGTGTGTGTGTGTGTGTGTGTGTGTGTTTGTGAGAGACGCTTGTGTGTGTGTGTGTGTGTGTGTGTGTGTGTGTGTGTGTGTGTTTTATTTTTTTTTGTGGCTTGTCGGCCGATTTTGGAAGAAACGTGGCAAGAATAGCTCCCCCCCCCCCCATTCTGGAAACAAATCGACGCAAACGTATGTCGCATGGCGTCTCCATTAGTGACGATCGATAACCCACATCACGTGGAACAAAAATAATGTGACAGGTACTATGTTTCAGCTATTCATTTTCTTACTTTTTAAATTAAAGTCTTTCCTGCTTCCAACAAAAGTGTGCACAGATCTTCAAACTTTAGTTGTTGTTTTTTTATGCAACAGCTTCCTTGTGCGTGGGGGAAGGGGAATGCCCCTAATCACCTCCCCCCCCCCCGCCTCCCCCCTCCATCATCTACATTTCCGCGACCCACAACGAATGTAGACGCACGTGATGATGCAGAACAAGAGCTAGGCGACGGCTCTATTTTAGCCAATCATATTTTCCCTGAATATTTCTTCTTCTTTCTATTTTGATAGAAACGTTTTCGATATTCCAACAACAGTGCATATACCACATTGTTGAATTTCAGTTCTAAAGATGCAATATAGCTCCCTTATGTGGGAGGAGAGATGCCCCTCTCCAAGTTTATTAGTAGATTTGCAATTAGTCAATAAGTGAGAATATACAATACAGTACTTACATGATTTAGTTGACAGGTGTTTTTTTCCTCTTTGCAATTTATATTCATTCATTCCTTCACTTTTCCATTTCCAACAGAAACATATAAATATTTTACAGAAATTGAATACATACATACATCACAATACGTAATAAAAGGTAAGTTTACAGAATGCTTAAATATACTTAAATGCTGGAAATGGGGAGGAATGCTAAAACGCAGTGCTTGTAGGGTACGTGTATTCCCCCACAAATAAAAAAGAAATCATAATGCGATTGATAATGATTATGTAATATAAATATAAGAATCACAAAAGAAACTAAGATTTGGAAACATCGCTGTCATGCAGGAATTAGAGAGAAGGAAGCGAGGGGGGGGGGAGGAATGAGAGAAACTGAATACGTGGTGTAAAGATAAAAAAATTGAAGACAATAACAAGACGAGAGTTAATGGATGGTTGGAGCCGCTCAGCAATGATTGCTTGATTTTAGCAGAAAATAAAGTTGGATTTTCCAGTTCTTTTGCAGCCATTAAAGAATTAGCACAATTTTACGATTTCATGATGTTGTTAATAGAAAGACATTAATTTTGGTAATGATACTCAGATTCTAGTAAATGAGGTTCTCAAAAAGTTTAAAGGACAAGTTCACCTTCATAAACATAAGGATTGAGAGAATGTAGCAATATTAGTAGAACACATCGTTGAAAGTTTGAGGAAAATTGGACAATCCGTTCAAAAGTTATGAATTTTTGAAGTTTTTGTGCAGTAACCGCTGGATGAGAAGACTACTGCAGTGTGTGAATAACTTAGATGTCACATGCGTACAACAAAATAACGAAAATATAAAGAGAATTTCACAAACTTTCATCTTATGAAAAAAGTTCATATTCCCCCGACTCGTTACCGACAAATGTTATGGGTAATATTATTCCCCCTGCCTTTAGAAAGAGCCAAGTCAAGTGCTCTTTTATTATGTGAAAAAAGTGAAAATATGTTGAACTTTCTTTATGTTTTCTTCGTACGCATATGACTCACAAGCTGTAGTAGTCTCCTCATCCAGCGGTTCCATTACAAAAATTTTAAAAATTAATAACTTTTGCATCGATTGTCCAATTTTCCTCAAACTTTCACTGATGTGTTCTACTAACATTGTTGCATTCTCTCAATCCTTATGTTTATGAAGGTGAACTTGTCCTTTAACTTCAGGTTATTTTTTAAAGAACTTTAACGCGGGGACGCTTTTAAATATATCATAGAGATTATCCCAATACTTAGGTCCAGGAAATATAGATTCGGTGTAAAAATAGTCATAGTTAAAGGCAACTGAAATTCATCAGAGTGACGAGTTGGGTATATGTATGGAAGGATCGGTTTCTCGCAAACATGGTGGTGAAAACGGGCGGTAATAACGGCTTGTAACTGAGTTTGTATATAAAATTGACCAAGATGATCATTGATAATAAAGATTGGTTATGTTTAAAATTTTGTTTTCGGAAAACAAAACATCAGTGTGAGATCCAAGATACGTGGCAAAGTATATATATACGAATGTTTTTGTTTTTTTCTGGAGACGGGGCAGTCTGTCGAGATTAGTTGCATGGGTTAAGTGTTCCCCCAAACTATAAGACCATAATAATAAAGATAAGGTATAATTAAGGCTGAATAATAAACATTAAGAGAGTGGGATTGTGGGAAATAATACTTAAATTTCTTGATATGATTGTTTCGAGATATAAAGTGTCAAGTGACAAACATCATTAATATTTTGACTTCCATGAGAGTTTATTATCAATAATCAAACCTAAAAACTTCATTGACGTAACAATCATAGAGCTATATCATCTACAGTGAGTATATTTCCATATTATTGGAGAGACTATTCAAAGTATTACTAAATAACATTCATTTAGTTTTAAAAAAACTTAAAGACAATTTGTTTGACCTTATCCAACATAATAAATTTCTAAGTACAGAATTTAACGTATCAACCAAAATGTGGGGATCTGAATGGGAAAGAAACACATTTGAGTAAACAGCAAACAGTAAAAGATAAGCATTGGTATATCATTTATGTGCATAATGAACAAAAAAATATTACCCAGCTTATCGTCTATATTTTTTAATGAAAATTTTCGAAATTTGATCGAAAGGGTGCGTCAGATCGTTGAAATAAATTCTAAAAACTTATGTAAAGTGTAAAAACTCCCTCGTGTGGGAGGGAAGATACTCTCTTCATCCCCCCCCCCCTGCTGCGTATAGGCCCTATATAGATATTATACTTTTAAATGATATTGATTAGTAAATGAGAAATCACGAGACATGCCATAGAGAATTTGTTTGTTTTTTTTCTTTCTTGTAACTTGTATGATTAACCAACATGTAAAGTCATACTTTTGGGATTAAAAATTTCCAAGTATTCCGCCTAAAATGCATCAAATCACTGAATTTCAGTTCTAAGAATGCTCTACTTAAGCTCTCGGTATGTCGGAGGGGGACGGACCCCAACACCCTCCCTGGCTAGCGTGTTCCACCTCCCCCCCCCCCAAAAAAAATAGCCTGCATTCGGCCATGTCTGTTGAGTCTACGCCCCTCCCCACCCCCACCCCCAAGAAAAGTGGACTTGTCAAATCTTGATATATTGCGAGCAAAGAGATTTTCCCCAGTGGTGGGGAGGAGAAAAATCTCTTTGATTGCGAGCCGGAGCACCCTGGTCATGGCGAGATGAGGAACTGTTATGCTTATAGCTGCCCGGGTTGTTGATTATATCAAGCAAGCCCCCCCCCCCCCCCCCCCCCCCCCAAAAAAAAAAAAAAAAAAATATTTGTATATATATAATTATATATTGTTTTTTTTTTAACCCGTGGATCTGAGAGCAAATCATTTTGATGCATTACTTTGATCAAACAAGTCTTGAATTAGAAATGTATTTTTTTTCCCCATCAGTATAGGATGGGATTAAAATACGATTGAAATTTGATGAAAGGGGCCTTCACAATGCGGGACCATGAACTCTACGAGAACAATAAGTGTCACGTGATACTAATGCAACCAATCATAAAATTCTTGATATGTAAGAACTACGGTATATTGCACTTTTTGCAATAATATTGTGGAGCAATGTTTCTCCGAGATGAAATAGAGTCGGGAGTCGAACATGGTAATACACTTGTTATGTAGTCGATCTTGAATGATTTTGGGCAGAATAATAGAGCGTCACGTGTATTACCACAAAACAGCAAAAGTATGAGCACATCCGCCGAACAACCATGATCGCCCAAACCCGACAGGTATGGTCATCGTGCCTTACCGTGACGCGATAATCAAAGATTACGGGACAGAAGCGCAAGCGGAGCTTGTGGCGTATGGCTCGCTCAAGTAAAGAGGGCGCTCTAAATTATCAAGCGCGAAAATCCCACTGTACGGAACATGGCGAACACTGAACAGGTAGGATCGTAGATTTCCAATTGTGTCTTTACCTAAACTAACTTGTTAGATCTATCCATAAAAAGAGGTGAATGAGAGGACCAAATGTGCTTGTTCTTATCTTTCATGAGCAACGTGAGGAAGAAAATGTGAATATTGTATTCGTCAGCTCTTGCAGTAGGATGTTTTGATGACGAGAAAGATTGGCTATTATTATGCGTAAAGTCCCAATGTGTCGGTGATGTGAGTTGTGTACGGTACTGCGCGCCAGCGCGTAGCTGCTACATGCTGCACTCGGCTCTGCAGCGCTGCTCATCGCTGTGTTCCTGACTACACACACGGCCACTACCACGAGTGCGTAGTGCATAGGTGCGGCACTGCTCATAGTCCGAACGCTTCTTTTCAGCCAATAAAGTGAACAACTTTTGGATTTCGAGCCACAACTTGATATTTTTTTTTCCCTTTTAGATGGGCAGCATCTTTCAACAGATGTGTAGAAGACAGTAGGTCCCAGAATGACAGACTGATTGCGTGTGAAATACATTGTAGGCACACCCAGAACTGAATCTAACGAAATGCTCAAACAGTGTCACAGTGAGTTAGTGTCACTGTCATAGTGTTAGTGAGTTACTGAGCACTGTTTGTAATTGTAATAATGATGATACACCAATCAAAGGCGTTGGACTGTACTGGACAGGAAGAAGAAAAAGAAGGATAAGGAGAGGAAGGAAGAGGAGGAAGAAGAAGAAGAAGAAGAAGAAGAAGAAGAAGAAGAGAAAAGAAGGAGGAAAAGTGTAAACTTCTAGACATCTTTCTGAGTAATCTGAAGTGGCAGTAAAGATTCTTTTTAAATGCTGACATATTTTGCTTGCTTAAATACTGTCTTTATACTGTAAAAGTGGTTCCTTTCGTGGTGGTTTTATTTTCGCGCTTTGAGGTTGAACCGCGAATTTAACACCACACGAAAATGTTTTGAACTCATCGCTTGTTACAACGCTATCATTACCGACCGCGAATTTTAACACACGCGAGAAAGTCAGCACCGATGGAAACCGCGAAAGTTTCTGTACGCGAAAGAAACCACTTTTACAGTAGCTCAATGTAGAAAAAGTGAAATGTCAAGGAATGACAAAGCTTATGAAACCGACGTTAATCCCATTAAAAGTGTATTAAATCTGAGCTGTTTTGTTGTAAAATTATTTGAAACTGTATCCTCAATCAGAATGGAAAGCCACCTACAGCAAGCATGCAAAGTCAAGTTATTTTAATGCCAAATTTTCATTCACTCATTCTTGTGTTTGTACCAGTAGAGCTATGTTCTGCTCACCTTTTATAAAAGTAGGGATGGCCAAAAGTAAATACCACCATAAAGACATGTTTTTCTTAGAGTTTGACTGGTCATTATGCAATTAACATGAATCAATTGTCTTCCTATCCGTGGGGCAGCGTAGTTTGGCACATACTTCAAATAATTTAGTTGTGACTCCATCTCTTAGAACTCTTTGCTATGAGTTTAGACTGTATGGAGCTGCCCTTGTGATCTTTAAAAGTGCATCTCTGATCGTGTGAACTCCTGATTATTCAAAATGGCTGTCAGTGAAAGACTGTTCACACACACTGCATATAAACTTTATTTTTGGTAAGTTGTGAATTGTATGTGTCAATATCGATAACATACATTGTAGATATGATGTCTAATTAGTGAAGATTGTCTTTATTGACTAAATGATGTCAAGTATCAAAACTCAACGTGTTTGCTTTTTGTTTGCTTTGTTGTTGTGCACCATCCTGGTGCTAATGGTATAGCCCTGTCACGTTTTTACAGTGGCTGGGCTGTGTATAGTTATGAGCACGCATCAGCTGTAGAAGGTGCATGGAGTGTATAAGGCAAGGATAGAACGAGTTTGCTCCCCGGATTGTCAGCAATCAGGTCAGTTTGTGGAATATTTGAATCTCTTCTCTTTGTTGTCCCCCCTCAGGAGCTTGTTCAGCTTGAGCTGCTGTGCAAGCAGCTGTACGAGAGCCCCAATGCTGAGCAGCGAACTCAGGCTGAGAAGGCCCTGGTCAACTTCACCAACTCCCCAGACCTCAACAAGTGCCAGCTGCTCTTGGAGAGGGCCAATGTAAGTTGAATAGTCTCCTACTCCAGTCTACGAATGATGCGTTTCATGTTTTCCATACGCATACACATTGTTACCTCCGCCAAGGGAGGAGGTTATGTTTTCATGGTTTGTTGGTTTGTAAATTGGTAGTTTGTTTGTTTATCCAGGGAATAATTTTCCTGGTATGGCATCGCAATTTGCTATGCACTTTTACACCACTGCTACATGCCTCGAATTACCCGGGAGGCAAAAGGCAATTTGCCACAATGCCCTATCTACTTGCCACAATGCCTCTCTCAAAATTACCATGCTTACTGCAACTTTTCCTTGCTGCCTTTAAAAAATCTTGAGAGAGAGTGCCCCTAAAACCAAAAATTGCCTGTCCCTAAAACTGGTGAAATTTGAGGCCTGCTGCTACACAAGCTATCTTTTGTGTAGCAGTTTTCTTCCATAGAAATGTACAGGATACCATGTGAAATATTGTTCATCAGCTGAAAATGCTAATCAAATTTGAGTTGGAAAATTATTCCCTGTTATCCGTGTGCAAAATAACTAAAAAAGTTGAGCACGGATTTGGATGAAACTTGCAGGAAAGGTTGAGAATGACACAGGGAACAGATGATTATATTTTGTCAGTGATCCAGAAATTTGTATCGATTTTATGTAGGATTTTAAATATTTTGGCAGGTAGGGTCAATGAACTTGGGAGTTCAAGCTGCGCATTTTTGAGGTTTTCATACGCTCACTAAAGTGCGTGCGCTAGTTTCTGCTAGGGCAAGGCGCGCCGCGCAGCTGAAGGTTTATGACGTAACAAAGGCTTCTATATTGGGAAATCGGGTGATTTTTCAGCATGCACCTATGGGTGGAAATCACTGATCTCTATCGAAGAGCAAGATCATTGCTGGAAAGTAGCAGCTTGGTGGAATTCTGTACTCTCAGGGTGCTTTTCTAGTTGTAAAATTATTTGAAATTTAAGATAGAAGCTCATTTATTCCTGCCTAGTGCTTATCTTTGTCATTCCTCTCACTTTCTAGAGACAGTCAACTGTGAGAAATGGTGAAATTTGGCAAAATTATCTATCTGGTATACAGTGTATTCAAACACTTACACAGGGAATAATTTTCCTGTTATCACATCACAATTTGCTTTGCATTTTCTTTTACTTCTGCTACACAAACAATCTTCTGTGTAGCAGTTTTCTTCCAAAGAAGTCAACAGAAGAGTTTGAAAATTATTCCCTGTTACAATATACAAAGCTCTGATGAAGGGAGAGTAAATATTACCCTCAGGATTGGGAATAACTTAATTTCATACCTCTGATAAACAGAGGAGGCACATTGGAACTACCAATTGTCATTTTTTGTTATTGTCGCATACTACTGCTTCTTCACCATGCAAATTTAATTTCATTGACAATAGAGAAGTGGACTAATGATGTGACTTGCATGGAGTAATTTCCCTTCTTGAAACTGAATAGCAATTTTAGTCAATGGACATATTTTGAAGAAAATGGTCTAAAATTCTTTGTAACAAAATAGCTATGCAACTGAAAATTTGTTCAGCAGTCATATCCAAAATACATAGCAACTTGCTGTGCGATACCAAGAAAATTATTCCGTGAACTTGTATATATGATGTTCCCATAAACATAAAGACACATTTCTTGAAATACATTGTACCATGAAAATGTGTTGTCTTGATTTGCAGTGTTGTAGAACATTAAAAACTAGAGAGGCACTCTGAGAGCGCAGACCTCCGCCAAGCATGCAGCTCATATCCACCACTGATCTTGTTCTTCCATAGAGATATCAGGATTTCCACCCACACGTACTTAGCATAGAAAGTCGCCCGACTTCCCAATATAGGAGCCTTTGTTACGTCATAAACCCTCTGCTGCACGGCGCGCCTGGCCCTAGCAGAAACTAGAGCACGCACTTTAGTGCGCACATGCAAACCTCAAATACGCGCAGCCTGAACTCCCAAGTTCATTCACCCTACCTGCCAAAATATAAAAAATCCTTCATAAATTCCCCCAAAATTCTCGGATCACTACCAAAAGTTAATCGTTTGTTACTTGTGTCATTCTCAATCTTTCCTGCAAGTTTCATCCCAATCCGTTAACTACTTTTTGAGTTATTTTGCACACAGACAAACAAAATAACTAACTAACTAACGAACAAACACACAAACCAACGGTAATGAAGACATAACCTCCTCCCTTGGCGGAGGTAATGAATGTATCACAAAGAACTGGAAAGAGGATGACAAAATAAACATTATTTCAGAAGGATATTTGACATCCAGTGTATACAGGGTGTCTTCAAGGCTTTAGTACGTAACTGTGTGTTCAACTGAAATGTACAGTGTATACTGGCGTCTAATGTGTCTGACTTCATAATTTTTTGGTAAACAAAACTACATCAATTTTTTTTTCCTAATTACAAATTTATAGGGGCAATGTTGACATTACATTATTGAATAGTTATTACATGGCAAATCAAAGTAGTGATATTTTTCTTTCTTGAATTGTATATTTGTAAAATACATTTAAATCATGTGAGTATCATGCATCGTGCCAAACCTTCTGAATGTTTTATAGAAATTGACATTAATATTTTACGCTCTCATGCTTTCCAAGTCTGCATATGCCCAGCTGTTGGCGTCATCATCGCTCATCAAGCTTGTCTCCCGAACCACAACTGTCCTTCCCCTGGAGCAAAGAATAGACATCAGTAAGTAATCAATCGTGGCAACTGATTTTGTACACCCTTTTCACTCTTTCCTCTCACAGGTGACATTATTTCTTTCTCAAATGAATTTGTGACTGTGTTTCAGAGACCTTTTATTTATTTTTCCCCCTTTTTTTTTTTTTTTGGGGGGGGGGGATGATTTTGCAATCAGAAATACTAATAGACCCTCAATGTGTTTATTGCTTAGTAACGATGTCGAGTTCTGCAAGTGGGATTTAAGAATGATTTGTTGATTATATTCATTTGTTTCATAGAAATCCTGGGCAGCATATACATACATATTTGTTCATGAGTGTAATCTCTGTGCATTGCATCATGGTAGCAATGACACTATGATTGTTTAGTAACAGTAATGTAATCCTATTTGTGCATTTATTGATTAATGGTACATGAAATATAATGTTTTTGAGCTGTCCATCCATCCATTCACCCATCCTTAAATATATTGAAAGAAGAAGCATTTTTATGAAATTTCTTTAAAAAAATCAGAAAAAAAAATCGTTCCAATCACATACATGTACTTTACAGAAGTAAGCTTTGATGGAGCATTTCACGTGTATGGGAGTTCTTTTTCTGTTGATAATGATGATATATATTTCAATACGATCATCACAGCACAATAGAGAACTTAAGATTTAAGGCAACTCTTCAACCCATATTTGCCATTTTATGGCATTGTACCAGGTTAGATTAAGTCTCCTTCTTTTCTTCATAAAACAGAGAACTATGTGCTCAACTACCTTGCTAATCGCCCGAAACTGCAGAGTTTTGTGACCCAGGCACTCATCCAGGTATGTCTTTCATGAAAAATGATGCCTACCATGTGAAATATATCAATTCTGTCAATGTCATAAGCAACAAAATTTAAAAGATGAGGTAAAGCAAGGTGTATGCCTGTGACAAAATGATTGTGAAATTATGAATTCAATCATGTTTTTCATAAGCGTATTAATTTTTTGTCCATTTTACGCAGTGTGATTCACTGACTACCTGGCTAACCAAATCAAGTTGAGAGTTAGCCTTAGTGTAGAAGTCATTCATTAAGAACATAGTGTTGATCTTCTTTGACAGACTGATTTTCCCAGATGGAAACAAGTAGTACCAAATGTAAGATGACTGAAGATAATTGGCCAAGTAGAGTAATCAGTTAAAATCAGCTTGAAATACTAGGTACAGATTTCATTTTAGGTGTTGTTTAAGGAAACATTTTTCTGCAAGATTATAGAATAGCTTATTTGCTCATCTGTGCCCATAGCTATCGTTACATGACAGCTATTTTTTTGTGTAATACTCAGATTTTATTAAATGTTGCGCAACACTTACAGAATGATTGGGTAGTACTCTTAATGTTGATACCTTCAAGACAGTTAGCTTATGAAACTTCTTTTATCTATATCAACTTCTTAAATTTTTTTTGAAAGCATAGAATAATTACATTTTTTTAAATTTCTCTGTGTGTACTAGACCTTGAGACAAATTTCCCCTTTTAAATCTTCCTGTAGTTGCTCGTACGGATCACCAAGCTGGGATGGTTTGACAGCAGAAAAGATGACTACGTCTTCAGAGATGTCATGTCTGACGTTTCGAAATTCCTCCAGGTAAGACCAATATTTCATGTGAGTTAAAGGCATCCTGCAAAAATAGTGCAAATTACCTTCCGTGGGTGTAGTTATTTGTTATGTTTGCTGCTTTTTGTTTGTGAATATTATGAAATGCAATCTCGAGTTATTAGAGCTTGAGGAAGTGAAGGGTTAGGTGTTACTTGTCTTGGGACGGGATGGGATGGGCAAACCTGACAGGCCGTTGATGCCATGTCAGATTTGTAAACTCTCAAAAATTTGCCACTACAGTCATGGTGCTGCTGAGAAACCCAGTAGGCCGTAATAAAAGAGACTGAACATAAAAAAACTTGACAGCACGTAATAGGCTGTAACAAAACTGTGGAACCTTTCCAATCTTGTTTGTGAATGTTAAACTTGCTTTTTCACATCTTTCCCATTCTATGACCTATTTGCGTCTATTTGATCATGTACACCAATAGTTTGATCAAGTTACAGACTTGGTGTTCTGTGTCAGTGGTGCAAAAATGATGTACTGTAAAAGTGGATATTTTCGCTTGAGTAATTTTTCGCACTTAGCCGAATAAGACCAATATCGCATGTTTTTCATTCCGTGGAATCAGGACATTGACCTGTTGAGGATGGACTGATTGTGCTATGACACGCATTTCTCATAGACACCTACCCAAGTATACTTGGGACTCATCTTCAACGAGTTAATTATTGGAACATATGGCATGCCAAAATATTTGCATGCTTTTGTTTTCGCGCTAGCTTCTGGTTGTGCGAAATGCGCGAAAATTTCCACTTTTACAGTAAACATGAGGCTGTCAGAAAAGTAACTCATGCACCATAGTTTTGATTGTAATTGCAGTACGTGATTAATATTTGATTTGCTATACATGATGTATGCATATTTATTGTGAATTTAAACAGGGGTCGATGGATCACTTTGTTATCGGAGTTCAACTCATGTCACAACTTGTCAGTGAAATCAACCAGGTTAGTAGAAAGATGATAAGTGTGTACTTGCCGAGCTTTTGCTTTTTTATTTTCTTTATTCATATTGCCTATATCTGTATTCTTGAAATATTGAGCCTGTTACTATGACACGGTTGAATTCAGCATTGTGTGCTAGATCGTAGATGTGCCATATGAATTGATAAACGAGGGAAAACATTGAACAGAGGAGTTTTCCATTAAATATTTACACTATGCAGTATTCTCTGTCTCATTGCACAGGGTCTGTGAAAGCATGTCTATCCGCATGTTTCTCCATCCTTAATAGTTCATATGTGGTTATATCCATGGTGAATAGCCATTGGGCTCATCCTCTGCGACCTAACACAGTCCTGTACAGTTTCAGCAGCATGGGATTAAAGGGGAAGTCTAGACGATTTTCATAATTTCACATGATGTAGTACATAAATCGACAGCTCTATATATAGATTTGTGAAATTTATTGTGGTCCTTATTAAGCAGATAAACAAATACTCTGAAGAACCCAAAACAAATTACACTGGACAAGGATGATGACATTGGAGGCTCACATATTTCAGAAATGTAGCAATGTAATAATTGTATTACAATACTGTTTGCTTAACAAGTTCACCTGTGTAGAATTTATGCAAGCTTTCTTCTTTTGTTCTGCTTCCTTGAGCCCCAACTTAAAGGCAAGGGGTCTGATAGCAGGGTTAAAAGGATAAGATTATGCTGTTTATGTTATGATTTTGATAGCATTTACAAAAAGTCAGTAAAACTGGGAGAAGGGATTGCTGCTTGCAGGATGCTTTACTGATATCAGAGCTGCCAAGTCTTCCAGATTCTGCAGGAGGCTTAGTGAAAATAGAATTATCTCATCGTGTCCTTACAAAAGACTATTTTAAAAGCTCACAGATTTGGAAAATATTTGCCCATTGAGATGCATGTAAAACACAAGTTTTGTCCCTGATTGCTTGTTGGAATGTTTTTCATTTTAAGGGAGGAATTTGGGAACTCCATTAACATGAGATGCTGTTTACAAACTTCACAGAGATTACTGACCACTAATCAAGTGTAGAAAAGCAGTTTGCTTAGCACAGATGAATAAGAGGAAAAGTTGAGTGTGACCAACAGTGTTGTCATCGGGATAACAAATAGTTCTTGCCAAAAAGTATTCATGTTGGTGGGTTTTTTTCTCCCTCCAGCCTGACAACATCCGACCTTTGACGAAGCACCGAAAGATTGCCTCATCGTTCCGAGACACCATGCTCTTTGAGATCTTCAACATGGCGTGCAACCTCCTCAAGCAGGCCTCCAAAGGGGGACTGGATATGCAGGACGATGGCAAGGTCTGTATTTACTGGCACCACTCTTGATTAACGTCCCTGCAGCATCTGTCCTGGCAAACTATTTTTCATTGCCAGTCACTCATTTTTGCCGATCATTTCTGTGCAGGTAGCAGGGCTGTTTCAACATTTTTCACTACATAACTCAACAAATTCCCAGGATGCGTGGTTGAAATAAAAAAACACAAGCCAAACATGTAACAAGTTTTATATCACCATAACATTTGAGTTGGATACTGACAATATTTTGGATCTGGATTCCAGAATGGATGAATGATAAACTTCAGTATTATTGTTCTTAAACGACAGATATAGAAATATTGCCTAAATTACATTACATGTACAGCCTTGGCAGAGGTCCTTGCTCTCTGACGACCCCTTACTAATTTCATTTCATGCAATCATTTCACTTTGCATATACACATTATAACCAACAAATATCTTTCTCATGAAATGCAGTCCCAATACACATGGTAAATGCAACAGGGATCATGCTGAGATGGTAATATGATTTAAAAGATTATATTTCGTCAGTCCTGATTCTGTGTTGAATGTTTCCTGTGTCAGTTTCAATTTTTCATATTGCACGAAGCAATGTACATTCACAGTTGCAATGTCATGTTGCAAAATCTCAGAATTGACAAAGAAATGGGAATGGAGTGTTGGTATTTCCCCTGTTGTACCTATGCTTACTGACTGCAGAAAACACAAAAGCCAGCAACAGTTATGTATTTCTTCATACTCTTTGCAGCAACAAGTGATCAACCAACTCCTCCAACTGGCTAAAAATTGCCTGATCTTTGACTTCATCGGGACGCTAACAGACGAGTCATCAGACGACCTGGGCACAGTGCAAATTCCAACAGGCTGGCGTTCAGGTGAATAGTGCCATTAGAACCGCAAACATGGCAAGCAAATGAATGGTCCTGATAGTAAAAGAAATGTCCATGGCAGTACTGATATTAAGCAAATAATCAACGTTGGTGAAGGTGATGGGACAAACTATCACTTCCGAGGCGATCTGGATGTAGCTATCTTTCCGAAGCGCAGCTGAGGAAAGATAGCGTACACATTCAGATCGCCGAGGAAGTGATAGTTTGTCTCATTGCCTGAAACTAAAAGTTGATTATTTGCTTTAATATTCCACATCTAGGGTCCTAGAAATTCCCATTTTATTCCACATCTGAAACCGTTTTAGCTGTCATTAGGTTTCCATAGGGCTTAGGCTACGTGTGCGCGTAGATGACAAAACAATGAATTTGTTGCACGCACCGCGTGGCACCGAAGTGAAAGTGCGTTGCACTGTGTACTATCAAGTGACCTAGGTCACATGATAGTCCACAGTGCAACGTACTTTTATTTCGCGCATACTCATCTCGCGTTAGGACTGTGTGGACTGTGTGGAGATCAGCGAAACAAAAGGGACTATCAACTTAGAGTGTAACAAACTTTTCTTCTCAGGTGATGTGATGGGCAAAACTACGCTTTTTCACGTGATCAGCTCTTGACCAATCCTATTGCAACATTCTTAGTGTGTGGAATATAATAGCAAATAACATTTTAACTCGATGTTTCATCAGAGAAACATGAAATGATGTCTGCCTGATAAGGCAAAAATTATTGAAGACCCCGTAGCGTGGGGATACCATGGTGTTGGAAGGCTGGCACAGCTCTGATATACTGTAAAACATGATATATTCGCGGCATGAATTTTTCGCGAATTGCAGCCGACAGCCTTTTTCGTGGCATGAAATTTTCGCGAAGTGCCACTCACGTTCAATGCATATAGTGTAAACAAGGACTTTCGCGTGCGTTTTAATTTCACGAATCTTGGCGCTCGCGAAATTAAAGTGCACGCGAAAATTCCTCGTTTTACAGTACTGTAAAAGTGGAAATTTTCGCGGTGTTGAAACTTTCGCGCATTTCGCGCAACCAGAAACTAGCGCGAAAATAAAAGCACGCAAATATTTTTGCTTGCCATATGCTCCTGTGCGTGATGTCTTGATTCCGCAGAATTAAAAACACGCGAAACTCTTCTTACCCGGCGAAGCGCGAAAAATTAGTCACGCGAAAATATCCACTTTTACAGTATTCGAAAATCCCCGTAACAAATTGTGTATAGCTTTATCACTGATCTCTGTGTAAGTATGCACACAGCTGAAAAATCTCGGCTGGAGTCGACCGTTATCAACGAGTGTACGCTTCTATGCTTATATTGGCCGACTGGTGCTATTTGTGGTTTTCAAATGAACCCGTTGGGCAGCAATTGAATCAGGCCACCCATCAATCCCCACACTCACCGGCATAAAGTTTGTTAATATTTTTGTACAAATGCATATTTTGTAGGCCTAGATCGAGTTTCAACATAATTAACACCGTTGACAGTTTCAAGGGTTATCATTCTGTTCGAAATTGTTCTACTCTCAGAATCTTTCTTTTCTTTTTAGATAGGATCGATGGTACATTTTTAATTTCCGTTGTGCATCTGCGCTCGCAAGACCTTCATAATTGTATGATACTCTGCTAAATTTTATGATTCATGGATGTTGGTTCAAATTGTTTGGCCCAGAATTAAATTTGCTGGTACATACTCCCTGAACCACGTCTGTATGCAAGTCACCAAAGCATGTATGTGTTTTCTCAAAACTGAAATTTGACACCACAGTTATGAAGGATGTGAATTTTAGTGTGGTAGTAACATTGGAGTGAAGTGAAATGTATATCCACAAATGCATATTTTGAGATTACTCTTATTCATGGCATACTGTTACAGGTATATCACTGTGAGCATATCGCTTTCTGTCTTTAAGTGACCTCTGAAATTTGACAGCCCTGAAAGAATGACTGAAACATGCTGATTGCATTTATGATACCTGTTTCTTTTTACTCTTCACAGCTTTCCTCGACTTCAGTACAGTACATCTCTTCTTTGATCTCTACAAAGCACTGCCATCTTCGTTGTCTCCCACAGTAAGTTGACGTCCATGATTAAGTAGAACGCACAGGCATGGCGTTTACCCCAAGAGAAATACGGGGGAACTTGTGTCATTTGTATTGTGTCCTCTTGCACAACTTGAAGACATCATGAATGGTTTTGAGACAGCAGAGAAAAGCAAACACTTGCAGCTGATTGACATATTGCCATTTATCAGCATAAATAAGTACCTATTATGCAGTGTTATAGTGGTAGCCATGGCAAAAAAACAAAACAAAACAAAACATGGGCGTGCATACTCAGTTTGGAATCCAGTCAGTGATCTCCTTATTACTGGACAGGTGTCGTATCTACTAGACTAATGAGATTTCTCCCGACAGCCAGTGCTGGTTCTAATCCTCATAGCAGCAAATACCGTGTATCAATTCAAATTAATGAATTCTTGTATCAAGTTGTTTTTGTTGCAAGTGATTGACAAATTTCCCCTTTTTGATGCAAATAAGAATATGTAATGCCAATCACTTTTTGTCATGGCTGCTGCTAAAACAGTGAATAGTCAGTTCTTATTTAGGTCATTGAAGGGTAATTTGTCGATAAGTTGCAATGAAAAAGAGCAACACGTGTTTGTTTTTGTTTGTCAATTACAATTTTCAGTCAGAACTGTGTAAAGAGAGGGCAGTAATGGTGGGATTGGGGAGATGGATAAGCATGATAACAGATTTGAAGTGAATCACAGCATACAATGTAGAGAGACTACGTTTGCTTTCTGATGAGCGCTTGTTGATTAAGGCTTTGGAATTCTGGGATTCTGACACTTACCACATATTCGTGCACCATACCGGGGACACTGAGCTGCCATTCAACAGAGTTGTCCTTTCTGGGCCCCGTTTTATCAAAAGATAAAGTTCATTTTAAGTCCAGAAAATCAATGATTAACTTCCAAATCAACTATAAGTCCGTTTTATCAAGAGACCTAAAGTTAAAATCAACTTTATCTTCCTCCCGAATCGACTATAAGTTTTCACAACTGCTCCAAATCCATGATAACTTTATAGTTGATTAAAAAAAAAATCAACTATAAGTAGAGACAGTTTAGGTAGACTCAATTGTAAGACATTTTGCAGAAGAAAGATGACAGTCACACTTTCCTAGTCTAGCTGGGGATTTGTCACAAATGTTTGTATGTTAACTGCTCACTTTCTCTAACATTTAGTTACGTTTGTTTCATCTAGTTATGGTCTTTTCCTTGCATGAAATTCACGATCGGCATGCATTGCTTGCGCGACTGCTGCACGCAAACACCTAGAATCTACAGCAGTCTCAATCCCATCCTGCACGCCCGGCGCCTCGGCCTGCCGGCCCGTCAAGCCATCGCCAGCAAGGGCAAGTAACCGAGCGCTGGAACTGCGTCTGTGTACAATGCATATTTTGCCAAAGATTATGCGAGGAAAACAGTGATTTCTGACGTGTGTTGGCCTACTATGTAGAGCTAGTTTGTCAATAAATACTATACAAATATCGACTGCTGCAGAGGGAGATGGTAAAACTATTTGCACCGAGGTGATGTCTCAACAGTGCTATGTCCCGAGACGAAGTCGAGGGACATGGCACTGTTGAGACATCACCGAGGTCAAATAGTTTTACCATGGCCCGAAAGAAAGCAGTCGATATTTGTTTTATATCCCTCTCGAGCATTTTACTAGAGTAATGACGGTTCCCTTTTGGAAAAGTGTGCAGGTTTTGTAAACGATAAAACTAACGTTAGGCCGTAGCAGTGCAGCAGCAGTGCGTGCAGCGCGTAGCGAACGACGCCGCTGCGCTGTTGTTGATTCCTATACACAGAGCTACACTACAGCGTGCAAAACTCCGAAAGATCGAGGAGGTCCAGGACTACGTTAGAAGTAGGCCTAAAGCGGCTTCGTTACCCAGATCATCTTCAAAATCGGTTTTAGTTTATTCCTAATTCGTACCTGATATGGTGTCCTCCTGCGATCATTCTTCCGTTACTTGAAGCAGTCACTTTGTCAATTGAGCTGAATACATTGATCACACGTCCACTAACGTTACACACCCACGCCATCGCACCACAGATTTCTGAATGCTGTCGCACAGCACACCGCGCGCTCCGCGCTCTAGCTCTCTTAGCGCTAGCTAGCTAGCTACAAGCCACAGACCTGTCACTCAAAAGTATCGCTACTATGCGCACTGCGTACATTCTTAAGTGAGAAATGTAGATATCGATCACACGATCACGATTGGGTGCAAATCGTGGATTCCCAAAAGTACTATATCCCGCTGGTTAGTAACCAATTGCACCGCATCCAGCTGCTCGTAGCTAGCTAGTAAAACTACACCATGTTCGTGCTCTGTACAATCTTATGGCAAGAAGCTTTACATGAGGGATATAATAATTGATAGTTTAGTTGACCTATACAAAAAGTAAAGTGTTTAATTCTATAGTACAAGGAGTACAACATTAAGATCTATCATCTATCTATTAACCAGTTACAGTTAGGCCTAACGTTACAGCGGATCGTTTGTACTTACCATACACTGTTAGACTACTAGGTCTAGAATTTCGACATGTAGACTGGCGATCTATTCTTTACAAAGCCGATCTCTGCCGTAGATGTTAAAAAAAAAACCCTAGTCACCACACTCTCACAAGTTTCCATAATCTTAACACACAAGACTTGAAACAATGCATACACGACCTTCACATTCAGTCCCACTGCAGAAATCCTCTGTGTCAGATTATCCACGTCATACATCAATGAATACTAGATAATGTAGTATTATCAAAGACCCTATGTAATGCAGATTTTTGTTGAGCTCAAGGTGTGCTAGATCTATCGACCTACTTTCGTCAATACGAGGCAAAACAGCGTATTTTGCGGTTCTGTTGCAAAGATACAGTGTACTTAATTGCAGCGGCTGTAGCACTACTGCGGCGCACTAGCCGACTACGCTTCCGGCAAACAATCATGTACATTCGTTTTGTTTTTGTTTTCTTTTGTGTGTTTTTTTTTTTTTGCTTTATGTATTGTATTGTTTTTAAGCAGACAGTACCGGAAACCAGCCTCGTCCTGTGTTTTTTATTTTGACTAAATCAATGATAAGTCATGGTGATCAGCTATGACTATAATCGACAATTAAGTCTCTTCGTAAAACGGAAACTTATAGTCGATTGAAAGTTATAGCGGATTTTAAGTCGATCAAAGTTATCATTGATTTCACATTCGACTTTAACTTTATCTTGATAAAACGGGGCCCTGGTTTAACTATGCAGGGTTGGAGGAATGTGAAATAAGCGCACAATACAGTTTTTGTGACATAGTATATTTTGAGTTTTTGAGTGACCGCAACGAGATGATACTGTCTTTTTTGTGTGTGAGTTTTATGAATCTTTTTGGTGTTTCCAACATCATTGTTTCGTTTACAGGCACTCTCATGTCTTGTCCAGATAGCGTCTGTGAGGAGATCGCTTTTCAACAATTCAGAGAGGGCAAAGTTCTTGTCACAGCTAGTTAGTGGGGTCAGAGGGATCTTGGAGAACCCACAGGTGAGATATAGTGTTTGTGTGTCTGTCTGTGTGTATATGTGTGTGATCTGTTACATTTGAAATTTGTCGGTGGATTTTGGGACTAATAGAACCAGGCCCATTCTATATGTTTGGAGCTCCAGTGGCACAAATCAAACTTCAATGATTAAAAAGTGAGTTATTTTTTCTTCAAAGCAGATGGGTCATAAATCATTAGTTTTTTCAAGGTAAGCTATAATTGTTTGAATCTAGAACTCTCCAGGGCAGTCTCCCATACGTAAAATCCATGCACCACATAACATTACATCCACTGGCTCTCTCGGATGAGAAGAGGAAGATCATTGTAGCACACCCATCATTTGGCATGCTGTGGCATCTTCAGAAGTGGTTGCATGGCATTGATCATAATCCAATTCTTGGGGCATGTTTTGCTTTGCTCAATCCTGTGAGATCATGATGGTACAGCACATTTATTATGTGATTTGCTGATCTCAGACAAGTGATGAAACTGCCATGGAAATTTTCCTCTTTGGATGGATTTGTAGTGGGATGGTGTACTCCACCATCTAACAGTTAAAACCAAATTACTCTTTTTCTTCTTCAAGCTCAAGTCTGTTGTATATATCAAGAGAATAGCAAAAACAAAACAGAATAATTACAGAATTGTAACACATTTCCATTCTCCTCTGTTTTATCCCCTCAGGGTCTTTCAGAAGCAAGCAACTACCATGAATTCTGTCGGTTATTGGCGAGATTAAAGTCAAACTATCAACTGGGAGAACTGGTAAAGGTGGATGACTACACAGAAGTCATAGCCCTCATTGCAAAGTTCACTGTATCAAGTTTGCAGGTGAGTCTGCTCATGACAGTCTGGTCTTCAATTAAACTGTCATATCGTCTGTTGAGAATGAGAAGGGCGTTAAGTGGTCTTGAACACTATGGGTTTTGTGGCGACTTAACGCCCTTATCATTCTCAACAGACGATATGATGCTATATATCTAGCAAATCCAGTTTTCCGCAAATTGGGACTTCCTAACAATTTTGTTAATGGTTAAAATATGCAATCGTGGAGTACAGCAATGGCAGGAGAGTTGTACATGTTCACATTCATGTTGGGATGAGAGCAATTTTTTTTTCATGTTTCAAAATTGATGAATAGCACCCAACTGGCAAAGCGCAAGAAAAATATAAACTCCTCAAAATACATGCCGTATACAGTACTTCCTACAAATGTGAGTTGGCTCCTTTTGAAGTAACGGGAAATTTCAATTTCCCATTATGTAATGAGGCTTTTATTATGAATACGTATTTATGTTAATTGCACAAATATATTCATAAACTTTAAAGTTGTCTAAGTTGTCACTTCCCATCTTCTTTTAGGCCCCAGTGTGGCAGTTTGCACCCAACAGTATTCACTACCTACTGACGCTATGGCAACGGATGGTGGCGTCGGTACCCTATGTCAAAGCCACGGAGCCGCACCTCCTGGAAGTCTACACGCCGGAGGTCTCCAAGGCCTACATCACATCTCGTCTAGACTCAGTAACCATGGTGATTCGGGATGGGCTCGAAGATCCCCTGGATGACACTGGGATGGTGCAACAGCAGTTGGAGCAGGTACTCCTAAGAGAAAACTTATTACTTTGTTTTTAGCTTTGGCAGAGTAGTAGTGCCTACAGCATTACGTGAATCGGATGGTTTTCTTTTAATCTGTGCGTGATTGATTCTTGTTCTCGAAACAAGTGAATGACTTGAGTAATTGAAATAAACTGATGTGTGTAGAAATGATGAATTGATGATATTGCCGGTCATGAGGTCAAGTGTCAGTGGCTGTAATTTTGTGATGTTGTCATGGTAGCTATGTTATACGCATGAACTCTCATGGTAAGAAACGACAATGTAGGCAGAAGCATATCAGTCTACATTGTGGTGTTGAATGATGCAATGCTTATAGCTTGCTAAAGTTAAAGACTGGAGTGAGCTGTTACGACCGATTTTAGTCCATCGTCTGCCGTGCGATATGTTATTTGTAAAACATCTTTCACCATTTGTCATCCTCCATTTTTGTAACGTTTTGATAATTTTATAACACTTGTAACTGTGTAAACTAAGAATGCCCAGGCAGATCTCTATTGGATATGTTTCACATTAATGTCATTATCATTTACTTGGCACTTTTTTTGTACTTTCCAATCAGAAGGTAGTAGTGGTATGCTTAACCAAAAAACCAGCTGCAAACATAAAAAATTCAGGATGTAGAGACTCGTGTCTGATTGTGATGAGTCGCATTGTGTTCCTTTTCCCCTAAAAAAAGTCATGTGAAATCTACATATTAAGATGCATTGGGTATTTCTTTTGTTACAAATGCAGCTTTCAACGATAGGTCGGTGTGAGTATGAGAAGACGTGTGCGCTTCTCATTCAGCTCTTTGACCAGTCAGCGCAGGAGTATCAGAAGACCTTGCCCTCCAGTGTTGATATGGCCATCCAAGAAGGTAAGCAAGTTTGTTCCTACATCCTCTCTTTTCTTTCTTTCTTTTTCTTTTTTTTCCTTATCGTTTGACGAAGAAGGGATGTAACACATGCATGCTTTTGTAATAAGCAGAATGACTCGTGTACGACATGGGGCTCAAAGAATGAAGAGTGGTCAAGCCATGCCAATTGGTTGCCTGGTCTAGCTTACATGGTGTGTCTTTCGCCCCCCCTTTTTTTTTAAACCAGTAGATTAGGTGAACCTGAAGACCTGGTAGCATGGGGATACTACGGAGTGGGGAGGCTGGCCTGGCTCAATCATATTTGAGAAACCCTGTAACAAAAATTGTGTACAGCTTCGTCACTGATCTGTTACAGCCAGAGAAAACAACCGAAAAATCTTGACTGGAGTTAACCGTTAATGATGAGCGTACGTTTCAAAGTACACATTCGCTAACTGGCTGCACACCAACCCATTTTGTCTACTGGTCCAACCTGTCTGTCGGACCAGTAGGTACCCAGTTTTTCCATGCATTACTGGTCCATTCCTGAAATAGTTACTGGTCGGACAGTGATGTTTACTGGTCAGGGACTGTCGGACCAGTGCCAGCGTGCAGCGTTGCGTGAGCACACACACACACAGCCAAAGACTCTTCACTGGAGTGGACCGTTACCACTGGGCGTACATTTCGAAGTACATATTCGCTGATGGGCACGATGTGCAGTTTTCGAAAGTGCTGCGGGTAGGCAACGAATGAAGATCAATTCGATCATACCGCCCATATTCCCCTATGCTACCGGGTCTTTCAACGGCATGTCGGTCAGTGTGTTCATTAGTAAACAACGTGGTGTAGCTTCCATGGCATAGATCTCAGATCCCATGCTAAGTCCTCTACCCACTTTTAAAAACTAACACACAAGCAAATAAGAAGAAAACAAATCAAGAAATCAAAAACTTTGGAAAGTAAAGGTTCTATTGGATAGAGGATAGCTTGATACGGGAAGAATGACTGTTTGCAACTCATTTTAGGAAATGTAACCTAAGAGTAAAGATTTTACGTTATTGTCGGTGTCCAGCATACAAATGGTTTGGTTCGTATTCATCTAGCTTCATTAGCAGGTTGTACATTGTATGGTAATATGATTATAATCTGACACCATGATTGTAACTCTTGGAAGTTCCACGAGGAACTGTTGCACACATACACCCCCCACACGCTCACACATCTTATTAATTGGTCTAAAACATTTACATCACATGATAGATCAGTTATTGCCACGTGGATAACATAAAATGCATATATCTTCTCTCATGATATTTTTTTTCCATCGTACGTATGTGTGTATTCTCTTTGTTCATTCAAAGGGATGCAGTTAGGTCTAATTGAAGACTTGAGCATGTGTCGTAGGTTCCATTAGTATGTTAATTTCAAAGTCATTGAAGATGAATTATGCCAACAGGAACTTGGGTTTCCACTGGCAACAATTCGCTTGTTCCGCTACAAAAAACAAAGAAACGAAAAAAATATAGAAAATGCATAAATCTTCTTTCGTGACGTTTTCGATATTGGTCTCACTTGTCAGTTGTCGTGGGCTTGCCAGTTCCAATTATGGAAGTCTTAGATTGGAAATGGTGTACTGAATATCTTTTCACACTTACTAATGATATGATTATGCTACTCAAGTGTTGAAGTCTTTTCATCGGTTACCCATTTAATGTCCCTTATATATTCAGGCATTTGTTGCTCACTTTTCATTTCATTGTGAATTTGATTCTTGCACAAGGATATAAAACTTACGTGATCAACACTGCTAAGTGTTGGTTTCTTTCTTGCAAAGCCTCAACCTAAAACTAAAAATAAAAACGAAAGGGGAGAGAGAGAATGTTCTGCTCATTATTCATAATTTGATTATGAATACTAGTTATCACTCACTGTTTATTGTAAACGTCAATATTTTTGCGCGATTAATTTTTCTCGCTGAGCGGCTCGAAAACATATTCGCGGGTTCTTAAATTCGCGCTCCGCAGCGGGTTAATACACAGTCTCTGTTTTCATCCAGCGATGCCAGCGTACGATAAGCGACGTAGTGAGCGGCGCGAGTGCGAGTACAAGCGCTCAACTACGTAGTACCAATATTTTACTCGATACATGTACTGTAGTACTAGTACTAGTACTGTAGTCGCGGGGATGTAGCACACTCGTCCAATCGGCCATGGGCTCGGTGCGTGCGGTGCGTGCGGTGCGTGCGATGATACAGCTATATGCGTAAACATGTCTGTACTACGTAGCTGTATCATCGACGAAGCGCACACAATACAGGCCGTTCAAAATGTGCATAGAAAATTGTGAAGATATATACGCGCGTTTTTGAATTCGCGCTAGCCGAACGTAGCGCGAAATCCGTGAAAATTAATGTACCGCGAAAATTTCCACGTTTACAGTACCTGTATGAAACAACTGCATTGAATATGACCTAGATGTGATTGTGAAGTAAATGCACTGGCAGCCATTCCACCCATTCTTAGAGATGTCATAAGCATTGTGTACATCTTAAAGTGTCAAATACATAACAGTTATTGTTGAATGATTACCAATATAATACATCGCAGAATATATATTGTACTCATCTACTCATGAGAGTTTCACAGTAAAGATTGGCATCCATTTGAAATAACCTTAATTATTATTTTTTTTTATATAGGTCTTTTCCTTATGAAGATGTGTTAAATGTCCCACAGGCATGGGGAAAAGAAAAACGTGTGGCAAAATGTAGAAAATAGACAGAAAGGGTGCCTGGGTGTGGTGAAATTGATACTAAAATTGCTGGGATATGCTTTTGCTTACAGGGGACCTCTGCTATGGGAATGCCAGCTGTTTAAACATGAAATCAGAAAGCACTGTACTGTAGGATCAGCATGTTGTACATGATATGCTGGCATCTATTGTCAAATCCATGCAAACAAGATTCAGATCATTTTGGTTAGCAAGTATGCAGAGTCTTAAATGCAAATGTTTGAATGCATTTTCTATTTTTTAGAGTTCTCTGGCAGCAATATTAATGTTATGTTTAAATGTAACGTTTTTATTGATTAAAAAGGTTTCCTGGGACAATCCAATTCTTCCAACATAAATTTTGTTTTGTTTCTGTGTCCCTATTTCGTATGCCAGAATTGTGTTTTTCTGACAGTGAATTCCAATCATAAGCCAATGGAGTAAAATTGAATCAAAGGAGATTCTGAGTTTTTGATCAAGCAGAATCTTCAGAAGATTCAGCCAGAATAGAAAGCACAAGCCCCATTTTTAGATGTTATAACATTGGCAAGATAATCATTTCAGACAAATAAATGTTGAACATCTTTTAGGTTCATAGCTGCTTCTGCTTGTCTTTGATGCGCATGCAATATGGAACTCGGTATTCACGACAGTGATAGATCATCCTGTTCCTTTAAAGTAACCCATAGAATGAGCTGTCAAAGATATTTTTTGACCTATCAAGGTGAACTCTTTATCCTGGATGGTTTTAATTTCAGATGTCACTGTCGTTGCAAGTAGAGTGCATTGAACCAAGTATAACCTCATCTCGTACTCTTTTGTTTAATCCTTCCCAACACCTTCTTCCCCTCTTTGCTTCATCATCTTGTCTTCACTTCGCCCTCCTTCCAATCTTTGTCCGTCTTCCAATATCCTCTTGATTTCTTGTCTGCTGCATGTTATCTACCCCCCTCCCCCTCCCGTCCCACTTTCATTTCCTCACGTGTGTCTGACATGATCTGGCTGTGAGCTTATGCTGTTCGCTGATACCTCAATACCCCTTACCTCATTCAATTTCCTCTACAATTGAAAATCTTTTGCGTGATGCTATTCTTTCCTTTACCCATCCCTCACTGCTTCTATTCCCATCCTACCATATCATGATGAATGTTTCTCACACCTGAGTATTGCTCCCTCTCCATTTCATCCTCACCCCCTTCCTTTATTTTTGTACACCATATGTTTTTTTGTTTCTACCCCATCTGTCGCCATTTTATCTTAGTTCTCGTTGCCCCCCTTTCTTGATTCTTGTTTGTTGTTCACTGCATCCCTCTGTGGTCTCTTGTATCCGCGGGGACAGGTCGGTTGACTTGGCTGGTGTATATCATTGGTGCAGTGATCGGTGGTCGGGTCTCTTTCACAAGTGCTGATGAACACGATGGGCTTGATGGGGAATTAGTCTGCAGGTAACTAAATATAAGTATGCTTGTTTTAACAGTAATCTTGTTATGGAGAGTACATCAAAGCGATACTGGAGAACGGGTCCTGGGTACCATTTTTCTTTTTTTTCTTTTTTTTTCCTGCAGCCAGCTATTAGGCAGAACAAACAGAAACAGAAAGATAAGATCTAGGACCATTTCATGATATTAATATTTGATTTGAAAAGTAAAGAACAATGTGTTACATTGTATTCATGAAAAGGCGATAGACATGGGATATCATTATGCAACCTGGTTGTCATGCAACTAGTTTCAGCATTCTTTTTCTTAGTACTGTGGAATTTTGTTTTTATCTTCAAATGCTGATACTGGTGGAATGGTGATAGACCTTTTAACATTTATTTATATGATAAATTTGTTTTCCATTGCCAATTATTTCAACACTCAATTACCATGTCACCTGCATTAATTAAACTTAAACTTCGCATATACGATATATGGATATAGGATGCTGTTAAAAAAATGTCCAGATAGATCTGTTACAAATATTTGTCATTCAAGTTTTTGCTCTGCTCATGTACATTTGGTTGTATTATAGATTACATTTTAGTTGTATGATCATTAAAAAATTATTTGGTTTAGTAGTGACCTCTGTTTTTAGAATGATAATGATATAAACGATAAATGATCGAAAAAAAGGCTGCAAAAAGCAACCCAGACTGCAGATTTGTGTAATTGCTGGTATGATGATGAATGATATAGCTATCGAAGTTTTTATTAAGAAAAGTAGGAAATAGTCTGAATATTTGAAGTTATACTGTATACATTTGAATGTCAATACAGCTTCTACGATAATTGTCATTTTTGGGGTTTTTTTTGTTTTCTGTTTTTTGAGGGGATGAAAATTCACACACACTGCATTTGATTTCTTTATATCAGAATGGTAACCACTGAAGACCTATTAAAGTGTAGTTCTCCCTTTTGTTTTTAATACCATAGTTTATAACTCTGTAAGTTTTATTTTGTACATATGAATTTGTTCAGCATGGTCAGAGCTTTAGACAAAAGAACAGACTGTGTGTGCATGTGTGTGTGTGAGTTGTGCCTGCTGAGTGACCCCTACCAGAGTTGTGTTTGGTCATTCCATGCCCTGTACGCAATTACTCTCGCCGCAGAGTTCTCCAGCTAATGAACTTGACCGATGCCAAACTGTCCCACGGTGGCTGTGAGAAGCTGGATATTGCCATGCTGAGCTTCTTCGAGCAGTTCACCAAGATCTATCTCGGCCACCAGATTCAGAAGTCATCCAAGGTGAGTTCCAGCCTATCATGCCATCTTAGATGGCAGAAGAAGCATGTTTACTGGAGCATAAGTTGCAGCTGGCGTACGTCCAAGTTGAGCTGGCGCAGATTTTGGTATCCCATGACGCTTTAATCAAAAACATTCACGTCCAGCAGCTCCTTTCTTGCAGAAACTCTGCAAGTGTGATGTGTCCATTCTCCTTTGAAAAAATCTTTTGAAAAAAGAACGAAAGCACAGTGTAGCTCCTTATTCTCTATTTCTAAATGTGACCCGCTACAACAAAATGATCCTAAAGTCGGGCGAGGTCGATTATTTGAAAATTGCTTGACATAATTTCCTAATCTTTCTGCTTTAAATTGATGTATAACACATCTTATAAAAAATAATCGGCTGCGTAGATATCGATGTTTAAAAGAGAGCATGTCGAGACGTCTGGGAAATCACAGTTTCGAGAAAAGCGCCCTAAAAGTTTTCCTTGCGACGCAATCACGATCAAGGGACACGCAAGTAGGTATTCACCTCCGGACAATAGAAGGTAAGCCCTAGCAACCCCCGAAATGCTCATTCAAACACAGCGTCGGCGGTCTCCTCACCGACCAATCGGTGACCAGGATGCCAGGAGAAGCGGCTGGGCATAGCGCACCCCGCCAGCACGCACCAGTCGACTGTGCAGTGTGCGAGCTTCACGCTTCGGTTAGCGGCAAGCAGCAAACTGACCAATGAGATCACTCTGATCGTTGTTAGGGGCGGAGCCTATCTGTGGCGCTCAATCCAAATGTTCGAACCAGTTTCTGCTTCCTTGAAACGCCAAAAAACATGGCTCAGAAAAACGCTATTTTTTGGTCTTTCCTTTCATCATTTTGCTTCAAAATTTCGACAGATGATAGAAGACATGTCATACTCTAATAATATGTCAAATTCAGAAAATCGTAAGTTTTGACCAATTTTGATGCTCTGACTTCAAACTCGATTTTCACGGCTTCGACCGTGCGCGACTTTAGGACCATTTTGTTGTAGCGGGTCACAAATATATTCTCAGTATGTTTTGTGCAAATTTGTGATATTGGCAAAGTATAATGCAATTTCTATTTTGTTTTTGTTTTTTTGAAATTTGCCATGTAAATGTGGTGAAGGAGGGAGGATGGGGTATCAGTGTTTTGAGGGTGTAATAGAAAGAAGTCAGAGAGTGAATATTTACCATCTTTTCTTCAACAGCTGTACAGAACTCTTTCCCAGGTGCTTGGTCTTCAGGATGAGTCTATGGTGTTGAGTGTATTCATTGGCAAAATGTGAGTAAGCCACCCACTTCATGTTATATTCCTTTTAGCCACTTCAATTACTTGTTGAGTGCAGTAAACCACACCAAAGCAATCCAAATCATTCAAAATGATTTGATAAAATTCTATGTTAGGCAGCCGATCATTTAGGAAATGATTAGGATGGAATTTTGACTGAACCTCAGATATCTGTTTTATGTGAGTTAATGCACTGGTGCCAACGTTGTAACAGGAAAATAGTGATATAAGGCCATTCATCTGTTAGATTTTGGGCTTAAATTAGTTTGTAAGTTGTGGTGTATGTGCCTGCATGCATGAAGGTTAGATACAAGAAGTAAGAAACAAGGATACTTGATAGTCAATATTATGATACCAGATTTCTGTAGTTAAATCAGCAGTCACGTACACAGTATTACTCGTGATAGCGCTAAGTAAAAAAAGGGGTGTCAGTCAATTATGAGATGGTAGTGCATTTGAAATTACATATAGAATTGTATATGAATTAGAATATACTAAGTATTGCAACAAAATAGTGCTGCATTAAGTTTCATTTGATAATGCCTCTGAACCCAAATCAGGCTGGACTTTTTGGCTGTGCTGAGTCTGGGGGATATGGGTTAGAGTTTTCAGACTTAACTTTGTTATGCCTCTCCTTCAAGTGTTATAAGTACTAATAGCGCTAACATTATGCAGTTCCTTTGAGTTTGTGATTTGCTCGTTTGGCAAAGTTTGATGGCATTATCGACGTATGGGACAGGGATTAATGTGGTATAATTGTCAGTGAGGTGGTAATATCTAGTATGAGCGTTAACAAGGTTTGTGTTTTGCCCGCTCCTCATCCAGCATCACAAACCTGAAGTACTGGGGGAGAAGCGAACCCATCATATCCAAGACGTTGCAGCTGCTCAACGACCTCTCAGTGGGCTACAGCAGCGTGAGGAAGCTGGTCAAATTGGAAGCCGTTCAATTCATGCTGGCAAATCACACGGTGAGTCTTTGAGCAAGAGGGAATCTTATGGTGGATTTGAGCACTCTCCTAAAGCGTACCATACCATATCGAGCCAAAAGTGAACCCCTTCCGAAAGGATACCATACTACTGCACCAGAAGTTGGCGAGAGAAGAATTCATGTAACACTTACTCCATCACAATACAAAGACACCTGTATGTAGCGTGCCGTAGGCACACGAGGTGAATATGTTGGTTCCTACAAAACGTGACCCCTGTAACTGGAGTCCAAAAATAGCTCATGAGGTACGCTTTCTCCACAGAGCACTCGAACTCTTTCAACCTGGCTTGATATGGTATGGTACACATTGGTTTGGTTTGATTCCCTTCACTTTTTGAGTGCCTGAACACAGCCTTGGATGACAGTACAGAGTCCACTGTCGTTTTGATTTTACAATGTGCATCTCATTACTAAATGCGTGATATGGTTCCAGCTAATTCAAATTTAATCACTCTCTCTTCTTTCCTACTTCGTCTGTGAACAGAGTGACCATTTTCCGTTCCTCGGGGCGAACGGGACGTTGTCGGTGCATGACATGAGGTGTCGGTCCACGTTCTACACCGCCCTGGGCAGACTGTTGCTAGTAGACCTTGGAGAGGACGAGGAACGGTTCGAGACATTCATGATGCCACTGACCACGGCCTTCCAGTATGTTGGCAACCAGCTGAACAATGCGAAGACTGGCTCTGGGGTCTGGAACGAAGCAGAGACAAAGGTGAGAGACAGTCGCCATTGCTGTGATTAAAATTATATGGGAATCGTGCCCTTTCATTTCCTAAATTTATTTGCATTTTGATACATGTGGAAAGCCCTTTCATAGTTGGCAGTTACAAAACAAGAAATTTGACAAACTAGCTTTTAAAATAAAAGTATTCTTCGAGACATTTGTGACTGTTAAAGCAGTTTGTAGTTCTGTTGTGTCTGTGTTACTACATACTTGTCTTTGTGTTGGAGTAGGCTATTCTTTCGATAAGGTACTTAATCATTCCACTTTACTTCTTATTTCATTGTCTTTGTGAGCTATGTGAATAGCTATTCGAACTTAAGTTTGTTTGTAGTATCTCATTTTTAAGGTAGAGTTGAATCGAATAATGGATAGGAAATTGATTTTATTTTGGAAATTTTGTACACTGAAAGAGATAAATGTAAATCACTTCATTGTCTGTTTCATAATGCATCTCCTTTATTATTCAATCTTTTTTTCTCCTTCTAAATTTTGTCATTCAGAGGACATTGATTGGGCTGGCCCGAGATATCAGAGGCATTGCCTTTGCTTTCAACACAAAGACAAGCTACATGATGCTCTTTGACTGGATGTATCCTTTCACAATTTCCTGCATGTAGATGCTAAAATGTGACTCTTCATAACACCCATTTTTTTTTTCTATAGTCACCAGCTCACCCTAGTAAAAAAATGCCAAAACATTTAGATGATGCCAAAAAAAAAAAAAAAACATATCCGGAAGTTCCCACAAATAAGTTTTATCATGGTAGGTAGCTAATTTTATGACAAGTTGTGCATTTTTTCACATCTACAGGAGATTCATGATGTAAATGCTTGGAAAAGGTGACATAATGTTCAAGTCACAATGACATACTGTGTACAACATGTTTCCCTGCTTCCCTTCCTTACCCGGCAAATGAGTGCCTCTACTCTGAGAATGGGCAAGATTTAATGCCAATTTTGTGGTAATACTGATTCCATTAAAAAAAAAAAACAATTTTGTTCAGTTTGTCTAGGCCCTGTTTTATGAAGAGTTAAAATTGACTATATAGTTGATTTCAACTGTAAGTCTATGGCAGCCTGTGTGGTAAGGAAATTTAAAATCGATTCTATCTTTCCATAAAACGGGGCCTACTTTTTTTCCCCTTATTAGTGTTGATATGATATATATTACCCTTTTGAACTTGAGGTTTCTTACAATGTTAGTGTTCACTCGTTAAAGGTAGCAGTCAATTTCACACTATTTCACATAGGTGTGGGCAAAGGCATTGTGTATTTATGGATGTTAACCTGCAAAGTAGGATGATACAGAGATGAAATCACACAGGCAACAGAAGACACACATTTTCACACACTACACACAAATTCACATATAAGGAAATCTGCTGGCATTTAAGTGATTTTTGAAGAGGGACGGCCATGGACAGTCTAGGGGCTTCCGGGGTTAAACTCTTGTTGCTATGACAAAGTCATCATCCTTAACCATACCGTCCTCCGATCAGCTACCCCGCCTACACACCCGTCCTCCTGAGTGCCATAGAGCTCTGGTATCACGACCCCTCCGTGACCACGCCCCTCCTCAAGCTGATGGCCGAGCTGGTGCAGAACCGCTCGCAGAGACTCCAGTTTGACGTGTCCTCGCCAAACGGCATCCTCCTCTTCAGGGAGACCAGCAAGATGATGGTTGCATATGGTATGCAGAGATATCAACCAATACGATTTTTTAGTGTTTAGCATGATAAAGGAGTGAAATACAGTGATACAAAATCGCCTTTTGAAAGTACAACTTTTCATCTCTCGAGTAAAAGGAAAAAACAAAATGAAGCCAGTACAAACTGCGGAACACTGCAGAAAACGCCTACAAAATGTTGAATGACGAGCGTAAGTGGGCGGGGAAATATGTGGATGCTTTACAATTTTCTTACTAATGTTGATGAATTACCAACATTTTGTTTGCCCGTTCTTTCCAGGGAAAGATTTCTTCTGCTGACATTTTACTGGCCCAGGGCCAGCGTGCTAGTGGTAGTATCAAGGTCTCATGAAAATCTGATTTCTTGTCAAAAATCTGATTTTTTAGGATATTCCATCTGTTTTGTTTTGTTGTTGTTGTTTTATGTCAAGAAGTGGACATCTCTGGGTGTACCTTGCCAGTCAACTTTCCACACAGGTCCACATCCTCGAAATAAGACAAACTTTGGGTGATGGATATCATTTGTAGATGCTTTTCCAGACAGCTAAAAACCAGTAAAATGGGCAATATTTCTACAGTGGGAAGACTTTGTGTAAAGAAGTGTATATTGTGTCAAACAGGTTCATACATGCGTGTGGATATGACATGTGGATAATGACCAGGATGCAAACAGGAGTAATATCACTCATGTGATATAAATCTTCTTTTAGTTACATGTATAAATCATTATGGATCATATATCTGTAGTGTTTCTAACTGAGTAGGTGTAATTTGTACATAAAATTAAGAATGTGATGTGTGATGTTTGTTCCTAAAGGAGTCCATGGCTCTACTTACACTGTCTTTCTGCATTTTTTTTTTCCATCAACAGGTTCAAGATTACTTACTCTTCATGACATTCCAAAGGACCAGATCTATCAGATGAAATATCCTTTACCAGAAACAGGAATGGAAGTAGTTATCAAGCCAAGAAGACTTGGAGAATAATGGATAAACCATGTTTGTTATGAGTGCATGTTAACTTTAAAGAAGAAAAAAGAAAATGAAATAACATATCAACAGATAATCAAATTCAGAAAATAAAATTCTGTGAGTGACTTGTCAAAAATCATTGTGACATGATGCTGTTATTGCTTGAACAATGAAATGTGCAATATAGTGAATCTTCAAGACAGTGACTGTGCACAAAATATATATTGTATGTGTGTATTAATCTAGTCCACAGGCTCAATTTTTTTTCATTGATGTTCTGTCTGTTGACACACAAAAAAGGGATTATTTAATATTGTGATAAAGTTTCCTAAACCTTATTTGCAAAAACAAACAAACAAACAAACAAACAAACAAACAAACTAAAGCAAGAACAAAACCAAGCATTTATGTGTTTTAGGATAGTGAAAGACACTGTTTACTTACTGCTGTCATTAAAATCTTCGGATTCCTTAACACACCCCTCACGCTGAAGGGCATTGCTGTGTGTTTCTCAATGCTCAAGGCTGCCCTCTCTGGCAGCTATGTCAACTTCGGCGTATTCCGTCTCTACGGTGACAGCGCCCTCGATGAAGCTCTGCAGATGTTTGTCAAACTGCTCTTGTCTATTCCTCTCAGCAATCTGCTGGTGAGTCCAATGGAATGAAAAGCGCTTCTGCAGTGATACAGCTCTGCGATATAAGATCACAAGTTAAGGGATAAGCAGCAGCTTCTTAACTCTTTTTGTGTCAGGAACTTTGGACAGTGTGTACAATGCTGAGGGCTTTTCGTAGCCAATCAGCACTCAAATCACATAATAGGGTTAATAATGTACAAGGATGCCAGTTTTCAGGCAAAAGCCTGAATTCAGGCCCTGGCATTTTCAAAGTTCAGGCTTTTTCGTGTACAAAGGAGCTTCATGTAGATGTATTTCAGGCCTTCTCTTTCATTCTAACTGGCATCCCTGAATGTAGTCAAAGTCTAGTATTGTCCTGGTACTGTTATAAAAGAATTTAGCCTCTTTTCTGTAATGCCAAAATTCACATTATTTTTGAAAGGCATTTCCTTATCTTACTGTTCTTGCAATGAAAATTTGTGTGATGTCTTGTATTTCCACTTCTTTGTTCTGGTCTCCACGTTCCAATCTTGCTTAGAAGGGAGGCTTATCCATTGCTACATTTTGGGCATGTTTTAATTTCTCTGCTGTGTGAATAGTGAGAGGTACGACAACTGTGTTTTGCCATAAGCCTATCTATTTCCAAGATGCTCATGATATATACCATGCATGAAGAATGACTTATTTTCAGTCTGTCATTGATAACATGTCTTTCATTACATAAACTGCAGAAAGGCAAATGTTTAGTTTTGCTATTCCAGTGCTGTCCACCACTCTATTTCACCAAATGAAATAAATGTTGTTCGCACAAAAGGGTTATTACACAGTTTGTATGTTTATGGTTTTTTTTTTATATTTCATTTTATCTACTGTATGTTGATTTCTGTATAATAGTCTTGTAACTACAATGTATATATTATCTTTTTATGCTTGTATTGTTTTGTGTGCTATACTTGCTTGTGATTTTCATGAAGTCTATCGTATTCTAGTGTTTTATCATGCATTTGTACATAGGGCTCCCCTGGGAATCAGTTGTTAAGCTGACGGGACTACGCTGTTTAAATATGACTGAATAGTATTAAGTAAATGAATAATATACATTATCTCTCACCGTATGCCATTGTCACCACCCAGGACTACCCCAAGCTGAGTGGGTCCTACTATGTGCTTCTGGAGTGCCTGGCCCAAGACCACATGGGTTTCATCAGCAGTCTGGAACCACAAGTCTTCCTCCACGTCCTCTCCTCAGTGTCTGAAGGCCTCACAGCGCTAGGTCAGTCTGCACCAAGTCACTGAGGGGTATTAGCCTCTTTGTGCAAAGCATGATTTACTTTATACACCATGTATTTCGCGAGTCTGAATTTTCGCGAATCAGGAATTCCCGACGATTTCGCGAGTGGTTAAATTCGCGATCGTGGAGTCCTGCACTGAACGGAGAAGGGTACCCGCGTACGTCACATTCACATCTGGATCAGAGTCAATATTTTTGTGTGTCTTTAATTTCGCGAATAGGACCTGACTCACGAAATATTCAGCATACACAGTAGATCACAAAAACACAGGAGTTTAAAATGATCGTTAGTCATCTTTGTTCCTTTAGGGATTTTTTTTGATTCACTTTAAGTAATGTAAGAAATTTGAGAGGAATCAAGGATAATTCTCATTTTATTGTGCAAAACATGAAGAAATTAATGTGTATTTGAGGTTTGCATACGCACCCTAAGGCATGTGTTCTGCTTGGGCGAAGCTGATGAAATAGACAAAAGGCTTCTATATTGGGGAAATTGGGCAATTTTCAGCATGCATGTATGAGTGGAAATCACTGATCTCTATTGAAGAACAAGATCCATGGTAGAAATGAGCTGCTTGGCTGAGGTTTGCACTCTCAGAGTGTTTTTCTATTTCACAAAGTTGCTGGAAATGGTAGAACTTAATTTTAGATTTGAAAGAATCAAGGTAGTCACAATTCCGAAATTGGATTGGTGGTGACCTCGGCAAACGTGTAGCAGCCGAGGAGAAGGCTGTATCCCCGAGTGTTTTCTCTCTGGAAGGCCTGTGCGACTCCTTGGGCGTGATCAACGGGAGAGTTACAATGGGATCTATGTATTGGTCTGTTTGTTTGCAGATACCATGGTTTGCACCAGCTGCTGCGCCATCCTGGATCACATTGTGACCTTCCTCTTCAAGCAGCTGACCAAAGGGGGGAAGCCGGGGGTCACCAACAGCTGGCACAAGAGCGGCGGCGACAGCAAGAACTTTAGCAACCTCCTGGACGTACCAAGGGACCTCCTGAGACAGGTCAGCAGCCCCAGAGAGACAGCAACAAAAGATTACTGTAAAAGTGGAAATTTTCGCGGTGTTGACATTTTCTCACATTTCGCACAACCAGGAGCTAGCGCGAAAATTAAAGCACGCGAATATTTTTGCTTGCCATATGTTCCAGTAGTTGATGTCTTGATTCTGCTTAATTAAAAACACGCAAAACTCTTCTTACCCTGCCAAGTGCAAAAAATTAGTTGCGCGAAATATCCACTTTTACAGTACCCCATCTTTTCCCCTGAAAAAAACACAAAAAATTAACTCAGATATGACATTTTTTACCTCAATGGAATATCTGTTAGGAATTACTTAAACGTTTATATGCTTGTAATGTGTATTTACAAATTTTAGCATCAGTGATGTAAAGTTGATTTTACCGTTGCAGGCAGCATATTCCTGTTGCAGTGCATGAACCCTATTGAATTGTTCTTAGCTGTACACTCACACAAGTTTAAAAATTCTCTTCTGTGTACAACAGTGAAAAAAAAAAGTTTAATACATGGCACTTCCTTTATAATGAATACGTTTATAACAAAATTCCTGTTATAACGAAGTAAAAATTCATTCTGAAACAGTATCTGCTCTATGTTTTTTACTGTTCAGTTGTTTGTTATAAAAAAAAAATTGATATAATGAAAGGAAACTGCTGGTCCTGAGGCTTTCATTATAATGGGAGTCCACTGTATTTAACATTATCTGGACTGATCTACCCTTGTCAGTAAGCAGTATCAATGAATTACTGTACGCCATATATTTCACGTGTCTGAATTTTCGCGAATCAGGAATTCCCGACGATTTCGCGAGTGGTTAAATTCACGATCTTGGAGTCCTGTACTGAATGGAGAAATGTACACTCGTACGTCACATTCACATCGAGAATAGAGTCAATATTTTCGCGTGTCTTTAATTTCGCAAATAGCACCCAACTCGAGAAATTTGCGAAAATAAATACCTCGCAAAATATTCGGCGTATACAGTATGATTTAGGTGTGTTAAACTTTTTTACTGGACAACTTTGTAGAAACAAGTTATTGACACCATGACTTCTCTTTTTTTTTTTCCCACCAGATGCTGTCAACAGTACTGAACATCATCATGTTTGAGGAGTGCAGGAATCAGTGGTCCATGTCACGACCACTCCTTGGACTCATCCTTCTCAATGAAGACGTAAGGAATCAGTATTTCTTGCAGATTGAAGAATACAATCATACTTTAAATGTGTCAACATACATTTCATGGAGAAGGTTTCAAATTCATTCATGATCGAAAAACGATTACCCTGGTAATGCACATTGGGCCAAAAAAAAGAAAAAAGTTTATGATTTAAAAAAGGAATGTTACATTTTACATGAATGTTCAGACATTTCTAATTTATTGTAAGATTTTGGAGAGATAAAAATAACAAAAGTAGTCATTGATTCACTCTTTTTATATTTTTTTCTTACACCTGTACTAACTTGTGCTGACTGGTGTGTTGTGTTTGCCATTTGAACACCCTTCTCAAAATAAACATATCAGATATTATTCTTGTAGGTGCTTTCTTTTTATGAGGGGGAGGAGGGGAGGACTTCCCACATTTGTAAAAGAGAAAATAAAGCATTGCTCTGTGGAACACAGGTTATGAATGATAAAGTAACACTTACCATAAATTTTGTATTTAGAATACTACAATGGACCTTTGTCACTTTACCTCCTCCTGTGTGTCTGGAATTTGCATCAGTTAGCCCACAATGCAAATACTAGACTGATCAGCTTTAACCAAGCCACCAGAGGCAGGGAATGAATTCTTGTCAAAAACAAAAGTTTGGAAACAGTCTGACCTGTATAGTCTTGACAACTTTCTATTCAAAGGTGTATAGATTATAATACCATTGTTGCTGCTCAATGATGATTTAAAAAAAAAAATCTATTTCATAAGGTTGCCCAATGATGTATATTTTGTTTGTGTGTGTTCCAGTATTTCCAAGAATTCCAGCAGTCTGTGATCAGTGCCCAGCCCCCTGAGAAGCAACAAGACATGCTGCTGTGCTTCAAGAACCTCATGGACGGCATCGAGAGGAACCTCAGGACGAAAAACAGGGATAGGTGAGACAAGACACATGCGCATACTTCACTTTTTATGTCCCATGTCATGTGTCGACAGCTTTACCTTTTGTGTTAAGTTTGTGTGTTTTGCTCAAGCTGAAAAAACAAAAATGAAAAATGAAATAAAATTTTGTTAGGGAAGAGTGCAAGAGAGGATTATGACAACAAATATCTCATCTGAAGTCATTTACTATTTTGTAGTTTTTATGCCTCCGCCACGAAGTGTCGCTGGAGGCATTATGTTTTCGGGTTGTCCGTCCTTACGTCCGTCCCAGTGATTCTCTCGGGAATTTTAGGGTCATAGGGTCAAAGGCCAAGTTTAAATGCAAATATTTTACTATTTGATACTGAAATTACACTTTTTCTCCATACCTTGAAAGTTACTCAATGCATAGACTTATAAAAGGGTCAAAAGACAAGTAAAAATACTCATATCCCCAAATACCTGCGCTCTTAGGCAGTATAGCCATCCATCCAAGTAAACCTAGTTCAAGGAAAGTGAACATTCAACACATTTGTAACAAACCTGTCATTTTAATATTTTGCCAGTTATGTCATCACACATTGTCAAGACATTGTACTATAGACCTATTAAGAGAACCATGCATTATGGCAGAGGCATACCAGTCGCCATAGCGGCATTTCTAGTTTTTAGTATGAATTAGCTCTAAGTAGAAAGGCCACTAGTACTTTTTTTACTGAGATGCTCTGCAACTGTTGCATTTAGTGACAAGTGATTGTTCAATTGATACCAGTTGATTATATATGCATTACTAGTAAAAGTACTTACAGTGAAATATATCTTGTCAAAATGATACAAATGAAAAGGTTGGCAAACACCAGCAGTTTCTGTGACCGCTACATCTTGTTTGGAATCAAATGACCCAAATGTTTAAATCCCATCTCAACGAAATGCATGTTGTAGTGTTGAGCACTTCTTATTAGTATACAAAGGCAAAAGTGTCCAAGAATGTATGACATTGTGTTATTTCTTGAATTTTCTTTGACTCCACAGGTTCACTCAGAATCTGTCGGTATTCAGGAGAGATGTGAACGACTCCCTGAGAACGTCGCACACGTCGGGAAGCAACGGGAACGGGAGCACAGCGGGCAACTCAACAGTCTCAGTGGATATGATGAGTTAACACTGAAGGGAATTTATCGGACTGGTGCGAGAGAGAGAGCGTGTGAGAGTATGATTTCAGGGCTTGCTCCTATCAACTTCTGGATGTACCATCAAATGAGAGTAATATATGCTATTTGGAGAGTGAGTATATACGTACGCATGTATCCTTGTGAAACAGGGGATGTTACACTGTAGGTATACCGGGCATATGTAAGCATTCTGTGTGTGTTTGTGTTTCATGTGTTTAACAGAAAGAAAAAGGAAAGCTCGGGTTTCTTGAGATAGCGCATACTGTAAACAATGGCATTTAGAGAAAGGTTGTTGAGGTCAGGGAAACTGTAGCAATCTATATCAACTTGGTAAGTATCAGATTGGTGGAAAGGTAAACAGAACAATATGTGTGGGGAATGGACTCAATTTATGGATATTTCAGCTTAGCAATCACTTCATAAGTGGATATCTATTTATGCATTGCTTGATATGGTCATTTTTTTTTTTTAATGATTATTTTGCAGTAATCAATTACAATTCTGATGGCACATATTCACTTCTAGCTTTGTTGAACTTGCAGCAGGTGCTGAGGTCATCAGGCACCTGGTGTTTTTCAAGTCGACCAGAAATCTGAATACGTTATGAAAGTTGAGTACAGTCAACCTTGCCTAAGTTTAATCTATTTGGACTGAAGAAATAGCTTCATCCTGGAGAAAATTTGACTTATGAGGTGTCAAGATCAATAGAATATAAACAGAATCCACATTGAGGACTTGAAAAGGCCTTCGACTTGGGCGATTATTCAACTTATGCAAGGTCGACTTACGCAAGGTTGACTGTGTTTCAAAAATAATGATAATCGACAGGTCAATGCAGTTTAATTGATAGGTTGTCTTAAGCCTTAAGGGGGAATGGAAGAGTTTATCGATGCCATTGTGTGGGATATATTTTGACAGTCCCTCTGATAGTGCAGCTGTCGTTGATAACCGAATTTTGCACAAGGAAATAGGAAGCGATGAATCCCCATTGTTTGATATCTGCTCCATTCTAAGCACACTCAGAGCTTTCATACATGAACATTATGGTCAAACGTAGTATATTGATTTGTAAGGGGGTTGTGCATATCCTCCGTGCGTCTTCGATATTACCTACAAAGCATTCAACAGCTGCTGTCGTCATCAATCTAGTATTCTAAACAAATTATGCAAGTATGGTAAATAGGGTGGTTTGTTGGTTCTTGTTTACACAGGTATTTGTAGTTTATTCAGTGAGATTTGGCGTAACTGATTGAGGTTTGCATTGATTCAGTGTAACTGAACAAATAACACGGAGTGTGCCTCATCGGTGTTCCTAGTGTTGCATCATGTCGCAAAGTCCAAACAGAAACACTGCGGCCAAGACGTGTTTTGGGAGTGACTATGATTTTTGTTTGCCATGAATAGGTTGAGTATTGAGGTAGCAGCCATCATATTTCAGTTCATTGTTGGGGCTCGGGAACAAGGAATAAAAGATTTGCTCCTGGAGAGGAACTTATTTCAACAACCTGTCGTATCATGTAACCAGTGACCATTATGTTCTATAAAGGCCCTGTACATAGTTTGGAGGAGGAAAGGGTTTTTGGAGGACGGTGTGTTTTTATTTGTTGCATACAGATGTTTTTTACACGTACAGTCAACTCCGCGTAAATCAATTGTGTCAGGACTGAGGTAAACGTATCAACTTAAGCGACATTTGACTTCTGCAGAGGAATAGGACACGTAAGGCTAAGAATGTAAATTAGGACTTTCCTTTTTCAGCGACTTCTAGCTGATTACTCAATTTGTGCACCATTGACTTTCACAGAGTTGACTGTACTCAAAGGATCTTAACATAGCAAGGAACTGAAAGTAAGAACGCAGAGAGCCGGCACAGGCATGTTGAAGGTCTTGCTCGGTCACAGATGGTGTTAATTGGTAGTTTTGACTATTACTAATTGCCAATATTCTCATCATAGAGAATGCTGCTTGCCTAAATCTTCCTTCAGAACCTGCTTTGTCTTCTTTTGTAGAAAATGATAGAGGAGTGAAGTTTTTTTTTCAGCTCACGTCAAGCTGGTTACTTCTAACTTGGCCGTTTGCATGCTGGAGCTTTTGAAATTATATGCATTTATTGTCATCATCATCATCTTGCATGCTGCAATTATTCAACGCAAAAAAAAAAAAAGAAGAAAAAATTGAAGAAACTTTGCATGACCTCGTACCGTTACTGAATGCCGTAGCCTATTCGTTTCAAAGTAGCCGCAGACTAATCTGATGGGGAGTCAAAAGGTACAACTTGGATTTTTACTAAAATGCATAGAGTGCTTCTTCTGTAGGTGTGATTCACTCAATACACAAACTTCTCTGAAGGTGTAAATGGATTAAGCCGTAGAGGTCTTGTGCCGTTTAAAATGATTTTGTCTGGTTCGACAGTGTCATTACATCACTTGGTAGAGATTCTTTCATGTGCTATGCACACATGAAAACAACTGAAAAACAACAGTGTTTAGCCATGACATGCTCCATGAGATATATTTCAAGCTAGAATCATTCAAATGATTCATGGGAATTATCCCTGGTGGCTTGACAGATCATGCTGTCAGCCTAGGGGCTGTTACCTAGAGATAAATGAAAATTTGCTGACACTCTGGTTTGGATGTTTTCCTCTCACGCACAGGTATTTACAAAACTCCAGAGTAAGGAGCTTTTGTGGGGCTACTTTGACTCGGTAGTGTTTTGATGAGTTTTAAAGAGATGGTGGTGATAACGAGGGCTGATCAGAATTACGCCTCGTAGTTTGGTGTGATGTGACACTGCCTATGCTAGTGTGTCTAAAAAGAGAATTTACTGTGGTTTTAACTTGTGACCGCCCGCCTCAAAAGCCACAAAAAGTTGCAGATTAAGACTCTGTATTAGACCAAAAGTGTCATTTGGGGTGACCAACTCAAATTGTACAAGTTTGTCATACCTGGGAGAGTAATTTTTTTCCACCTACTGTCAACATTAGGCGGCTTAAAATGAAAATGACATCGGGACCATAGTTTTTCGGACAGGTGCTGCTTTTTGCCGCGAAATAGAATATGTTTTCATCGACATTTCTGCACAACATGCCTGAATAACCCTTCGCTGAAAATCCCCTTTTCTCCCTTTGTATGAAACTGCACCTCCTAACACTCTTATTTCAATCAATCTTTGGAATGGGTTAGAATGGTCCAGTTTCAAGTTATAGATCATTAAAAGCTTAGAGCCTACTCTGTTAAACTAGTAGAAATGTGGAAATTCTTCTTGGCCTACTTTTTGTGGGTTTTTAGCCGGGCAGTCACGTATTGTTATCGTTAAAGCTGTAGCGAAGCTCATGTACTAACCAACTCTGCCATCATCACTTGCTTTAGTCACATTTCCCGACAAACATTCAAGTATTCTCTTGGTTCTGTAGATGGGGCCCCTCAGCATCATGTTGTGTTTCAAAACTTCGCTTCCTCTGTGCATCAAACAAATGCCGAGTAACGATGCAGCCTCTTCCCTGTTAAAGGGAGACACTTGAACTTTCCTCACCAAAATATGTTGTCAGTAATGGAAGAGAAGGCATGAAGATTTTAACTGGAATCAAAAAGCAGGGATAATGATTCATGTCTCTTCATGTGTAGCAGTATCAGAATTGTGTTTCTCATTTCATTTAGTAGATTGGATTCAGACTTACATGCCACCAGGTTGATTCCCATTGCTTTTAAAGGGAGGGGTGCGTTTTTGACTTCAGAACATCAAAATTCCAATCTTGAAAGAGGTTTACAGGCATCTTGCACAAGTTGAACTTTGTGGGGAAAGAAGTGAAAGCCTTAATTGAAGCAATGTGAAACTATTGGGCAAATCTGTAACAGATCAGAGGGTACAGAGGGCTGTTCCAGTTTTGACATGATCTACTCTATAAGCTAGACCAGATGAAAATGTTCAATTTTGACACTACATGTGATGAAAATTTAATTCAGAGAAAATTAGTTTTATGCATACTTATGTCCTGCAATTGCACATCGAAATCTTGTTTGCCATTCTAATGGCCAGCCCCAACTAAAAGGAGTCAAGAGAGGAAAGAGTAAGTCGAAAGAAATCAGGATGAAAGTCAAAATAAATCATGTCGTGTCCAGTTATGTCACGGTAAGAATGATACAGTAAAATGCCAAGATCGCCGTACCTTTTCCAGCATGTCAGTGTCACTACAACACTTTGACATTGAACACCAATGTGTTTGTTTATGCATGTGTGTGTAGCAGTTGTCCAGAATATCAGTTCGTGATTGGCCCTCTAAATTTTGAACACCAGTGGTGTATGTGTAACATTCTTATTCTCAGTGGGTCCTTCTTGTGATAGGGGTTAAAGGTGAAGACCGATCCTGTAGCCAAGTCTGATATGCAGTGTTCATCAGTCTTGCAGGGCAGCCCTGCTGGTATTTTTTAAGAATCCGAACCACATGGCGTATAAGGTGTCTCACTAGATGTTTTAGTTACCATGAGCTCAGAAAGCAGAGAAAAACATCCATGGATGCTTTCTGTTGTACATTATTCTGTGATTTACTTCCAAACTTTGTAGAAAACACTACTATGAGAGAAATAAATTTAGACTGAAAACACACAGGGCCTCTGAGTAAAATGGAAAGACCCATGGTAACAATGAAAACAAAACAAAACAACTGAAGGCCACGTAAGCTAAGATTACCACCTCTGGCATAGGTGTCTCAATATGCCCTGAACAGAATATGCATGTGGCTTGAAGATCAGGACATGTTTTCTTTTCTTTTTTTCTTTTTTTTTAAAGTGGTGTGAACTTTGCAGCCTTAATACTTGGCATACAAGGTGTACAATGTACTTTTTAGAAAGGGAAAGTTAGCAGGTTTTCTTTGTCACCAGAAGATACATGTATGTTTGAGGCTTGTAACCACACGATAACAGCTGACGCAGTGTAATGAGGGCCTGGATTATTTCAGCTGAAAAAGAGGAGAGCATTTTGTCCACTCTCACAGCCAATATTGGGTCATATGTGTGTCATGACTGAAAGGGGGGTGGGGGGGGGGGGTGATTCATGAAGGACTCATTTTCTGTAATACATGTAAAATCAAACTCTCTCACGCACACACACACACACACACACGCACACACACACACTCACACACAACATTAACACAATCTTGCATGAAGGGAGGGAGGGGTTGGTGTCTCCCCACTCCTCCCCCCCCCCCCCCATCTCTGTGGTCATTAACCTCTTCTGAAAAGAAGAATGCAGATTGGTGTCATATCTTCATTTTAATCAAAATGTGATCTTGCTCATAAAAACATTTCACTCTCAATACTTAATCTTTGGTGTAGAGGGCAAGTTTTTGAATCAGAATGATGTAATCTGTGACATAAGCGTATCACTGAAAAACCAACATGTTAGCCTCTTTTTGCCAATGATCATTATTTCTGGTTCAATCCGATTGTAGGCGGTTTTTTCTTGCGATGAATGACATTTGATTGCGGAGAGTAACAAGTAATTGAAGATCGACTGGAATGATGTTGTGTAAGAAGGAATGAAGAAGAGAAAAATGGCTGTATTGCTTGTATATGTTCATTTTCCACTACATCTTTGTTGACTGCTTCTGTGTGACCGTGTGAGGGATATCTTCTGATAGCAGAGCGGTTATCATTTCTATCACGGTAAGTCTCTTTGTACAGAAAACTAGAAAAGGAGTAATAATGCAATGTGTTGTTTACTTATCATGCAGGATTCAAACCATGTCTTAATCGCTCTCATGGAAAAATAAAGCTAGAGGGACATTGGTAAGGAGTTTGATACTTTGATTTGTAGGAATATTTGTACAAATATTTGTGAAAAGAATATGAATAAAATATGGAGGAACAGTTGCCTTTTGCAGAAAATGTTTCTGGTGCTGATTCTTAGAGCGTGTTTTGTGAAAATAGAGCATGCTATTTTTCAACTTATCGAATGAGTGGGTTTGTGTGTGTGTGTGTGTGTGTGTGTGTGCATGTGTGTGTGTTTGTGTGTGCAGGGGCGAATCCAGGAATTCCGTAAAGGGGAGGCGCCTTTACAAAATTAAAGGGGGTTGCACGCCCCCTTGATTTTTCTTTTTATTTCTTTGTAAAAACAAAAAATATGGACGGGGCGCGTGCCCAGTGTACCTCCCTCTGGATTCGCCACTGGTGTGTGTGTGTGTATGTTGTAGCAGGTCATACCAAGGTCTTTCATACCTCCTCAGTCATACCGATTCCTTTGTTTTCATCCATGAGTTCTACCATTTGAAAATGATATGATAGGCCTGCAAGAGTAAAAAATTGTATGATTAAGCCCCCCTCCCCCCACACACACAAAAAAAGTCCCCACGCATTTATTACGTACAAACGTTTTGGCTCAGTCAAGTTGCTGAGTCGATGGAAAAAAAAATCCAGTCCCTTTCACATGTGATACAGAAGAATTTCATCGCCTGAGTCAAAGAAGTTGCTGAGTCTTCCTGCAAATTTCCTGCAAATCTATGGCTGGCGTCACACTGTCTCAAGTTTAGCAAAGATGGGCACACGATAAAGGAAATGTTCCAATTTGGCTCTAATTGTGTAAACATCGGGTTATTCGTGAGGGCATCTTCAAACCATCGGGTAACTGCGGGTAGAGTTTCTCAGGCTGCTAACAATAGATCGTACTTGCTTTTCGCTTTTGATCGGCTTGTAATCAAATTCGGGGCCAACTTTGCGCAAAAGTGAAAATTCCATCTTCGTATAGCCATCTTGTGTCAACTTCGGGACAGTATAATGCCAGCCTTTACTCCAGGCGTCACAATGTCCCGAAATTGAGTAAAGATGGACACACGATGATAGACCGGGGGCCCAGAAGATTTATTCAGCTGAAAAGGGTCACACTTTTTAATGGTCTCATCATATAAGGATGTGTCCAAGGGTCAATGAAATGAATTGCTGGCAAGTCACATCCTGTACCGTAAGCCTAGGGACCACAAAAAGGGACCCCGAAAAATGGATCTATTCAGCCGAAAGGGGTCACGGACAAAAGTTGGTGGATATTGTTCCTTTGGGTGTACTTATCATGAAAACAGCAATGCCAGCTATTTTATCCTGTACGGGGCCCAGACAGTAGCCCCAAAGGGCCCCACAAATATGGTGTTATTCAGCTGAAAAGGGTCACGGCTAATTTCTTTTGCAATGGAAGTAGTTCCCATCAGAGATATCCAAAACACCAAAGCCAGCTATTTTATCCTGTACGGGGCCCCAGACAGTAGCCCCAAAGGGCCCCACCCCCCATAGGCCTACGTACAAGCACACACAAACATTGATTTTATTCAGTTGAAAAGAGTTACGGCTAATTTCTTTTGCAATTGAAGTAGTTCCCATCAGAGATATAAAAAAAAAAACAACACCAGCTACTTTATCCTGTACGGGGCCCCAGACAGTAGCCCCAAAGTGCCCCCCCCCCCCCATAGGTCATACGTACAAACACACACAAACATTGATTTCATTCGTGCAGCTGAGAAGAGTCACGGCTAATTTCATTTGCAATGGAAGGAGTACCCATCAGAGATACCAAGAACACCAAAGCCAGCTATGTTATCCAGTACGGGGCCCCGGACAGTAGCCCCAAAGGAGCTCCCCCCCCCCCCCCACACACACACACATTAGTTTCATTCAGCTGAAAAGAGTCACGGCTATTCTTTTGCAATGGAAGTAGTACCCATCAGAGATATCCAAAACACCAAAGCCAGCTATTTTATCCTGCACGGGGCCCCAGTCAGTAGCCCCAAATTGCCCCCCCCCCCCACACACACACACATTGATTTTATTCAGCTGAAAAGGATCATGGCTACTTTCTTTTGCAATTGGAAGTAGTAGGCATACTCATCAGAGATATCCAAAACACTAAAGCCAGTTATTTTATCCTGTACGGGGTCCCAGACAGTAGCCCCGAAGTGCACCCCCCTCCCCCCCCCCCAAACACACACACACACACACACACACACACACACACACACACACACACACACACACACACACACACACACACACACACACACACACACACACACACACACACACACACACATTAGTTTCATTCAGCCAAAATGGGTCACGGCTAATTTCTTTTGCAATGGAAGTATACCCATCAGAGATATCCAAAGCACCAAAGCCAGTTATTTTATCCTGTACGGGGCCCCAGACAGTAGCCCCAAAGTGCCCCCCCCCCCCTCTCCACATACACACACATACACACACACACACACACACACACACACACACGCACACACACACACATTAGTTTCATTCAGCTGAAAAGGGTCACGGCTAATTTCTTTTGCAATGGGAGTAGTACCCATCAGAGATATCTAAAATACCAAAGCCAGTTATTTCATCCTGTACGGGGCCCCGCACAGTATAGCCCCAAACATGGGTAATTTCTTTTGCACTGGAAGAAGTACATGTACCTATCAGAGATATTCAACACACCAAGGCTAGTTATTTTATCCTGCACAGAGCCCCAGACAGTAGCTCCACAGTGTCCCATCCATTATACATGTACTGTGAATCAGCTGAAAATGGTCTTACAAATTCTTTTGTAGCGTTAATATCAGGGCCTACTGAACAGGGATATCACAAACACTAAAGCAAGTCATCTTATCCTGTATACGGGGTCCCATAGGTTACAGTAGCAAAACACTCAAGAAATTTGCAAAAGAAGCATACTTCTGTATAGTGCACAACTAAGATGACCATATTACGAAAACCAGTCATTTCATCTTGTACTGGGCCCAGGTTACAGTAGCCATACAGTGCCCCTCCCCCACATAATTATTATGACATCATTTAGCTGAAAAGAGTCATAGTTGTTTTTCTTTTACAATCGAAGTAGGCCTTAGTTTACATCATAGATACCCAAAACATCAAAGCCAGTTAGGTTTTCCCAGCCAATTTCGCAAATTCAAATCATGCTATTTCTTTGTTTCAGATCATTTTGACATGTCTTTCTATGTGTATTTTCGTTTCATCTATGAATTACTGTTATAAAGCAGTAAAAGTATCATATTTCTTATCTAGTATAACTGGATTTGGTTGTTCTGTAACCAGACTGGTAACGCTCCTTCTCTTTCATATACATGTCATTATAGGCCTATACGTGTACCAGTAATGCAGATTAACTTCATTTTTTTATAGTCATGGCAGCACAATAGATACAGACGGATATCTCTAGAAGACATAGAAAGAATTATTAAAAAAAAAAAAAAAAACATTTGAGGATCATAACCTTGACTTCTTGGAACTGGCCAACCGCTCGTAATAAAGCGCTCGTAACGGCCAGATAATTTGTGGCTTCTTACTTCTTTGGATTCAAAAAGCACGTTAAAAAAAATGGTGTCAAAGTCACTTAAACGAATACGAAAACATGAAATGCTATGATGCTTACAAAACAATAACTACGATGAAAGATAATAAGGAAAGAGGCCAAGCATGAACATATCTGTTTAATTGACTGCAGAACATGTTAAATTAGATGGCCAGAAATCAATTTGAATGAACGAGCGCAGCATGTAATCACGTGACTATATCATTATGAATTTATGAATGAACGGATAGTGGAATGGTACTTGTCTTATATATGGATTTCAGTTGAAAAAGTGTTATTTAGAATAAGGTTAGAGGTAATGTGAATGTTTCAAAATAAATTTGAATGGAGAGATTAATATGACATTGAACTACCATGTCATCTAGGCGAAATTTTTGCTAAATTTAATTCAACATTAAAGAATTCGATTAAAAGAGGTGCGATATTGGCCCGGATGCAGGGCCCTTGACAGGTATAGCCCCAAGGTATTCCCATCCCATGTGAATTAAGTGTTTTTAGGTGAAAAGAGTCATGTATGCCTATTTTCCTTGGCAGCTAGTGGAATTAACAGCTGAGATACGTAAAACACAAACCCATCCAGTTAAGGGGCCCCCAGCCAATAGCTGGAAAGGGCTCCCGTATTATTTTATTCTAAGTGAAAAGAATCACTGCTATAATTTCTTTTGCAATGGAAGTAGTACTCAACGAGGTATCAAAAACACCGAAACCAGTTATATAGCTGTACGGGGCCCCACGGAGTGTTCCTAAAGTGTCCCCACATGTAATTCCACTATCAAGATCTGCATCCCGATCTATTCAATCTGTCAGATCGGGAGAGAGCGGCAAAAGTGTACGGGGACCGGGAGCATCGTAACAGCAGCGTTTGGGTGATGGGGTTGGATCTGGCAATTTTACAGATCGGGAAGAAATTTTGAACTGGTTCAAAATTTCTTCCTCATCTCCCCATCAAGATTGACCTATTTTGAATCGTAGCTCAAACGGGGAGAGAGCAGTGACAGTGTAAAGCCCCCGTTACATTAGAGCGGATCGAGCCAACGAATGCCCAGCGGATCCGAAAATTTGCAGATACGCTCACATCCGTTGCTCGTCGTTCTTGACCCGCTTGACGTTCGTTGTATCCGCTGGCTGTTCGCAGAGATTCGCAAAGATCCGCCGGAGCCAAATTTTGATTTTGGATATGTCCAAAATCTTGAGCGGATGACGACCGGAATGACGATCCGCTCTGTGTTCGCTTAGCATCCGCTGATTGAAAGTTTTGGTCGCTCTGCATTCGTTTCTCATTCGTCCGCCGTTCGTCCAAATTCGCCCAGCAAATCTGCTCAGCAACACACGTTAATCAAACGTAGATAAAAAATAGATATTCATATATAGCACACATAATAATAAAAATGATAATCATAATAATAAGGAAAAAAAAGTCTTATTAGCCCAGGGTAGTCTCTTCAGTGTCGTCACTGCTCTACCAGAGGGCCCTGCCATTATTATTACCCCAGCGTTGCCAGGTACCCATTTATACACCTGGGTCGAGAAGGACATCGTGGGTAAAAAAAACAAAAAAACAAATCTTGTCCAAGGGTAAGCACTGGGCGGGATTCGAATCCGGGTCCTCGGTTTGGGTCAGTCGGATCCACTATGCCACAACCCCCCCCCCCCCACATGACATTTTATTATGCGTATTCTGACATTAAGTAATAAGAAAACTTTCTTCTAAACCACTGCTATAAAAGTCAACCTGTAGTAAATGGGAATCTCTGAATGGAAATTGGGAATTGGGAAAGTTCGACTCCAGTTGGCATTATTATTACCCCAGCGTTGCCAGGTACCCATTTATACACCTGGGTCGAGAAGGACATCGTGGGTAAAAAAATCTTGTCCAAGGATGTAAGCACTAGGCGGGATTCGAACCCGGGTCCTCGGTTCGGGAGTCGGATCCACTATGCCACAGCCCCCACATGACATTTCATTATAGATTACGTATTCTGACATTAAGTAATAAGAGAACATTGTTCTAAACCACTGCTATAAAAGTCAACCTGTAAAAATGGGAATCTCTGAATGGAAATTGGGAATTGTGAAAGTTCGACTCCAGTTGGAGGCACCAGACGCAATGGAGGATGTTGGACTACCAACATCATCGTCACGTGATCATCAGAAGGAAGTACACTTTTAGGGGAATCTTGAATGAGTGACATCAGGAGTACTTGGTGGTTACTTCGGCTTCCTTCTTTTTGGGGCCATTTTCACAGTCACAACTATCTAAAAAAAGAAGATCACTCCAAAATCTTCGAGTGATCCCTGAGGTCACTCCAAAATTAGTGAAAATGAACATTTTCACTCCAAAGTCACTCCAATTTCACTCGAAACTCACTCTTTTTTGTTATTTACTCCTTCATGAGTGAACAATTTCACTCTTCCTTTTTTAGAGAGACAACATTACTTGACACTGTCACTGCTCAAAATGATTTGGTAAAGTGTGCGTCATCCGAGATCCGTCACGTAATTGCCGCAGTATCGCTCTGCATATGTTGGGCATTCGCTGCTCATTCGCTTTGTCCGCTCAGCATCCGTTGGATGGACTGTACGCATTCGCTTTCATTTGTTACTTTATCCGCTCGTTACACGGTCAGCATATGCTCATCATTCGTCAGGCGAACGTTCGAAAACCACATTTTGCTTGCGAATTCGAGCGGATACGAGCGTATCTGGACTTTGCCAAATTTTGCCCATCCGCTAGGCATTCGCTGATTTATACGCTGTAGTGTGACGGGGCCTTTGGTTCTCTACTCTGGTATAAAATCAAGGCCTGTTCCTACGACGCTTCATTCCTGCTTCGATAACGCTGTTGGCCGCTTTAGCTACGCTGTTCCTACGCTTTCCCAGACTTAATTATGCATGCAATTATGCGATACGCTGGAAAATGTTTGCCAGAACAGCAAAACTGATGATGATCAGGAGGACGCGTTGTCGTTGTCGCGAATATGAAGACGAAGGAGCGCATATTTAAGAAGAAGAAGAGATGCAAACAATAAAGAGAATAAAGCAAAACACTTTGGAGTTACTGTCTGGGGCCCCGTGCAGGATAAAATATCTGACTTTGGTATTTTGATATCCGATGGATACTACTTCCATTGCGAAAGAAATTAGCCGTGACCCTTTTCGGCTGAATGAAACCAATATATATGTGTGTGTGTGTGTGTGTGTGTGTGTGTGTGTGTGTGTGTGTGTGTGTGTAGGCCTATGGGGGGTGGGGCCCTTTGGGGCTACTGTCTGGGGCCCCGTACAGGATAAAATAGCTGGCTTTGGTGTTTTGGATATCTCTGATGGGAACTACTTCCATTGCAAAAGAAATTAGCCGTGACCCTTTTCAGCTGAATAACACCATATATGTGGGGCCCTTTGGGGCTACTGTCTGGGGCCCCGTACAGGATAAAATAGCTGGCATTGCTGTTTTCATGATAGTACACCCAAAGGAACAATATCCACCAACGTTTGTCCGTGACCCCCTTCGGCTGAATAAATCCATTTTTCGGGGTCCCTTTTTGTGGCCCCTAGGCTTACGGTACAGGATGTGACTTGCCAGCAATTCATTTTATTGATCCTTGGCCACATCCTTACATGATGAGACCATCAAAAAGTGTGACCCTTTTCAGCTGAATAAATGCTCTGGGCCCCCGGTCTATGAAGGAAATTTCCAAATTCGACTCTGATCATATACTAGTAACTTCCTATAAATCGTGAGTGCACCTTAATCCATCGTGAGATTCTCAGGCTCCGGCAGCTAGTTCATGATCGGCGGAAAAATCTTAGCAAGACAACGACGACGACAACAACTACAACTACAACTACAACTACAACTACAACTACAACTACAACTACAACTACAACTACAACTACAACTACAACTACAACTACAACTACAACTACAACTACAACTACAACTACAACTACAACTACAACTACAACAGCAACAGCAGCAGCAATAACAACAACCACCCAAAGATCTTGCAAAGGTTCATTTTATACCCGGGATTTACAGGCCGGCCTAATGAAGAATTAGATCTTCATGCAGCCTTCTAGTGTGGTTTGGGTGCCATCGTCTGACCTTCTGTAGGAATCGTATTTGCTTCGTCTCTTGATTAACTGTAACCATGTCCGGGACAAACTTCGTGTGAAATTGAAAATTCCATATTCGTATGACCATCATGTGTCAATTTCGGGACAGTGTGACCAGTGGTGACGCCAGCTCAACAACGCAACGCGCAGGAAATGGAGCGCCGCAGACACAAATAACACTCAGATGCGCTCTCTTTCGTTTTCTGCACGTGCACATCAGTCCCGACGGCAGCTAAAGGAGTTTTAATGTGATGTGTGTCGTGTGCCTCGATGTAAATAAATGATGCTTATAGAATGAATCCATAACATAACTGGTGAATCTGTGTTTCTTTGCACGGTGTCTGCATGTGTCATTCTCTGATTATAATCATGAAAACGACGAACTCGTTGATGGTGGCTGCATTGTGGGTTATGAATACTGGAAACCTCTTTGGGTCCTAAGGCCCACGGTCGAAACTAGCAGCACAGCAATGATTGATTGTCTTATATTTTCATCCTAACATCACCAGTCCCTGCATTTTGTGTGAAATGATTTTCTTGAAAGACAGGGCCCCATGGAACACCAGGGCCATGTTGCATAAAACCTTATCAGAAGTTTTGTTTTGTTTTGTTTTTGTTTTTGTTTTGTTTTTTGTTTTTCAAGAGAAATGACAATCATTGCCACTACTGACAATAAGCTTCCCTCCGTTTTATATATTTTTCATGAGCTTTATGTTATGTAAAACAGTCATTGTATGGAATATGTTGATGTTTTACAGCGGAAATGAAACAAAATGAGAACAAACGTACGCGCGCAGATGAAGGTACATCTGCGTTAGCTGGTATTTGTATAGTGGGCCTATGTTAGTTCACTACATGTCGTAGTTTATTTCTGTCTAACGACCAATCAATGTAACCTTGTGGGAAGTATAAACAATTTCAGAACAAAATCGATATTCAATTTACATCAACAAGAACATATGAAACATGCCCAAACAGCCGTTGACGCCTACATTGCTTGCTAGTGAGTCCGGTGCGAATAAGTCAGAAAAAAGTACAAGAGTGTATAAAAAAAAACTAGAAATGTCGCTATGGTGACTGCTATGCCTCCGCCATGATGCATGATTCTCCTAATAGGTTTATAGCACTTGTGGAGAATGTCTGATGACAGTTTCACATAACTGGCAAAATATTAAAATGACATGTTTGTCACAAATGTGTTAAATGTACCCCTTCCTTGACCTACAATGTAGGTTTAATTGGATGAATGAGAGAGCATGTATTTGAGGATTTGAGGACATCTACTTGACTTTGACCCTTTTATAAGTTTATGCATAGAGTAATTTTCAAGGTATGGAGAAGAAGTGCAAGTTCTATATTGAATAGTAAATTGTTACTATTTTCACATGGCCCTTGACCCTTGACCTTTGACCATAAGACCCTAAAATTCATAAGAGAGTCACTGTCAGGCAGAATATGCATAAAGATGTACTAAGTTGCAAGACAACTTGAGCTACTTCCGAGATATCGAGGAAGAAGAAAAGTTCAGCACCTTCACTTGATCTTTGACCTTTGACCTTTTTGGCAAAAAGACTTCCCAGAGAAGCTCTATTAGGTAATACATGATACAACAATTTAAAAAAATCCTGCAGGTATTGCATGAATATGAGGGGAAAAGTCAAAGTTGGAAGAGTTGATCTTAATCTTGACCTTTGACCCCCTGATCTTTGACCTAATGACCCCCAAATTCCCTATATAATCACTGCCAGTCAGTTCGTGCATGTACATTATGTTCCATGAAGATACCTTGAACAATTTCCAAGATATGGAGAAAAAAAGTAAAATTTCAACATTTTCACTTGACCTTTCACCTTCGACCTTTGACCTCGTGACCTGAAACTCTCACCGGAGAATCTTAATTGGGTAGTACATACATGTATATAAACTAAGTTTCAATGAAATATCTTCAGGCATTGCACAGATACGGGGGAAATGGTGAAACTTTGAGCATTTGACCTTGACCTTTGACCTTTGACCTTGAGCATGTAAACCCAAAAGTTGATGGGCACAACTTCACTCCATTATACACATGCATGCCAAGTTTCATTAGGATACCTCAGAAGGTTTTTTAGTTACTCTGTCCACAAAATTGATTACGGACGGACGGATACCCCCAAAACAATGCCTCCGGCACCACTACGTGGCGGAGGCATAAAAATGGAACATATCACTGCGCTTTAGATTCTCGCGAGGGAGGGGGGGGGGGGGGGTGTATCGCTTGAGTCGAAGAACTTTCCCACAGTCCCAGGGCTCCTATTCTTGCGGAGTTTACTGTATATCAGTAAAACCAAGGGAGGCGCAACCGGCGCACGCCCCCTTTATTTATCATTAAAAACAAAAGAAATAAAAAGAAAAAATGAAGTGAGACCAGGAAGTGGCACCAGAAATATTGGTTGCGCCCCCCCCCCTTTACAGAATTCCTGGTTCCGCCCCTCTCATTGGTGCAGGAGCATACACTTTTGATATTTCCAATCTGTGTCAGGGATATAGGAAAATCTACACACCAAGACAGTCTTAAGAAGATAGAGCTGGCTTATACAGATTGAAGACTCAAACGACAACACAAGTCATCAACGATAGATTTCAGAGGTTCGGCGCAACACCATTACCTTCAAGTGTTTGCAATGACGTCTTTCTAAACGCACTAATCAATCTAAAAAAAAAAAAAGGAAGATATCATTCTCAGAATTTTCAACCGAGCGTTAATGGAAAACTATTATAACGATGATCTGAAAAATAAAATGTAGCCTTCGGTATTGGTGAGGGGGAAATGCCTAACTTTCCGAGATGTTGTCATACCGCATGATATGCTAAAATTCTGATCACTCTTATCATTACTATCAGTCAGGCCTGTACTAGTCCTTTCTTAACCAAGGAGGTACACCTCCTTGTCTTAACTAAGAAAAAATTCTTACACAAATCTATATACACACCAATCTGAAAGTTGTGAGCTGATGATATTGTAATTGTTATCACAATATCACTGTTTCAATAAAACAAGTTTCTTTCTAGACATGGCAACTGATTTTAGTTAAATCTTACCAATCTATATTTACTGAATAAATGATACGCTGTAAGTCAACGTGGGGACTTGGTGGAGTTTCCCTTTAAAAATATCTCCGCACTCTCAGAAGTCGCTATGGGTATCTACGGGTATGATCTTACGGCAGGGAGGGCGACTGAGCATTCTGCAACTTGGTATATAATATGCAAGGGATGTTCTATTTGCGTATTTGGTGTAAGTGATCACACCGACGTTTTGTATTCGACATTGATAACATTGGCAGTGAGTATTTAGTGTGCAGGGAAATAGAGGACAATCATACCCTGATAACGTAAAATAAAAACTTGACAAGCTTATATTTATGAATCAGAACTTTGAACCTTGGACAAGACATGTCATTTTCCATGCATATAGTTATGAATTAAACAAGATAGACGATGTTCAGAATGACCACGTATAGTGTAGAAGTTTTTTTTTTTTTTTTTAATGTCAGACCTATCGGACAATTAATCACTTAGGCGATTAAGGAATTTTCATCTCATTTCTCCATCATAAAAATGAAGTCCATATGACAAATCAATAACAACATTTTCATCAAAATATAGATGAGAGTGCTAAAGGGAATTCAATTACCTGTGTACAAGAACATAGACTGTAAACTATACTCTAAGGTACTACATTAATAAGCAGGTTTTTTTTAACAACCTCGAGCGATATTACTTACATGACTTGTATCTTGCAATTCATTTTTTTAATAAACTGAAGGAACAAGACACACACACACACACACACACACACACACATACACACACACACACACACACACACACACACACACACACACACACACACACATACGCACAAAGGAATAGCTTCCACCTCGAGTACATACCATAATGCATGGCATCGAGCCAACGAGGATAACTCACTTACATGTTATGAGAGGAGGGGCACTTATTGGCGTACATGAGAGTCAACATTCTTGCGGCACGGAACATTTTTATAGCCACGCGTTTGCTGACGTTTATCGAGAAGGTATCTCTCCTCGTGTTGATGGAGTTTCCTCATCCGCTATTTTGGCACATCACGTTGGGATGAAATTGGAACGGAGTTACGGTTTAGGATGAGCTCTCAAACCTTTGAATGAATTCACATAGAGACGGAGAGGGAGAGAATGAAACAAAGAAACAGAGAGAGGGAGAAAAGTACATGTATCTTTTCGGGATTTGGATCTGGATGGTTTTGTCACTAAAACGAGCTCAAGAGACACATCTACGCTACTATTTACAAACACAACGAAAAAATGTTGAATTGACGCCAGGTGACATTCATTGTTTACACTGTCGTAGTACACCATTACACAAAATAAATCCCGACGCGGGAAGACAATGTTGTAAACATACATTACTCTAATTTATCGTGGCAAAATGTTGAATGCTCTGCCATGTACCATTCCAGGGGGGTGTTTCATAAAGCTGTTCGTAAAGTTACGAACGACTTACAAGCGACTGGTAATCAGTTCTTATGCTGAATCATGGAAATTCTGATAAGTATAGCACATCAGAACTGATCACCAGTCGCTCGTAAGTTGTTCGTAACTTTACGAACAGCTTTATGAAACGGGGCCCAGGCTAAACACACTTCGATGTTTGCGTTGCGCTCGTACAATTCTTTTTTCAATTTCTACACCACGTGTTACGCTTCGCCGCACACCCTCTTTTCTCTGTTAATTGCCGGCTTGTGATTGGACAAAAGTTTACGGAGGAGTCGGTCTTCACGCGCGTTCCGCGAGCTGGAAACCTGACGAGCCCACCGACCCGCCCTTAGCTGCTCCCTATCATTGCCCGTTTCCACCTGTCCACGAATTAATCAATGATCGTTAACCACTGAACGTTGACAAATTGTCCAACATCGACGTAAATAAGCTCTGAATGGATAGTGTTTTAGTATAGTAGCCACGACAGAAGAAGAACAATTCGACAAAAGAATTCCGTTAGTTTGAATAAGCACGAATGTGATCTTGCGTGGAAAATCCGGGATTTATAGTGCTTGGATTATCAACTTGATGCGTGCTCTTTGTTTTTTCGTTTGTTTCTGTACATACACAACAAAGGGGTACAGAGGAGGAAATGAGATGGAGGGTATGTGTGTGTGTGCATGGACAAAAATAACAATGCCAATAGTAATAATTGATTTTCTTCGTAATAACAGTTATTCCTACATGATCTCTCCCTTGTCGTTTTACTACATCATAATTTCTTCATCTTTACTTTTTTTTTTTTTCGCTTCAAAAGAACGAAACTTGATCAGCTCAAAATAGATGGTGGAATGAACGAGTAGGCTCCCCACTGTAAGACTAACCCTTTCACACCTGGGAATTGGGGTATATGTCATGAAGTCATCACACAAAATTTCAGAGTGGCCAAAGTCGCCCTATATGCAGCTATAAAGAGAGACTTTCAAAGAGAAATAAAATCAATTTTATAAAGTTTCTTACAAATGTGTCTTATGAGCGAAAAGTCTCTTTTAGACTTTCATGAAACCAGCGAGTTTACCTCCCAGATGAAACTGACCCCAGATATAGGCTACAGTAAAGCTTTGAGGGCTCAAACACTCGCCTATCAGAAACGCCCCTCATGTCCCTCTCTGCTGCCTACACGAACTATTGACAGTCGCGATCAAGTAGTGATCAAGATAACCGGAGCTGGAATCGGAGTTCGAGCGGAGCTAGGCTGAGGTGGGTGGCATCTTGAGCACCAATGCGCAACGGGCTGGAGTTCCATTCATTGTTTCCCTGCCGTGATCGCGTGATAAACACCTCACTGGAGCTCCCTCGGCCGACTCTGTTTTGCATACTGTGTGACCGGTAGTATTCTTATCTGCCTGCCTAGAAATCTGCACATCATGCCTGGCGAGTGTTTTTCAAAGGTAAGGATAACTGGTTTTAAAGTTCACTCAAGACCAAAAAGAACCGCAAATCTCGTTTCTGTATTCTGACTTTGAACAGTGTTGATGTGCCATTTGCATTGCACTGTCCAGCGCGGTGTGTACGTGTTCAATCAGTATTGTACAATTCATGCTGTTTCTTCTTTCCTTTTAGGACTTTGGACGCAACCTTGTTTACACTCGCCCCTCGGTGTAAATTATGCACACGTGGTCGTTCCCTACAGCTGGACAGAATGTCAGATTGATTTACCCAGCTATGATTTTCTTCTGTCTTGTTCTCTATAGAATCTCTTCAGAATTAGCTAAAGAAAAACATCTCTAAAGTCTTCTAGTGACTTAGTGTGATGTTGCTTTTCCTCTTGTTTGAATTAAACCAGCTTTCTGTGAGTCCTGTTTTTTATTTCCTTACTAGTTTTGTTTTCAACCCTAACAATCACGAGTATACATGGATGGGCTTTTTTTTTCTTACGGTACTAGGTCTAGTATTCATTTATTTATTTTCTTTAGCCAGCCTCATAACGGTGAATTCTCTAATAAATACCTGTGGTACATCATCACTTTTTTCCTGGTCATTGGAATCAAAACATCCACACAGTCAAATTCAAGGCACATTTTCCATGTCTTGGAGAGTAAATTTGGCATGATATTTGTGTGCCTATTTTTACAACCTTGCTTTATAATTTTCAGAAATGTCAACACATTTAGTTAATGCTATGTGTATGCTGTTGATCTAGTTATTTTATTTTATGATTGATTGATCGTATTATCAAAAGATTTGTGTAAGGGAGGGTTGATCCATACAATTATGAAAAACTGCATGTGGCACAATTACAAATTTTCATGCAACACACACAAGACACTGGTGTTTTAACATCAATCAGATCAGCTCTTTTGAATATGCAGAAGCTGTAAATAAATGAACAACTTTGTGCCCCACTGATGTTTGATTATTGCAGTACCTGTTTTAAAAGGTCTTTAGTACTCCCCTTTCCTCTGACGTGTTTTCCCGTATGAGGTCGACTCTGTGTATAGGCCTATTTGAAGAAATTCACAAGACTCATACTACAATACATATATTTTGCAATCAGATTCTGATTACCTAACCCCAAAGCATTTGATGTTGAGCAAAGTGAGTGAGCTTTCCATTTTTTTCCCCTCTGTAAAGTGAGGGGGGGGGGGGGGGGGGGGAAGACTAATGCCCAAGGGTATCTTTGACAACTATAGCTCATAACTCATTCAAACGAGGTTTGGCTAGGCCTGCTCACAATTATGCTCTTCATATTGCCTCTTGCTGAAGTGGGATATTATTTGCAAATGTTAATGTTTGTAGTGAGGTGCTGACGCATGAATTCAGAGCAATCAAGCATGCGAAAATTTTTTGTTATTGTTTGTCTATTTGTGTTATTTTGGTGGGGGGGGGGGGGGGGCTTGGGGCTGGGATGGGAAGGGCATATTGTGCTTGTGTTTAGTAGTGTTTTCTTTCATGATGCTACATACCGTTGAACATTACACAAGGTAGGATTTCTTTCATACTATGTGCCAACTTGGCTAGGGCTACAAAATGTCAATCAACATCAGGGAATTAGATAAGGGCACACTTGCCCTGGCTGGCATTTGATATTCATACCATGGTCTACTAGGCTCACTTTAGCAATGAGCAAGGAAAATTGAACTCATTTGATTTATTCAGAAATCACCTACGGGAATCACTGCTGCATGCAGTAGAATTTGAATAGATATCACATATATATTGAGAAGTATTGAGACTTTTGATAGGAATGACTGTGTGTTTAATCTCTCAATAAAGACATAAAATTGCACTGTCCTTCACACGATCAGAATTTGCTATGAACCTTTACATTTCTAGTAGAACCTTGATCACTTGCAGGGGCTTTTAGATCAATTAATATTGTGTGTAAAACTTCTTTTATTCAATTTTCTTTTTTTTGTCACAGTTCATATAAAATTTTTTTCTAGAGCTTGAAGGAATACAGTAACTGCCATTCACTGATTTGTTCAGAAGATTTCTAGTATGTAAACCACCTCTTTGTGAGTGTGTGTGTGTGTGTGTGTGTGTGTTTGTGTGTACTGGTTCTTGTTTTAAGTGAGTAGACATTTAAAGTGAAGTTGATGTCATTTACTACAAGTGGAATCCTTGAATATGTGTAACACACACAAGTGAAGGTTTTAATCAGATGATCTCTTCAAAAGTTAAATGGATGGTATAGTTTTGGTCGAGATGGGGCTTCAGGTTTTCTATTTTTTGTGAGATAATATGAGAAACGTTTAATGAAATTTATAGGAAGAGCTTGTAATTCTAAGAGGTATCCAAAGTTTATTCGATGAAAAGTGGTTTTGAAATGTCTGAGATGTCCAAACCAAAAGGGTCCTGATAAAAGATGGGACCCATCTTTCAGTAGGATTGCTTAGAATGCTTTCCTTTGTTTATGGATATCTCAGCTACATGTCATAAACTAATTTTTACCCCATAAACTTTGAATAGCTCATAGAATTGTGAGCTCTGTAACATTCCATAAGTGGTTTCTTAGTGTCTCGCAAAACTAATACTCATCTCAACGAATACTATATCATCCCTTTAAACTTATATTTATTTTTTGCCAAAAAGAATGTATCATTCGAATTGTTACTTACATGATGTTATGTATGATATCATTTCCCCTGCCTTGTGAAAGAGTAAGTCAATGCTTATTTATTGCTCTGCAAAATGGAAATATGTTGAATCATCTTCATATTTCTCTTTGTATGTTATGAATATCTACCCTACTGTAACATCCTGATTTTTTTGTTTTGTTTTAGTGTTCTTTAATATCCAGTGATGATGGCACATGGGGTGTCAACCTAAACTTTCAAAATTCATAACTTTTGGATGGAATGTTAAATTTCCTCAAAGCTTCACTATTGTGTGCTATGCTCTGAATATTTCGATCATATTCACGGAATCCACATATATTTGGGGATAATCAGACTAAGGAGCAATCCTGAATGAGCATTTCCACTGAGTGGTGACAGCCATGACTCAGAGGAAACATAGCTCAGAAACAGACAGAGATAAATGTTTGTTTGTTATGCAAATACATGTACTGTAAAAGTAATTTTTACAGTGTTGAAATTTCAGAAACTTGTGCAAAAATAAAAGCATGTGTAATGATAATAATTGATAGCATGTATTGACAGTGATATGTCACACTAGAATGTTTTGACAGTGCAGAAACAAAAACATGTGAAAATCATCATACCCTGCCGAGCGTGAAAAATTACATGCAAATAACGACTTTTACAGTAGTATCATGATTTGAATCTCAAAGTGATAAATGAATTTAAAGACATGCTCAGGACAGCTGATCATTTAGCTTGTTTTTAAACTCAGTATGTGAGTAATTAAGTAACAACAACATGCATAATGAAGGCACTAAATATAGAGTGATTACTTGGCGAATAATTTTATAAGACACAGTGCTCTACATATTACACAATTGTATTCTGATTCCATTATCAAAACCAGATTTTCCAGAGCAGGGAAACTTGATTTCTGTGCATTCTTGCTTATCAGCTTTTAGCCAAGGCGGCTTATATTAATTATTAACTACTCTGGTCGGATTAGTTATATAAGACCAAAATCCCAGTACCGGTGTAGTTCAGTGCCAAGAAAGATTTCAAACTCTGTTGGCCCTTTCACACCTGAAAAAAATGTCAGTGGGTATGGTACATCATGTCTTTGGTCTGAAAGGTCTCTTTCTAGATTAAAGGAAACCAAAACCCAAAGAGAAATGTTGATTGAGTGAAAGCAGAAACATAACACATCAGTGAAAGTTTCAGGAAAATCGGACAATCGATGCAAAAGTTATGAATTTTTAAAGTTTTGGTGTTGGATCTGCTGGATGAGGAGACTACCTGAGGTTATGATTTACGCATGGATATTAATCCATATAAAGAAAATATAAAGGGATTCCACAAAAATTAATCTTTCATGAGAATTACACATTCCATCAACTTGATATAAAGGACATATGGATAAGAGTAGCAATTATTCCCCCTACTTTCTGAAAGTGGTTAGTCAAGTGCTCTTTCATTATGCTAGAAAAGTAAATTTTTTATGGAATGTTTAATTTATTTTTTTCTTTATATAATCAAAGTGAGATTGCAAAACCAAGTCAATCCAAAACTTCAGAGATTGTGGAACTTTGAAATCTTCCATTAGCCTTGTACTCTGAAGGAGTGCATCTCATTCATTAAATGTCTGCTGTATGCTTATAAATCTTCTTTTTGATTTGTTCTTTAATCTTACAAATGAAGATAAATTCCTCCCACTTTATATTACCATCAACCTGTATTGTGCTTTGTTTTATTAAAATCTTCTCATTGATTTGCTCTTCACAAATGAAGATAAATTCCTCCCATTTTATATTACCATCAACCTGTATTGTGCTTTGTTTTATTGGCATAAATATCCTGAAATTAATTGTACATGAACAGAGATTACCATACTACCCTAATCCTTATGGTGTAAACATGGCATTCATGTTGGAATTAGGCATGTTGACTACACGTGAGTAGGCTGGCTTACTTGACAACTGAATGAAGTTCGGATAGATTACTGAGTGATGATTAAAAGCTTGGCAAGATTCTGTAAGCTTCGTTGTAAGTGCCTTGGCATATAAAGAGTTAAGACATCTACCGCTATGTTTTAAATGGAACCAAAACCACAATTTAAATGTGGCTTGAGTAAAAATGGCAATATCATTAGAATACATCAGTGAAAGTTTGAGGAAAATCAGATAATCTATTCAAAAGATACAAACCTTTCTGTTTCGGTGTAGTCATTGCTGGATGTGGATATTACTACAGTTCATGATGTCATCATTGACTACAATAAAATATCTAAGGAAAATTCCACATAATTTCATTATTCATGAAAAGAATATTTTTCATTGACTTGTTACTGATATAAGATGTTAAGGATGATGTTTCGTCTTCTTCCTGAAAAGAAAGTAAGTGCTCTTTTATTGTGCTAAAATAATAAAAATATGTTGGATTTCCATGATTTTTCTTCATATTGTTATCTTTAATGATGTCATATGAACTGTAGTAGTCTCCTTTTCCACTGATGACGGCACCAAAACTTTGAAAATTCATAACTTTTGAGGTGATTGTCTGATTTTCTACAAACTTTCACTGATGCCTTCTGCCACTATCAATATTGCTGCTGTCAATCAATTCACATTTGTATAAGGGTCTTGATTCCTTCAAAAAGTTCAGGCACTCCTATTGACAAGCCTGTTTTCAGGCAGGGTACGATATGGCCAACCCTTCATAAAGTTTGCTGACGAGAGAATTCTCACATGGATGTTTAACTCTTTCACTCCAGTTAGCAGCAGGTTGATATACCTAGTCAGTGGGGTTTCATTCTGGTGGTCCTGAACGGCTTAATGTGGGTATCATCATCACATTTCACAATCAGGAGGTCGAGTCTCTCTTGAGGAGGTTCCACTTGAGTCGAGAGCTTCAGTATGACCTGATGCAGAGGTTGGAAGGGGAGATGAACAAGGGTCTGAAGAGGAGCACAAACGAAGAAGCCAAGATCAAGATGCTGCCGACGTACGTCACCTCCTTGCCAGATGGCACCGGTTAGTTTCTCTCCATCTCCTCCATCTTTCCCCCTCCCCTTCTGATTGATTTTAAAGTGACATAGCTTTAATAGAGTTGATATTAGTTATGTTATTCAGACGGTGATCTGTAACTTCAAGGATAAGGTCTATGGGGCGCCAAGTGTCACATATTTGATTTCATGTATGGAATGTCCATTTCTTCAAAAAAAGCTGTCATTTCACTGACGAAATGATCAATTCATTGACAAAATTTCGTCAACGAAATTATTGATTTCAAATTGATCATTTCATTGACAAAATGAGGGATTTTGTAATGAAATTGACCATGCTACACTTGCCGCCCCATAGAACTTATCTTCAAGGTAAGCTATGCTTCAGATTAAGGATCGCTGTCTTAACTATTGTGACGGGTCTAGGGCAATTACCCCCTGGGCAATATCCCTGGACCCTCCCCGTGGCCCTAATCCTAATCCTGAACCTATTCATAACCTTAACCCAAACTCCTAACCCTAAACCTAACCCTAACCCTAATCTTTACTTTAACCTGACGATTAACCAGTATTTAGCTAGGGGTGTTATTGCCATTGGGGGATAATTGCGCAGATACGATTGTGTCACAGTCTTTCAATTCTTCATGGTGCGAGCGCAGGAAAGAAGAACTCATGTTATGATTCACATTAAATGACAAAGTCTACAGAAATAAATTTTATGAGAGATCCATTGGTTAATGGCATATCTTATCTCATGTTTATTAACAATAAATTACAGTGCTGTAGGGGGCTATGATAGCAATTTTATCTCCCTGATCACCTAATATCATGGTTGATTGATTTTTTTTTCCTTAGCTCATCCTAGCCAAAGACTGAAAAGAAACCATTGTGAGCCATTCTTTAAATGATACATGGGCGGCAATAATCCCAATCTCTGTAAATTGCTGATATTATTTTTTTTCTCTGGAATTTTGATGTTGTGCAGATGAAGATTTAATTATGTTGTTTACAGTGACAGTGGCATGTGAGACCAAAATTGCACACCTGAATTGATGACAAGATTGGATTGGGCTCAATAATTATGACTGTACCCCCAGGGGGCAAGAGCAATGAAAACATTACACATCTTCTCAAGATCTGGAAGTAGTAAAGCCACATCATTTTGTATGAATTAATTTTCATATATTCTGGTTCCTAAAGAGATAGAGAATGCAAGTTGTTTTCTAGAGTGGGACGTGAAGGTAAGGAAAATAGCAGGGTCATGATATTAAGGAATAGATAAGAAAATACATTTCTTTATAGATTTCTCTTTCTCTTTTTGTTTGCCTCAACTTTTCTGAACTGAAGCCTTGCGTATCTGTAGAGAGATGTAATGATAGATACATTTATTTGAATTAATGAATTGAATGAGATATATGTAAGATGTACTATGAATGTAGCGGTTGTTATTTCTATTTTCATGTTATCTGTAATCTGTGATGCATAATATGTTGTTCATTGAACAATTGTTATCTGTTTGGATCTCTTGTAGGTAACGCTGGTGGAAGGCGCATTTCCACATTCGCATTGTGGACAATAAAACAATCAATTCAATTCACTATACTTTGAATGAAGATTTAAAATAATTTGTGAACCCTGTCAAGAAGAAAATGAATAACCTTTGCCATTTTTGTTTTGATGCATCTCCCTAAACTTGCTTTGAATGACATCGTGACATTTGAGAAATCAGTACAGGCAAACAGCAGACAGTCTGGTAATTTGTTGACTTAAAGAGATATTCCCCTTCAGAGCTTACTGGGCACCCGCAGACACTGGGGTTGCTGATTCGAATTGGATGAAAGGTATGGAGGTCTGCACAAGATGTAAATCTGCAGATGACTGTACAACTCACGTCCTTGTGGAGCTGAAAGTCACTTGATACAAAATCAGCAGGCTACATTTTGCTTGCCATAGAGTACCAAAGTGTGATGTCATAACCATTCATCGCCATGGAAACCAGTTTAAAATGACCTCCCCTAGCCCGGTCTGTGAATACCAAAGTTGCTTCATGCTCACACGTGGTTCTTAAGCAGCCTATAACAAAAGACTGTAATATCATCACTTTGGCACTCTATGATTGCTGTAGCGCCCTGGGACTCCTTTTTACTTCAATCTCAGCTTGTAGAAGGGAGTCGACGATTTCACATAATTTTCTGAGGGTTGAGACAAATTGATTATGTTTCCATGGAGATTCAAAATTGCAGAGTAGGCTGTAATGAAAATGATATGAGCCAGTCAAAGAAACATGATGTACACGAGTTTTCACACACTGGACCCCAGCACACATACTCACACACTCTCACAGTGTGTACATATTGAACTGTGGATGTGGGTAGTTCAGGGGATGTATCATGGTTAAAGGGAAATTCTAAAACCCATTTCTTTTCATTTTCCTTGTATACTGCTACCTGCTGTACAGTTATTGATATTTTCTGTTCTTGTGTGTTGACAAAATCATTGCTTTCAGAAAATGGGAACTTCCTTGCCTTAGACCTTGGGGGCTCAAACTTCAGAGTTCTCTTGGTCACAATAAACAACGGGAAAAGCGAAACGTGCATGGATGTCTATACTATACCAAACGAAGTCATGACCGGACCTGGAGATCAGGTAAACTCAGAGTTCACCCTTCCAGCTCATTGGTGTCATTTTTTTCTTTTTTTTATTTGGTCAAAGTCCACTGATAATTGCATTTAATTCTGCATGCTCCAAAGCTAACTGTGTTGTGTGTCATAGATTAGCGAGTGTGTTATTAAGCAAATAATCAACGTTGGTTAAGGTGATGGGACAAACTACCAGTGTAAAACATGATATATTCGTGGCATGAATTTTTCGCGAATTGGAGCCGACGGCCTTTTTTGCGGCATGAAATTTTCGTGAACTGCCACTGGCATTCAATGCATATAGTGCAGTCAAGAACTTTCGCGTGCATTTTAATTTCACGAATCTTGGCACTCGCGAAATTCGCGAAATTAAAGTGCACGCAAAAATTCCTTGTTTTACAGTATTACTTCCCAGGCCATCTGGATGTAGCTATCTTTCCGAAGCGCAGCTGAGGAAAGATAGCATACACATTCAGATCGCCGAGGAAGTGATAGTTTGTCTCATTGCCTGAAACTAAAAGTTGATTATTGCTTTATATTCCACATCTAGGGTCCTAGATATTCCCATTTTATTCCACATCTGAAACTGTTTTAGCTGTCTTAGGGTATCCTCAGGGCTTAGGTTACGTAGTTTACTTTAAACGTATGCGCATAAATGACAAAACAACGAATTTGCTCTCTGCCCCGCACGTGGCACCGAAATAAAAGTGCGTTGCACTGTGGTCTATCCCTTGACCCAGGTCAAATGATAGACCACAGTGCAACGCACTTTTATATCGCGCGTACTCAAAATTGTAAGTTTATATCACACATTAGGACTGTGTGGACTAAGAGATCAGAGAAACAAAATGACTATCATCATAGAGTGTAACGAACTTTTCTTCTCGGGTGAGGTGATAGGCAAAACTACGCTTTATCACGTGATCAGCTCTTGACCAATCCTATAGCAAGATTCTTAGTATATGGAATTTAACAAGGAATATAGCATTAGTAACATAGCATAACGTTACATAACATAACATAACATAACCTAACATAACATAACATGTAACATAACACTGTACCTATAAGCACACAACACAGCACCATGCCACAAGATACCACCGCAATTCACCACACCCAATGCCATCCATACCACATCCCACCCCACCACACCCCACACCACATCCCACCCAACCTCATCACCCCGCACCACACTACACAGCACTCCACACCACACTCCACACCACATCCTACCCAACCACACCACACTACACAACACTCCATACCACATCCCACCCCACCACGCCACATCCCACCCAACCACATCACCCCAACCACATCACCCCACACCACACTACACAGCACCCCGTACCACCCCACGCCATATCCCACTCCACCACACCACACCACCCCATACCACACTATACAATATCCCATCCCACACCACACTCCACATCACCAAACACAACACATATCTCACACCACTTCCTGCACCCCACCACACATCACACCACTCCTCACCAAACCACACAACTAAATACAGCATGACGTGAGCAGCCTTGTCATCTTTTTCGTCATTATTATCAAATGCTTGAATGTGCCAAGGGCTGATGTTTACTCAAGACTTTACAGATCTGTTACCATTGTTACACTGATGTCATTCATTCTAACTCACCCTTTGGGGTAAAAGCTCATGAACTATATTCAGGTACATGAAAATGAAAATTTAGTCCCTGCCTTTTCTCATAGGTATTCGCTGTGTCGAGGAGCAATATTTGTGCATAATTTCTTCTGCAAACCTTTGCCTATTTGCTCACAACTGCATTACTCAATATTGGTTGGAATGAATTTGCACTGATGTGTACGCTGCTGGTCAATACTTTGACATTTATTCAATCTCCGGCAAACCTAATGCTGAGGACATGCATACTTCACAAGGCAGTCAGGCAGGAACACACACACACACACACACACACACACACACACACACACACACACACACACACACACATATACTCACAAGAAAATTTTGTTTTCACCAAAATATATGTGACGGTGCATCACAAAACGAAGAAAAAGTCGCACCACTGATTTTGTGTGAGGATTGAAAAGAGGTGAAATGGATCCACCCAGCCAATATTGAGATTTTTATATTTTCTGAAAGAGCAAGTCTTCTTCTACATCACACTTAAGTTTGGGATCATAATGTGACAAGGAAATTGTTTTTTTTTTAGCAGTTTTTTCTCGAACAATTTTTGGTAGAATATAGTGCGATGAGTTGTCTCTTTAGAATCCCCTTTTCATTTCTTAAAAACCATGTCCATACTCTTCACTTTCAACTCTACTAACTTTGGAAAGGATGATGCTACTGCTTTGAAAGTTGGCACTTAGCATCTACAGAATGTGTTGAGAAAGCATGTTCAATTTCAGCTTAATCTGATAATCCCTTCATTTTTGTTGCTACAGTGGCTTACATCCTGTTTTCTGTTCCATTCATCGCACAGCTACCACAGCTTGGTGAAAATTAAGCGCTTGAATATAAATCTGGACTTCAAAGCCTCTTTTCTCAGTTCACACTTTTTTCCGGCATGTGTGCTTTCTTTCCAACATTAGGATAGGTTAGGGGAGTCCATTTGAATTGAGTTATACATCATTTTGAAGCTTAAAGTCTGCTCTTCCAGAATCTGCTCTTAACTGAAAATCCATGTCTGATGACTTTTTATTGGTTTTGTGATGCAGGGTCACATATAGTATCAAAGTCAGATTGTGCATGTAATGAAACAGATATACTCCTTACATTATAGCCTTTCTTTCTCCTTTTCTAAAAGATGTTGAGTATCAAATGTCTATGAGCTAGATGAGTGGGTCACTTATTGTGCTGGTACCTGTGAATTTGTGCACTTGTAACTTTGCAATTTTACACTGGTTTGCAATATTTCCTTCGATTAAAAACAGAAGACGATCAGTGTGGACGGGTCTGACACACCTACCTACCATGTTCTACTAAGAGCTGTTTCCACTTATTAAAAAAGTGAACAGTCATTATGGAATTTTCTTTCAATATCTAAATAGCCCTGAATAAAACAAATCAAAGTCAAATGAACATGAAAAATGCAATATCAATTATTTCATTAATAATTTATTTCTTAATGTTATCATAATTAGTCCATCTATTTTGCACTAATGTTTGTGGCCTGTATCATGGCATCTCTCTAGTGAGTCCAGAATTCCACAACTTTCATTTATTCTATCCAGGCAGCATTTCTGAATAAATTGGACATTCATCTTTTTTCTTTTTAATTTGACTTGAACAGTATTTCGTATCAGGCAGTTTGAACAGAATTTTGTCACATCACTTGTTTGTTTGTTTGTTTGTTTTTTTCTGTGAGAGTTTTTACTCAGTATTGTACGTATGCAGAAAGTATTGTACAGGTTGATAATGCCGCCTTCTTTTTCTTTTGTCATTTGTAATTTTACCATGGGCTTTGAGAGACTATAGTGCAGAACAATTTGCAAATTTTAATGATGTCAGTCATTTCCTAACATAACTAACACCAATTTAGCAGTAACAACTTGATTTCAGCATAGAATGGGAAACATGTGATGCATTTTGGTTGTTGTGTTTACTTTTAATATTGATTTATGGATTTTTTTTCTTGCTTTACAACTCCCAGCCCCAATGAAAAAAAAATGAAAGTCATGGTTTTATTTCAACACATTTGAGTGTTTCATGCAGATGCTATTGAATATCATTTTATGGATTACAGCATACTCCCATGTATGATAATGCAAATCTCAATGATGGAAAAAAAAAGAAAAAAATAATGTAGAAGGGTCATTTTACATTCAAAGTGTGGGGGAAATCATATTGTTGTGCAAAGAGTCATCTTGTTTGCACCTCTTAAAACTGTGACGACCAGATAAAGTTCAGTCAGGGTTTATTCAGTGGGTTCAGTCTCCCAGCCATTGTAGAGTCACCAGACGGACCAGTTCACTGGCCTGATCGAAGGAGAAGGCTAGAGGCAAAGTTCACATTTAACACTGAGTGCGGGAGGCCTCTCAAATCTATGATTCTAAGTCTGCCTTTGTTCTTCATTTTACGACATGCCACTCTGTTGGCCCGCAACATGCAAAGGCTGAAAATTTTACATTCATTCTTCCGTTGATGCCTTTTGATAATGTGTGCAAGTGTTTGTCCATTATAAATCATGTCCAACGTAACTATTCAAAGATATTTGTTTGATACGAGTATTCTGAATTGATGGAGTAAACATTGTGTTGGCATCATGCGCATAATTCATTTCCTGTTTGTGTTTGAGTGAAAGTTGGCTGATGCATCAATGATCTTTTAAATTGAGCTAGCTAAAATGCAATCTTGAGGTATGTGTAGTGTGTTTTGTCAAACTGTTGATACATCATCTGATTGCAAATATATGAATCCACTAATTGATGAATTCATTTCATGAAAAAAATTTTTAATCAATAAAACATCACTCAAAATCAGAGTGCATTGAAGGATATACACCAATGAAATGTAGCTTTTAGTAAATGCCGCAGGTCACATATGCAGTGAATAGGTAATTCCTTATTTTGCATGATTTATACTGGAGTGCGTGGACAGAATCAGTTTGCACTAAACTTTACATTTAATCATAACAAATCAGTATAAAATACTGTATTTTGGCTAACTTTTGACATGATTCACAAATTCACTGTGGATCGACTGGCAGAGTAAAGTAAATACCAATATGCTTCTGTGCTTTGACGATGACTGGGGTTAACGTGTAGGGGCCAAAATGATACCAGTCCTGCGTGGTTGGTATGAGTGATTGTGGCATGGACCTGGCACGCACGGTCAAATTCCAGGCGTGATCTTGGTATGCTTATTTGCACAGCTAGGCAGCCCGTCAGGGTATTAACCCCATATCATATTTGGCATTATCGTAGAAATGCTGATATTTTGGGGGCTATCTCCATTTCATCTGTTAGCATATTGATTATTAAAAGTCGGGTGAATCTCCACCTGACCCACCCTGTCTGGTTTCTCTGTTAAAAATTATCAGAAGTGAAGTCAATGTCCTGATGTTCCAGATTCTCTGTCAAAAATTATCTGAAGTAAAGTCAGTGTCCTGGTGTTCCAGATTCCACTGTCTGAGCTTTAAAGGAAACAATCATGCGGGAGTATGTGACAAAGGAATCTGATCTTAATGCTGTGTTCATATACACTGGTCATACACTATATAGCCAAAGAATGTTGGAATTTTGCTGCACAGTCATAATCATTTCTAGTTTGTTTGTTTTCTTTTATACATGACATGTTTAACCGTTTTGATAATTTATTGACAATGACCAGAAGAATCTGCATCATGATTGTACATTTGTCGTGTAATATGCAACCTCACATTACATTCTGAGCACAGATAGTATCAGAACAAACAAAGTCACTCATACTTGTAAAAATTCAAGTGAACTGAATGTTAATGTTTAAACTTTAAATTTGCTTCCCCAAAATCTGTTGAAGGAAGGGGAGGTAATTTTGTGACAATTTCCAAGTTTGTGAAGGGTTACCAGAAATGCCCATGGCTTTACTATGCCATACACAGTGTCAAAAGAGAAATAAGATGTGGTATATGAGCCTCCAAACGTAGTGTCGACAAAGTTGGCTCACTGCTGGTACAAACCTGTATCCCTTGATATACCAGGTTCATTGCTTGAGCTGATGATAAGAGTGAAGAGTTGGCCTGTTTGGCTACATTGTCCTGGCAAACTGACGGCATCTCCTGTTCTGGAAACATATTTTGATGACTTGGGCAAGCACACCTCCTTGAGGAGTTGCCCTTTACACCTACAGAGCACATGTGGGAACCGATTTTCCTTGTTTGATTGTCATCCAAAACCAGTGGAAACACTTCTGATTATCTTCATGCTATAGTGATGATTCAGAGGCAGCCATAATGGCTGCAGCAAGGGCACAGGATTCTGTCTTTTGGAGGAGTCCTGTAGACCTCATCCTCTGCAGTTGACCTCGGCCAGTAACCCAGTACAAATCCCTCACCCAAATGATACCCCTGACCTTAAATGAGGGGAGGAAAGGAGAACAATCCCGAAACTTTTCCAGGCACTTTGAATTCTAGGAGTTACTGCTGCCACCTCGTCTACTCTGGCAGCTAGCATATGTCTCCAATAGAGTAAAATTCACTCACAGTTTCATATTTTTTACCATGGGGATCCAGGCCTGTTACATTCCTCTCTAATGTGAGATTATGTATTAGGATCTCTTGCAGATGAAAAATATCCATGCTGTCAGAGATGACTATACATGTACATACATCTGCAATTGGCCCAGTTCAGGCAGTTGTTGCATCAGGACCCCATTTCATATGGAAAGTCGATATGATCGCAACTCGCTTGCTGGAATGGCAATTGTCATGGTAATGACAAGAATCCCAGCTTCCTGATTGGCTGTTGCTATGGGAAGTTACCATTCCAGCAAGAGTTGCTGTCCTAACATCTTTTATGAAATGGGGCCCAGATCATCGAGGGAGTTAGGGCCTGCTGCCACTCTTCCAACTTATAAAACAACAACAAATAAACATGAATTTCAGGAGGTTGGGTATCATTAACCTTGACCCTCACCCTGAAAAATGTACCACGGCCCCTTCTGGTGGAGTGTCGGTTTGCTCCTTCACCTGTGTAACAAACTCCACAGGGGTATTCTCCTTCTTTATCTATCTCACTTGCACCTGTGCAAGATGCTTTAGTCTTGGACGCTTCAGCATTCACTTTCAATCCATTTCCCTCTATTGCTGCTTGGGCATCTTGATCATCAGTTCTTACCCTCTCTCTGCCATCAGTGACAGGTCATCTGCATGGAGAGGTTCCAATGGAAGGCCCTCCCTAATCTCCGTAGAGATGACACCCATTACGATGGTGAAGAGGAGAGGACTGAGAATTGAGCCTCGGTGAACTCCAGCTTTGACACTGTAGCTGTAGCTCTCTCTCTCTCTCGATTCTGTCTTGATTGTGTGTCTCTGCTCCTGCAAATAGTGCCATGACTGCACGAATTAGCCACTCCTCAACGCCTTCCATTGTCAGCTTGTGCCCATTTGACAGTCTCCTCTGGTACATCATCACAGGCCTTGTCTTGGTCAACAGGATAAGCAAATTGGCAGCTTGTTTTTTGCAACAACTCTGTGGGGGTAGCTAGCTTTCATCTTGCACACAGTAAATATATGGCATTGATAGTTATTGTTCCTGGCATGTAGCCAAAGTGCATTTCACCAATTGCAACCTGTTCTCTGATCCTCTTGTCAAGAGTTCCCTGGGAAACCTTCATGGCATGCTCCAGGAGATTGATGGCACCATGGGATGCAACCAGTCAGTCTCCTTTTCCTTTATAGAATGAAACCACTGCAGTCAGATCTCTAGGTCCTATAAAGGAAGTGACCTCCATCTAGAATGCCATTGCTGAGACATGCCGGCCATTGTGAACCATGCTTCCCGGACACCTGCATTAATCAAGTATAACCACACCTTTGACATAGGGACCTGCTGCCTTATCGTGGTTGGAACATGAAAGGGTGCCGACATCTTCATCTTATGAGACGAGGCATCTTGGACCCTCCTTTGCCTCACATTGAATCATCCTTTCCAATGAGTTTTCAAAGTGTACTTGAAGACTTTCCATGTAGCCTCTCCAGACTCCTTTAATTGAGGTGATCATGTTTAATACAAGCCTCATGTTTCACGCACATTTGGACCCATCACATCCAAGGTTTGCATGTGCCATTTGCTTCACTATCTGTACCTTTTCGTTATCTGCAAATTACTCAAAATCTTGGGAAACTTGGACAAAGGTGATGTGAAAGTGGTGACCATTTGTTAGAAATTCACTCAAAGGTAGATACGTCCCTTCCAGCATCCCCCTCCTCCTAGCCTGCTGTGTCACCTGTACGTATGGGTGTATGGTTCCTCATAGGAGTTCTGTTGTGGCTCAGTGGATATAACCAGAACTCTTAATCGGCAGGTCCCTGGTTCAAATCCCCAGGAAGCAGCAGCTGTGCTCCTGGGCAAGGCACTTTATCATTATTACCTAGTTCTTTGGTGGGAACCTTAGATAAAGTCATTGGTAGGCCTACATGACACCTGCCTTGGTTGCTTGCCTACGAGCATCAATTGCTTCCTTACCAGCCTTGTTAAACAGACCATAATTCATATTCAAATATTTAATTGTGCAGAGAAAGGCCTTTAGAATATGATTTTTGTTACATGTGTGTTTATTTTTTTTCCACTCATGAGTTTTTAATCTAATAAAAAGGATATAGAAGAATGTAGTTTTTACATTAATAATGGCATTATGGATGTGTTAGAGGAGAAGTTTTTGTGGATTTTTTTAGTGCAGGATGCTCTCTGTGGACAGAAAAAAAAATGAAAATCTCTTCAAATGTTGCTAGCTTTTCAAGTTTTGTCTAATTCCATATTAGCCATCCTCCCAAGAATGGAATTCTTAAACAGTCGGTGATGTCACTTTAGGACAATGAATGCACAGAAATAAATAACAGTTTCATAAAAATTAATTTTGTAAGACATAAGAAGAGCACTGACCCATCCCCTCCAGAAACATGGTGAATAGTACAGGCAACTCCTAAAGAAGTCCTTAGGACTGTCAGTTTTCTTTCATTATATCAAAATTTTGTTTTAACCAAACAATAAAGTAATTCAAAATACGTAGAGATGTATTTTTGGACCTGAATTTCTACTCTGCTGTAACAAAGTTTTTATTTAATTGTGTTTGTATGTGTGTATATTGGGAGTGCACTTTTTATACTTTACTTTACTACAGTAACAGCTTGAGGGAGTTTGCACTTTTTCAAGTTTTCATATACTGTACGAGCTGAAATTTTCGCGTACAGATATTTTCGCGAATTGCTACTTGGAGGACATTTTGGCATGTTGTTAATTTTCATGGTTGCGAGGGTCTAACTGAACTTACGTATTCGTGCATTGTTATTTTCGCGGTTCAAAGGCAATTCGCGAAAATAAAATCACCGCAAAAATTTCAGCTCGTACAGTACTATCTAGTATATGAAATGAAAATATGAGATAACAAAGTGTCTGAGCTGAGTTTGCACATTTTTGCCACTGTCTTTCAGCTGTTTGACTACATTGCGGAGCACTTGGGCAAGTTCACTCGAAGTCACAACTTGTCGGACATGCAGATCCCTCTCGGCTTTACGTTCTCCTTTCCTTGCTTCCATAATGGCCTGGCATCAGGTAAGAGATCAATTCATGAAAATTACAAGAAATTTTCTGTTTCTGTTCTCTTGTGGCTGAAATTGATACAAACTTGATCCCAATGCACAAAAGTAGTTCGTGGATCATGCAAAATTTGACGGCATAAATGTGCTTGACAGATCTATCGGGTGTATGCCAATTACAGACATCTGTACTTAACGTACGCTGATATGCGCGTACTTGCGAAAGGTATGCCTATTTTGTGCTTGTATCAGTCCATGGACTAAGTGTAACCATGGATTTGATTTGCACTGCAATTGTAAATTTGGACCAAGTGCTTTACCATTAGCTTTTCTTTGTTAGAATTTTTTACACTGGCTTTAATGTTTAATGTTATTTAGACAGACTCTATAGTAAAATATCCTTTGTCATAGCCTTCAGTTGCATATCCTGAAATCTGTATTGAAAGCAAGTTTGTCAGTTGTGGCACCGAACTTACTATGTAAGTACTTTGTGTGTATTGTACTTCTCAATGTGCATCATCATTTTGCTATGAATTCGAATTTCACTACTTTTTTTTTAGATTGTCAAGTTTCATATGTAAAAATAACCTATATTTTAATAATTTCTCACTCTGATGACAAAAAAAGTTCTCGTACAAATTAAAAAAAAAGAAATCCTTCGGATATCTTTGATGCATGTAGTTGCTCCAACAACTCGATGTGCCAGAAACCTACTCTGTTATTGCTTATTACTTCTGTTTTTCCTCTGCACCTATTTAATTGTGCTATGAAGTAAGATCCACAAGGTCTTTTTCATGTCTTGCCTTTAAGATGGTAACTAAATATGGGAAGCGGTCATAAGCAACTTGTCCATTTCCTTTTTTCGTGTGCATTTCATGCATGAAAGTCCTTCACTCCATGCTCACATGTTTTTGACTATTTCTCTCCATCATATCCTTGTGTTACCTCACTCTTTTCTGGAAGAAAGAAAGTTGTACCATGTGCCTATAAATGCACATGAAATTATGCACTGAGAGAAAGACAGATCATATAGTGGGACTAACCCCCAGTGCATGGGAAGTGGTAAAGAAAAAAAAAATGGCAAAGGAGGAGGACAATGAAAAATTGAGAGGAGAAAGACAACGAGACAAATGCAGATACCGGTACATGATACAGTCAAACCTGTCTATAGCGGCCACCCAAGGGATACGGAAAAAGTGGCCGTTATAGACAAGTGGCCGCTATAGACAGGTAATATAACTTTGTGTACATTGCCTACATGTACATGTATCATCGTTGTATACATCTATAAACACTTACATGTATATGTATGTGTGTGCGTATGCACACATGTGTATCATGCATAAAACAATGCCGGTGTTTATGAAATTGTTGCACAGTACCGTAGCATGTGCACAGTCATGAAGAAAACTTAACACTAGTGCATTATTGGGACTGAATAAGTGATCAATGCAACGGTGACGACCACTGAACGTTGCCCAGGAATGACCGGCACGGCTAAAAAGCAGAAAAACACGCTGAATTATCAGTTCGGCTTCGGCTCCATCAGGTCTTTGGCCGCTATAGACAGGTTAAAATCTACCACGGGAAACAAAATTTGTGGCCGCTGGCCGCGTTGGACAGGTGGCCGCTATACACAGGGTCTTTAACATGGCTTTTCTCTTGGGGGGATTTTTCAGTGGCCGCTATAGACAGGTGGCCGCTATAGAGAGGTGGCCGCTAAGGCAGGTTTGACTGTACTTTATATATATTCCACAAAAAGATCCAGTTATCATTCTCTGCTGCGTAAGCTTTTAGTTTTCTCCCTCCCTCATGTGTGAGGTTATTGGTACTATCCACAGTCCATGGGCACGTTGGTCCTGTGTGCTTTACCATGGAGTAAAGCTGTTTGCAGAGAATATCAACTTGTCAGAAATGTAAATCCTCTATAAATAGAAAAAACTGATAGCTCTCAAACATTTGGCACAGTCCACACTACACTTTAAAGAATAAGACTATTAGTCACCTCGCTGATAAACACACTTCAAGACACATTAACCTTGCCCCTTCAGTAACAGCGATAAACAAAGATGCTGATGGAGTAGAATTAATCTCTCAACTAAATAACTACCAGGATACAATACTGTATGTAGAATGTTAGAGATACTATATATTGTGTTTTAAAGAAAGAAGAGAGAGAAAAAAATTGGGGCCCTATACAACAAATAATTTGCCCCAGACAATGTTAACATAAAACAAACATAACGAGATATGAAACTCGTCACGCTGACGAGTTAGGTGATACGCTTGGGGTCATCAGGTGTCGGTCATCTGTGATTGACAAAGAAAAGAATGTGATATAGGCACCTTGAAGTTATATTGAGCGTGCATGCAAAACCGTTTCTCTAACCAATCGGCCACGGGACATCCCCGGAAATGGTAAGGCAAAAAAGAAATGTATGGATATTACAGGGGGAAAAAGTCAATGCCCACTCAACAATCGTGGCCGCGTGAACATGTATTGCATTGCTAGACGGAAATGCGGCCTTGTAACGACTGATGTCGCTATGCCATTTCTGGCAACTTGGGAAAAATACGCGCCGTAGACATAAAGCCTATAATCGGCTGGTTTTGATACCTTGCCTTTAATCACAATTTTCAGTGTGATGACGTCATCAAAGTACAAAACAATAACATGGTCTTGAAAGACAAATGTTCAAAGTACAACACCTCAGTCGTCGTCATTACATACTATGATCGGTTTGACAAAGTCAACCTGCAAAATGTTGCTGCAGTCGAAGCAATGTGGTCTCCAACACACAAAAAAGAGGGATATGGCGTGTGTCTGTGTGTCTGTGTGTGTGTATAGGTGCGTTTATATACGAACGTGATTTCTACATGGACGAATATGTAATACAAAATTGAAGAAAAAAAGTAAAATAGCTAAGTATTTTGTTTCGTGATCTTGTGGGGTTCGAACCCGCAACCTCACGTCTCTGAGACGTCGCCTTTAACCACTCGGCCATACGTCTCGGCGAGAAAATATGAGGAACGTAAACTTATGTATGTGAAAGCTGAATCGGGAATCGTTTTGTCCACATTCCATTCTCATTTTCAGTTTTAAACTGCAAAATTGTCAACCTGATGATGAGATTTCAAAAAATGAAATGCATGATTACTGAAGCTTATTGTCTCAGCTACAACATACTTAAGTTTCAGAGGAAATGAAGCAAAATCAGCTGAGATAAAGGTGCTTAAACGTTGTGAAGTCAATGCATGGTTTAAAAAAAAATCACCTCCCATAGACATAACACGTAAACTTGTCCGATTTTGCATCTTTACCTTTAATCACAATTTAAGGTATGATGACGTCATCAAATTTCAAAACCATGACTTGGACTTAAAAGGCAAATGTTCAAAGTACAACATATCTGAATTTGGGATAATATTGAGCTTAAACAACAGAGATACGAGCAAATGAATGTCAGAAACAGTACCTCAAAAAAATTAATTCCACTTTTTTGATTTCAGATGATGATATGATGACGTCATAATATATTTAGGGAAATATTGATACTTGAAACGTTATTTTCAATTCATATGCTTTTGTAATATGCAATAAAAACATAGGGTCACCTGACGTTTTAAAGAGCTATGGCGAAATAAACAAAGACATGTTTTTCGCTATATTTCCACATAGACGCGAACACGAAATTTCAACTTTGACGCCAACGCATTCCTTTGTTATAGGTCAAAATTGATCGGAAATCAATGGATATTGTTACTTAATGTATCAGGAATCCAAATCTGTCAAAAAATGTGCATTTTCAGTTTGCTTACGCGCACTACGCGCGAAAATGTGCGGACGGACGCGAACGCGCGAAACGCTTAAAATTGTCTGAAACTTCGAGATTTCCCATTGGTAAGTTGTTTTGAGCCTTTTAAAAGTTTGACGCGCGCGTACGCGCGCGTAATAATGTCTTAGGTAATTAGCATTAAAATGTATGATAGAGCGTGACCTGAACTTAATGTCCGCCGAAAATGATACAGACATGACCTTTAGATATGAAGTTATGATCGATCATGTAACATGGTCCGAAAATCACAAAATGGCGCCTAGATGACGTCATAGATATGTTACTGTCATGAAAACCTTATTGTGGCTAGATTTTGTCATGAGACATGTTCCCTGAAAATGTCATGTTATTCCGTAATGTCATTCTTGAGATATTGATGACACAAAATTGTCCAGAAAGAAAGAAGAATAACGAGACATGAAAACTCGTCACATTGAGGACGAGTTAGGTGATACGCTTGTGGTCATCAGATGACAGTCATCTGTGATCGACAAAGAAAAGAATGTGATATAGGCACCTTGAAGTTATATTGAGCGTGCATGCGAAACCGTTTCTGTAACCACTCGGCCACGGGTCATCCACGGAAATGGTAAGACAAAAAAAAAAAAAAAACAATGTATAGATATAACAGGGGGAAAGTCAATGCCCACTCAACTAACGTGGCCGTGTGAACATCTATTGCATTGCTAGACGGAAAAGCGGCCTTGTAACGACTGAGGTCGCTATGCCATTTCTGGCAACTTGGGAAAAATACGTCCCGCAGACATAAAACCTATAATCGGCTGGTTTTGATACCTTGCCTTTAATCACAATTTTCAGTGTAATGACGTCATCAAATTACAAAACAATGACATCGTCTTGAAAGACAATTGTTCAAAGTACAACACCTCAGTCGTCGTCATTACATACTATGATCGGTTTGACAAAGTCAACCTGCAAAATGTTGCTGCAGTCGAAGCAATGTGGTCTCCAACACACAAAAAAGAGGGATATGGCGTGTGTGTGTGTCTGTGTGTGTGTATAGGTGCGTTTATATACGAACGTGATTTCTACATGGACGAATATATAATACAAATTGAAGAAAAAAAAGTAAAATAAAAAAAAATTGTTTCGTGATCTTGTGGGGTTCGAACCCGCAACCTCACGTCTCTGAGACGGCGCCTTTAACCACTCGGCCATACGTCTCGACGAGAAAATATGGGGAACGTAAACTTATGTATATGAAAGATACATGAGGAATCGTTTTGTCCACATTCCATTTTCATTTTCAGTTTTAAACTGCAAAATTGTCAATCTGATGAGGAGATTTCAAAGAATAAAATGCATGATTACTGCAGCTTATTGTCTCAGCTACAACATACTAAAGTTTCAGAGGAAATGATGCAAAATCAGCTGAGATAAAGGTGCTTAAACGTTGTTAAGTCAATGCATGCTTTTAAAAAAAATCACCTCCCATAGACATAACACGTAAACTTGTCCGATTTTGCATCTTTACTTTTAATCACAATTTAAAGTATGATGACGTCATCAAATTTCAAAACCATGACATGGACTTGAAAGGCAAATGTTTAAAGGACAACATATGTGAATTTGGGATAATATTGAGCTTAAACAACAGAGATACGAGCAAATGAATGTCAGAAACAGTACCTCAAAAAAATCAATTCCACTTTTTTTATTCAAAATGACGATATGATCACTTCATCGCGTTTTCCTGGCAATATTGATACTAGGAATGTTATTTACAATTCATATGCTTTTGTAATATGCAATAGAAATATCGGGTCAACGGACGATTTAAAGAGCTATGGCGAAATAAACAAAGACATGTTTTTTCACTATATTTGCAGAAAGACGCGCGCCCGGAATTTCAACTTTGACGCCAGTGCATTCCTTTGTTATAGGTCAACATCGATCGGAAATCAGTGGATATTGTTACTCAAAGTATCAGGAATCCAAATCAGTCAAAAAAATTGCATTTTCATGTTGGTTACGCCCTCTGCGCGTGAAATTGCGCGGACGGACGCGCACGCGAGAAAATGTTTGAAACGCTTAAAATTGTCTGAAACTTCGAGATTTCCCATTGGGAAGTCGTTTTGAGCCTTTTAAAATTTTGACGCGCGCGTAGGCGTGCGTAATGAAGACCTGGGTAACTAGCGTTAAAAAGTAAGATAGAGCGTGACCTGAACTTTATGTCCACCGAAAATGATGCAGAAATGACATCTAGTTATGAAGTTATGATCGATCATGTGACAAGGTCCGAAAATCACAAAATGGCGCCTAGATGACGTCATAGATATGTTACTGTCATGAAAACCTTATTGTGGCTAGATATTGTTATGAGACATGTTGACTGAAAATTTCATGTCATTCCGTAATGTCATTGTTGAGATATTGACGACACAAAATTGTCCAGAAAGAAAGAAGAATAAAAAAAAATAAAGAGAGATTTTGACAATCACAATAGGTGATACGCTGATAGCGTATCACCTAATAAATCTTAGAGATATTAAACAAGAATATCAAATATACCATGATGTCTCCATGAGGGAGCTCATAATGGATGTCTCTGCAAAGGAGCTCATAATGCCTCCATGAGGAAGATCATAATAGAAAAATACAAAGTTCTATTAGATATTAGTTATCAGAGTAATATTATCCAATCCCAAAAATGCTAATGATAGTGTGTTATAGTGTGCATACATGAATTGCATGATACAAATTATTGTAATCTTAAATGTACATTGCCAACCTGTTGGTTGCTTCCCCCCCCCCCTCCATGTCCTGTGCCTGTTAAAGTTGACAAGTTAAATGGAGAGAAAGCTTCAAATCCTCTACTTGCTCTGTCATAGGGAAGACCTTCTTTCTTTTTTTTAAGAACAATGAGAATAGTTTGCTTTTTTATGCATTTACAGAATCAAGACTTTCTATCTGATGTGCTTCACATAACATCCCACATAGGTACATGTAATATACATCAGAAAAAAGGATAAGTTTTTAAAGATTTATCAAATTACTTTGATTGTATGTCTCGGCTCTAAGTCCGTATGGCACTATATTCCACAAATTTAAAGCGCTGCAACAGAAAAAGAATAAATAAATCTCCATATGAACAGGTGGATGAAACTGGTACAGTTAGTAAATGCTTATCAGAAGAGAACAGATTTCTAGTAGGTGTGTATGGAATAATTTTAGTATCTAAATAAAACAGAGATTTGTCGGTTTTTCTCTATCACTCCTTGCCTACGGAACTCCCTCCTATCAGGGAGGGCACCTCTCTGCTCCTATCTTTTCCCTGTGAAATTGACAAACGGGATCACTTCCAAGCCTCACTCAAGACTCACATATTTCACCAGGCATTCAATTGCTAACTCTCTTGAACGAGTCTGCGCCTTTGAATGTTTCTACAACAGATATCATGGCGATATACAATTGCTGTGGATCATCGTCTTCATCATCTTCAAAATAGACACATGATACAGTTTACTCTTTGGCGCATGATGCAATACTCTGGTACACACTGTCACACAGCATCCAAAGAGGGCAGCATCTCTTTTGCCGTGCCATAAGATCCAGCCATTAGGCCTATCTGTCGGAGACTTTGAACCCCGAGACGAGTGTCATGTTTAGACATCCAATACTACCGGGATGTGACGGGCGTCATCACTGGGAATCGGTACCTTCTTGTGATCTCATAAAATTCCTTCATACTCTGTGTCTCTCTTTGAATTCCTCTAGTACTTTAAATGAGAGCTGATTGTTCCGGATGTTATGTTCTGTGTTGATCTATCTTTATGCCCCCCCCCCCCCCCCCCCCAGGAAAAAAACAACAACAATCAAACGAAAAACAAAAAGACCAGCCCCGAAAATTCATGATGTTCATTGGCTGCAGGCCAAGCTGCATGATTTCAGACATAAATTTGACTTTCAATATAAGCCATTTAAAATTGATCAATATCGGGGATGTTGACATTGACTCCGGTATCTTATTTGGCAAGGGGGAGTGGCAGAGGTGGGGAATGTGCCGTGTGTTCCCTTTGCCATCGTGGCCATGGTTAATCATTACCCCCTCAGAGAGTTGAATGACGGGTCAATGGTGAGCCAGCAGTAGTGAGCGGTCTCGGTCTCGTAGGAAGCTGATGTAACTCTACTTTAACCCTATTTAGCCCGCTGCCATAAAAATGCTACTCGTACTACCACTTGCAGTCCAATTGACAGTACTTAGCAATGTTGAGGAGATGAGGAGAAAGTTATATAGAGCTTGATACTTTGTACCATTATGATGTGACTCTTGTTGAAATGGTGTCATTTATCAATAAAAGTGATGGTGTTTTCAATAATGCAACTGCACCGTAAAATCTTCCTTGTTGAAATGGCAATTTGCCGTGTGATGTTAGGTCAGTGGCAATGATAGTTGATATGATTGATAAGAAAGCACCTAACCTGACCAGGCAGACATGAAAAAGTAAGAAGCAGTTGTAATGTGATGATGTAGATAATGCTTTAACCAGGCTTAAAATAGGAAAGGGGGGCACATCTATTGTTATACAATGTCTGATCTGCACATCATTGAATACCCAGTAGATTATATTATTTGTGTAGCTTGTTTCACTTCTGTTATATGATTCATTAAGTATATCCACTTAAAGTATTTTCTTTTTTTAAGAACATATGTAGCATCTTTAATAAAGGGATGATATATCGTATTGGTTGAGGTGAGAATCCAGCTTGTAACTTTTTGCAGGATACTTAGAAACCACTTTATGAAATGTTAAAAAAGCATGCAATTCTCTGAAGAATTCATTGTTTATTTAATAAAAATCAGTTTTGAAATGGCTGAGATATCCATAAACAAGGAAAAAAAAAGTGATCCTAATAAAAGATGGGTCTCACCTTTCATTAGGATCACTTTGCTTTGGATATAATCTCAGCCATTTCAATACCAATTTTGAAATCCTCATAGAATTTTATACTCTTTCATATTTCATAAGAGGTTTCTCATTATCTCAAAAAAATCATCATCAAAAGACATCAGAAACTCCAAGCCCCATCTCAAACCAACTGTATCATCCCTTTAAGAATATAATCAATATGATTCTCCTTGATTTGAAGAAGTGTGGTGATTTATGCAAGATGTGTATCGTTCATCATTCAATGTTTATCCATCAGCCACCCTGGTGACGTGGACCAAAGGTTACGATGCTGCTGGTGTGGAAGGGAAGGATGTTGTTCCTATGCTCCAGGAGGCCTGTAAAAGGAAAGTAAGTCAACAGATTCCATAACACTTGCTCCTGCGACAATTTCTCCCATGAAATATCTGTAAGCTAAGCCAAACATATATTCTACTCACAAACATTACATATTATAACCCTAACTCTAGGCCAAAGAACAGCAGAATCTCAGGAAATTGAGTAATTGGAATCTAGTGTATAACAGATGGATGAGACATTCTGTGTACATGAAGTATCAGCAATTTTTTAATGCCATTATTTGTATCTGACATCCATGTACTGGTAATATCCAACCATATCGTTCATGTTAATAGTCTATTGGTTGGTTTATGGTTTCATCAGTGTAGTGCATGGAAATGGTTCAGATGTTTAAAGATAATATAAAGTTTTGGTACCTCAAAAGTTTCCCTGAGTTTCCTTGTCTTAGTTTGTGTTTCAGGTTAAAGTGACTTTCATATAACTAACACTGTGAGACTTACTCGCCCCAAAGTGCTCTCATGTCTTAGTAATCATGCAAAAATGGTTTCATACAATACGTGTATATTGATTGTCGTGGTACCACGTCGAGTCAAACTAACGGCTCGTTCGAATTTTTCAGAGCCCGCTCTGCTCTGGTACGAAACCATTATTGCATGATTACTAAGACATGAGAGCACTTTGGGGCGAGTAAGACTCACAGTGTTAGTTATATGAAAGGTACTTTAACCTGAAACACAAACTAAGACAAGGAAACTCAGGGAAACTTTTGAGGTACCAAAACTTTATATTATCTTTAAAGTATATTTTGTAAGTGGGAGAAAAAACATTTAATGTAACATGCATAGAGATTCAATTTTCTTCAATCTTGTGTGTAATTATATACATTGTAGTTTGAAAAATCATAGTAGATACTACTTTAATTCTTAATTTCTTGACAGTGTAGTAATAATTCTTGAACACTTGAGATATATTGCTTCCATCTGTCTGAGGAGCTGTCAAATGCAAAGCAAAGCCATGAATTTAGAAAACATAATACACATGCTGCCCTGTATCACTGTGCCTGCAGAATGTGCGAGTTGATATCGTTGCCCTGATGAATGACACTGTGGCAACCCAGATGGCGGGAGCTTTCAAGGACCACAACTGTCTCGTGGGTCTCATCATGGGTGAGTCTGTTGCTCCAAAAAGCCTTGTAGGTTTGATTCCCATATTGACAAGTCAACCAGCACTTGCTGACAATTTAACTCTGGCTCCCTTGATTTTTAGTCAAATTTTATGTGTGTGTGTTTTGTGTATTTATCTTTGACCAACCCCTTGAATATGATGTACTTAAGTCCAAAGTCATATGTGTGCTTGGTTGAAATGCCAAGTCTAAAATGATTGTAGATGTGTAGTCCCAGCGACTGGTATCAGGGCTGTGATGGAAAGATGACCTTTTAAAAAAAGTTGTAAACCCATAGGTGTAGTGGTTTATTTTGCAACTCTCACCAGATAAGCCTGTGACTTTATATTTCTAAGAGGAGTACACAAAATTTAGTTGTCCTTGAAATGTTCAATATGAAGTCTAATGCAGAAAATGTCAACAAAACTGGCTTTGAAAACACAAAAGGGATGTGTATGTAACATGAAAGATGTATGCCACATATTTTTTAGTATTATATGATATTTTATGAATTGAGACTTTGTCTGTTTAGACTTTTGAGACTTTGTGAATTGAGAAAGTCAACGTTTCTGAGGAGTTGAATTCGCAATCATGAACCACACTGACAGAATGAGAAAGAAGTTTTAGCCCCTTTCAAGACAAAAGTGAGTATTATCCTACATTTGAGATGAAGAACATTGCATTTGTGTTACAGGAGGCTATATTCTTGTGAGTTGTTGGTTTCATGAATATTGCACAAGTCCCAAAAAGAATGCAAAATGTACCATTTTCATAAAAATGGTGAGATTTCCCTGTCTCAATGATGATATTCAATGCACCTGCAGGTACTGGTATGAACTCATCCTACCTTGGGGGCACCTAGAAGGTGGAGATGCTTGAGGGAAAGAGGGATTTGAATCATAAAATCAAGCAATAAAAGTGTGGCCCCTTCTTGATGAGATATCCCTAATCTGATGATGATTTGCATGGCTCTTGAATGTGTGGGTATGAATGCATCCCATCATCAAAAGCACCAAGCAGGTGGAGATATTTGAGGGAGAGAGGGTTTTGAATTATAAAAGTAAACAGTACAAATGTGACCCCTTCTTGATGAGATTTTCCCAGACCCCAACGATGATTTGCCCTATATACCTGCAGGTACTGGTATGAATGCATCCTACCTCGAGTGCACCGAGAAGGTGGAGATGTTTGAGGGAGAGAGGGGCCCCGACAACTTTGTCATCATTGACTGCGAGTGGGGGGCTTTTGGTGACAACGGCTGTCTGGAAGACGTGCGGACTGACTTCGACAGGGACATCGACAGGAGAACGTTTAACCATGGAAAGCAATTGTGAGTGCGATGTGCTGTTCACCCTCAAACCCCTCTAGGTGGCAACAAAATGTGGTGATGGGTTTTTAAAGGTTGACAGTCCTTGTCTTAAAGGCATCACTGAGGCCAGAACAGTGACCATTTATAAATAAGTTTTTGCTCAACTTCTGTGTGTAATGCAATGTCACTCCACAATTTGTGGTCATTGGCCTCTAGATCCTATCATCACTTCAGTATAGACAACAGCTTGTTTAGGTTATCTTTGTCCACTTTCCCTTGTGCGCTGTGCGTCATCGATGTTCGAAAATTTTTCACCTTCCTGCAAACCTCAAATCCCTCAGGGCAGAGTTTAACCAAACTCACTGAAATAATGCCAGTGGCAAATAGAAGGAAATGAGGGTAATCAAGTTTGCTATTGTAAACTGCAATACCCATGCTACTTGTAGAAATTAAATTTAACTATGGTAAAAAACAAACAAACGAACAAAAACAAAAACAAAAACAAAACACCACACCACTGTTTCAAAATTTTATGACTGAATTCTTATTCTGCAAATATGAATTGAGACTATCATCGTAGGATTTTCCTTATCACCTTCAAGTGTTACTTTCAAGGCCAGGCCAAGATGCATTTATAAAGTAATCAAGTATATTTTCCCCCACCAAAAGACTGCAAGGATTTTGACCATCTATCATAATTGCACTTCTAATAATGTGATGTGTTCTTCCAAGACTGCCATATGAAAATCAAATGAGCAATAATTTCTACCTCACCCTTCTCTCCCTCTCCCTGCAGAAAAAAAAAGTGGGTATAAAGGGTCTTCACAATCCGTTTTCCTTCTGCCCAGCTGACTATGCTGTGTTGAAACAAAAGCAGAGTGTGTAAATGGGTTCTAGGACATAGTCTACACTCTGGACAATCACCCCAGACCCTTCCTCTGACTCTAACCATTATCCTAACCCTTAACCTAATTGTAACCCTAGCCAAAATTCAAACCCTAAACCTATCCCTAACCCTTATCTGTACTCAAACCCTGTCACTGACTGGTATTTAGCCAGGAAGGGGTGGGGGTGGGGGGTCTTTGTCCTCGATAGGGAAAGCCATATATTTATATGATTTTTTTTTTTCCACACATGTGTGGGTGTAGTCACAGATGTGTAGAATTGATATTCAATTCATTCTTTGTTTGCAGACAAATGTTTGGTGAGCTGTCTGTGCATTGGCATATTTACATTTCATGGCGCTCCATCCGACTTTAGAGGGAGAAGAGATAAATTGAATGTCTGACCTCAGGAGTACTATGACTGCTTATCATAATGTCTTTGTCCCATTTGGTCTCGAGCAATTCCTGGGCCCTGTTTCATAAAGCTGTTTGTAAAGTTTACAAAAGACTTTACGAATGACTGGAGTATGGCAAGCCAAGTGGGTTTCTTAATTATTGTTAATTTCAATAGATAAAGTTGAAATTTGCAGATGATGGTGATTATTCTTGCATTTTAACACATTTTTAGTTGAAAGTGTATTTCTGCCCCAATGAAGATGAAATTTTGACATACAGTTGTACTTTGTTAAAATGTAAGGAAAAAAAGATGGGCACACGTATTGGCACTTCATATGCCAGACGTTCGTAAAGTCATGCGTAACTTTATGAACAGCTTTATGAAACAGGACTCAGATGGATGATTAATTTTGAACACCCTGGAAACAAAACTGTCACCAAGCAAGGACAATTTGATATCTTTCAGCAGTCAAATGGTGTTGTATTTTAAATTTCATCTTTATATTATGGAGATCACTATGCTAAACATAAGGCTTGTGTCCAAGAGCTGAAGTAGTAGAATCAAAGTTGCACATAAAGTTTTACTTTAAATTGTAGACTGAGCTAATAGAGGTGCATACCTGTGGGTTCATATATTGCCATTTTAGCAATGAGCCAGCACCCATTGAGTGTGAAGTGTTCACTCAGTAACCTCTGATATTTACTTGGGGCAAACCTCACTATTAAATACAACACTTGAGTCTCTTGCAATCCTGCCCATTTCTGACCAGCATTTAAGCTGTTATCAATTCTTGGCAGTTTGTAATCATGTCCGTCTGGCCTGAGAGCTGCCATACCCTCATAAACTTTTCGAACTATTGTTCTGAAATCTCTTTGCAGCTATGAGAAAATGATAGCAGGCATGTACCTTGGAGAAATCCTGCGCCTCGCCATGATCCACCTCGCCGACCAAAAGGCTCTGTTTGGAGGTGAAGTCTCGGACGCACTGAGGAAAGAGTGGGGCTTCAAGACGAAGAATCTGACATTCATGGAAAAGTGAGAATCAGATCATGCAATAATGGCTATAAATTACACACACACACACACACACACACTTTCTTTTTCCTTGATGTTTATTGATTTCATTCCAATCTTTCATGAATTAACCCATTCTGGATGTAATATGAACAAAAACAATACAAATACAATTCAAAACACAAACAAATCCATTTTCTCTTTATGCTGCAAGTAATCTCTCTTCAACATAAATAACTCAATTATGAATCAATCCCGCTGATAATTTCTTCACGAGAAAACATTGACATATATTATACCAAACATGTAGCCCTTGAAATATTGAATCATATAACTCATTCTCACTTACAAGAGCATGTAAAAAGAGATACATTATACAAATTTAGAATGAAATCATTCATAAAAACCCAGCCAGCCCTTCCCTTTCCAATCAAAACAAATCTTCATCTGTCCTAAATATTCAATCCTACCAATATCTTTCGTACAATTTATAACTATCCTTCTTCAAATCCCAATCCCACCCCCCCCCCATTCACCAAAACCAAGAAACACACCCACACACACACCCCGTATTCACCAAAACCACACACACACACAGATATACACACAAATTGTTTACTTTTTATCAACCATTATTTATTCATTCATGTAATGAGTGAGTAAGATATTCTTGAGAGGTGAGCAGGGTAGCAACATGACGGAATGAAGTCAACCTCAAATTTGGCTCAGTGTTTGTGGCAATTAATTGATTGAGATATCAATCTATAAAGTTGCCATTTGGGTTAGACTACATCAGAGGATTGTTTGATTGCGAGACCCAGACCCTCTTCCGGCCCATTACGAGGAGAGTCTCATGTCTGTGGGAAATGAGCTGCTGGAACTGTGCCAAGAATGACTGGAATGTGACGTAGAGGGAAGTGGGCTTCAGTGGTATTCACCTCATTAGAGTCACATTGAACGTGATTGGTGGCTGCTTGGTTTGACAGGATAGAGTCCTCGTCACAGTGTTATTATCAGGTACTACACGACATTTGGTTTGTGTCCAATGTAATCTCGTGAGTGACTTGTTTTAGAGGTTGTTGGAGGAGAATAGGTCATGGGCATGACATAGTTAACTCTTTATGTGCCATGGTTTAAACCCACTGTGTGCCACATTCTTCTGAGACTGCAACATGTAGTTATGATTTGGGAAAACATTCTGTTGTTTAAATCTATGTAGCTTTTATAGATTTTTGTTGCCCTGGATATGTAAGGTGCAACGCTGGAGTGGAAATGCCACACTTTGTTATTGGTGTAAATTGTAAGACAAATCTGTGATTGCTTTTTTGACCAGGAGCTACATTATTGTAAAGGCATGATTTTTGCACACATAACACTTGTAGAAACTAAGAATTTACTTGCAAATCCAGTAGGGAACACCCATTGATAGTCAATCGCCACACAAAATATAAGCCACATTTGACGGGAATGGAATCGCGAGAAACGCGTTCATTGTACTGCTTCATTTGGCGATTTATTGATCGGTTTGGGCGGGTTTGGGCGGGTTTGTGCGTTTGAGCAGAATATGCGAAGTCGGCACGCCGTCGACTGAGTCGGGGTGTGCGAATGTGGCATGTGGCACATAAAGAGTTAAAGAGAGTTTTCTCACAAGTTCTTCAGCAGTCATTCCAGAATTCCAGAGAGTTTTACCAGCAGGATTTCCGAAAGCCTGGTCCATGCTTAAACTCGCCGTCTGCTGTGGCTCAAACAGAAGAAAACAGACTTTTTCGTAAGGTCCTTTTTACAGCCATGTAAGTAATGAGAGGAAAGAGGGAAAATACCGAACCAAGGAGTTCATCTGAGACAATCGACCGAGGCATACCTGCGAGTCCGGGCAGTCACATTATAGACTAATCAAATCAAATAGTGTCAAGTTCATTGGCATTGTAAAGCATGATAAGAGATAGTATGATATCGTACAGTGAAACACAGACTCCAGAGGGCTAAAGGTACTTATTGCTCAGTGGTTCAACGTCCAATGACCGACCTACTTCATTATTGCAGGAACAAAGACACCAGGTGTCTATGACTGTGAGTGAAAGAGTAGAATTCATTTATACCTGTAAGGCATCAATCTGAAATATAAGAAAAGTTATTGGATAAAATAAGTATTGACAGTGTTTTGCAGGGACAAAAGTTTTATGTATTATGTTTCTCTGTTACAAATATATGAATGACAAATATAAATGGCTTATACGGAAACATGAAACTTAAGAATCAAAATGGAAAATCTAGAATAATGTTTTGCAGAGACATTGCACATACTGACTTTAGTAAAACACTGAAATGTTGCTGACTTCAAAGGTGCGTAAAGAGAAAAAGAACTATGAATACACTTGAACAAAGGGAAATGTAAATGTGTCAAGATTATTTGATAAAGTTGTAAGAGGCAATTTTTTCTGAGAGTTTAGTTTATGCATCATCTTTTGCATCGTCATTACATTCAGGGCAACATGATCACTAGCGAATCCAGAGGGGGACGCATCAGGCGCGTGCCCCCTCTTTATTTGTTGTTAAAACAAAAGAAATAACAAGAAAAAAATGAGATGAAACCGGGAAGTAGCACTAAAAATATTGTTTGCCCCCCCCCCCCCCTTTACGGAATTCCTGGATTTGCCCCTGATAATTATGAAGATCTATAGCTACAGTAGGAACCATAAATTTGCTTAGTCATCGATGAAGGAAGGCTGTCACCTGCTTTTTATCGACATAAAGTACTGTAAAAGTGGAAAGTTTTACGCATTTCCCGCCACCAGAAACTAGCGCAAAAATAAAAGCATGCAAATATTTTTGCTTGCCGTATGTTCCAGTAGGTGATGTCTTGATTCCACAGAATTAAAAGCACACAAATCTGATCCTATCCGGCTGAGCGGAAAAAATTACTCAAGCGAAAATATCCACTTTCACAGTAAAATTATTTTAGTTGCAGCTTTTTCACTGCCAAGACTACCTTTTTTTTCTCTGATTGCCCATTCATATGTAGAAATATATTGCAAATCACTGATTATTTTGAGAGTACATGTAAGTATTGCTGTGTAGAAGGTTCTGTAATCTTTGCATTTTTGTATCTCCATCATCCCCTCCAGTGACACGTCAGAAAACTTGGATACCGTTAGAGAGATACTGGAGAAGTTTGACCTATCTCCCACCCAGGAGGACCTCAGAATAGTCCATGCCCTGAGCCGCGCTGTCTGGAGGAGAGGGGCCAAGCTGGCCGCAGCGGGGCTATCCCAGATGGCCCGGCGCATCAACAAGCCCCGCTTCACTGTCTCAGTGGACGGATCCCTCTACCAGCATTTCGCCCAGTACCGGGAGCTGATGATGAGCGACATCAAGGAGCTGGTTCCCCAGCATCAGGTGGACTTCCTGCACGCTCTGGACGGCAGCGGTATTGGCGGCGCCGTCACCGCGGCGGTAGCGGTGCGGCTCAACAGGGCGAAAAAGACCTCGACGTCAGGACCCACTCTGAATGGCGACTGTTAGAAAGCTTGATGGACTCTCCAGTTCTAGCATGTTTATCATCGGATAATCATATTTCACACATAAACATGTTTTTGTTGAGGTACCCTTTTGAACTGTGTATGAAGGGGCTGCTCCGCAAAATCTTGCGTTCGGGCATTTTTGCGCTTACAATTCCCCCTCGCAGAATACCCTTTTTGGCTCTTAATTGTGTATCTGAGTACAAGCAAGGTAACATTACTTTCTTCTACCTCACCGACTTAATCATCGATTGTTATGCTGGGTACACAATCCACTGAGGGATGCCATACTTTAGACAGCTAGCCGTTGGTTTGTTTTAGACCTACTTTGTCTTGCATTGAATACCCAATGTTCATTTTCGATTGATAAATTGCTTTCACAGGTGCACTTTTGTTCTAATGTTGTGTCTCATTGGCTTTTTGATGGGAGGTCGCCGAGATATTGTTGGATGTTATGATTCTATTGGAGCAAGCTCCTTGGGTCAAAGCATCGACTTGAGATCCCACAAGTGGAGAGACGTTATCAATGCCCAGAAAAGCAGTCCATATCTATGTACTGCAACCCTAACTTCCCCATGCATAGGTAATTTGTGAATGACATCCATAAATTGATTTATTTGATAACCTGATTATTGCAGTACCGTTATACCTCACATATCCCATACTTGAGAAATGTAACATGAGGGTATAATTGGTCTATATGTGTTCATTTAACTTAAGTATTATTGGGTCATGGAAGATTAAGCGTTTGTGCGTTACTAGCGGCTTCACATGTATTATATTTGCCATGAATTGATAGTCATTTATATGTTACATGTAGCCCTTTTCTCTTATTTCATTTTGTGATAAGAGTAGATGTTATCATTGAAGAGATGTAGGTAGCAGAACTTCATATGAGTTGACTCAAATTTTTGACTGTTTCGAAGGTATCTTGGAAATGTTGATGTAACAGTCAAGTAGATGACTTGATTTATACCTGTACAGTATTTGCATTTAGTGATGGTATGTACAAAAATGTGCTATTTGTGTCACGCTGAACATGCATCCTTATTTGACGTAGTAAGCATCACTCAGGGTTGTGATATGTATGAGTTTCAGAAGTGTCAGTTTTTAGCCAAAAAGGCTGCAGTAACTGTTAAGTCATGTAGTCTAACTGAAACTAGGGGCTCTCATGTTTAAGTGGCTGGTACTGGCCCATGCAAATTATTACACATCAAGCCCAGTTTGTGGGCATCACACTAAAAGCCATGCCTATTTTTCTCGTAGATATCCATGGCAAAACAGCAATACAATTGACACAGCAATCTCATATTTTGGGTATACTGTAAAACGAGGAATGTTTGCATGCATTTTAATTTCGCAAATTTTGCGAGCACCAAGATTCGCGAAATTAAAATGCACGCGAAAGTCCTTGTCTACACTATATGCACTGAATGCCAGTGGCTGTTCGCGAAAATTTCATGCCGCAAAAAAGGCCGTCGGCTCCGATTCGCGAAAAATTCATGCCGCGAATATATCATGTTTTACAGTATGCATCACTGGAACAAACCATCATTCATTTGTGGTGCGTCATTACGTTGCCTGTATGAAGTTGGAGAGAATAAAAAGAAGAAAAATGCATGTAAAGCCCACTTTGTCAATATACCGGTAACCTATATATTTTTTTTCAACTTTTCATTCTTTTAAAAAATATTTCATTTTATTTTAGCAGGGCAAGTTATATATCAATTTTCAATCAAACTTCTGTCTGTTACACACACACACACACACACACACACACACACACACACGTTCACACATACATGTGCACTATCTGTACAGTACATTCTCGTTATGAAGAACACGTGTATAACAAAGTTCTGGTCACAACAGTGAAGAATTCGGGCCACAACATTATCTGCTCTACATTTTTTGTTGTTTATTTGTTTGGTTGTAACAAAATTTCGATATAACGAAAGAAAATTGCCGGTCCCGAGGACTTTATGACGGGAGTCCACTTTATAGAAACACGCAAAGGGAAAATGTGACATACTGTATGTGGGGATGGTGACTGTCCGTACTTGCTCGGAAGTGTGTGTGTAAGTAGAAGATGATGGTGCTCATTATGACCACCAATATGATGTCCTGCTGCCAAATGGCAAATGTTTAGACTGTGCAATTAGCAGAAGTCATCAAAGATTGGTTAGAAAATAACCATTCTGAAAAGGAGGTGAAATTCCTGAGATTACTTTTTGTTGATTGAGTTGTAATCATTTGTAGAAATTAATGCAGGACAGTGGAAATGTTTCATTGCCAAAATATTAAAACTAATTTATGAAAGAATAGTTTGTTCAGATCAAAATGATGAAAATATCACATCGAAAGTTTGTTTCATTGATCTTCCTTGAACTTAATCGATGTTCTTGCTAGAATGGTTCCCCAATCATTGGATGAGTGCTGTACCAGCATTCAAATGTATTTGAAGCCAAAGTAGGTAGCTTCTTAACTGACTGTACATACCACTGTATTATATCAAGATACTGCTTGTATTCCTTGTATCTTCTTCATGTTATAGGCAGGGGAAAGGACTGTGCAAATTCTGCTATGGGTAGCAGAGTTGATGTCTGTTCTGTCATATTTCTGTTCCACAGTAACAACCTCGGTCCCATAATGCTTGTCTGTATAGATAGCTGTGTGTCAAGGATGTGTGGGTACAAGTGGTACTTACAAATGTGTGCTACAGGGAAGGCCTGTGTCATTGGAAGGATGAATACCAGTAGTAAATTTGTCTTAGCTTGCTTCCTGTAGATGCCTAGTCCATCGTCAATCACTTTGTTTCGCCTGAAGTGTATGTTTTGAATTATAATTTGCTCGTATGACCAACTGCCAAATAATCAAAGCATTTGGTACTACAGAGATTTAAATCTTGCATGGCACATGTACTGTAGCACAAAATGCAGCGGGAATCTTTTTTCCAGGTACAGTACATGTAAAAGCTGATGTCGTAAGAAAAGTTATTTTGCATACATGTGTGAGTTGTCATTAGAATTTCAGACTCCTCTGTTTCATCAAGGCATCATTGTCTCACACAGCTAATCATACAATTCTCTCTTCAAAAGAAAGCATTGTAAATTGCTTTTTTTCCCCCAAGATAAGATATTCTTTTAACCTCAATTTGCATATATATGGCTAATTGCTGAATGCGAGTGCATTGATTTGTAAAATAGGGTTAGGGTTAGCGTTTTGTGATGTTGAGAAGACCAGAGATTTTGTGCCTTGAGATGGCTAGCTAGTGTGCCACTTTTGTAGGGCTGCATAGCTGGTCATAGATCATCAAAGTTTTAGGTTAGTTTTTGTAGTTCTTTTCTTCTTCCAACATATCATCTCTATGGATGTTCATTGGTCATCTGTCTTATTGTGAATTTCACAATGATGAATTATGTGTCAGCAAATTTCCACCAGTCAAATTTGTAGAAGAATCTATATCCAAAAGATAGGGTTCATGTTGATGAAAGCAATAAAATGAAAGCAGGTATTCAGTGAAAGTTGAAGGTGAAATGAAACAGATGTAGAGGCGGTTGAAACCCTGTGAGTATTGGAAAGTCATTGAGAATGTCCTGTTCAGTATTGTAGAATGCCGTTGAAGTCATGTAATTGTGATGGTGCATTTGACATGCCCAGGGTACTTTTGTTAGTTTTACCCACAAACCAGCTCTAATTCCAACCCCCCTTTCTCTCCCATCCCTCACCAAAATGAACAAAGACGAAAGAAAATAATCAACCTTTTCCCAAACTCTGGCAAATATGTATTAACCCACTAAAGGACAAGCTGATTTTGTTTTCCATTGACACCTGCCCAAGTATACTAGGGACTGGTCTTCAACAGGTTAGCGTATAATGTTTATCACCATCATTCAAGGTAGAGGAAGTCAATTCATTCTAGCAAGTTCAAGAAAAAGCACAATTTTGTGTACTTGTGTAACCTGGATGTTTGTAACTGTGCAAGACACATCAAAATTCTTATTACATTTTGCTACTACACACATTTCCCATAGACACCTGCCCGAGTATACAAAAGTACTTGGTACTCGTCCTCAATGGGTTAACCAAGTGGACCAGCCGGACTGCTGTTTTTAGATAGTATATTGTACGCTGATGTTTCAAGGAGAATCATGATCTCTAATCTGTATTACACTTAGATGCCTGCTACATTTATACATTGGCTTTCTCCTGGAACAACTTTTTTCCCCCCCTCTAGTTTAAATCTTTTGTTTATTTCCACGTAGTGAGGACTCAACATGTTTACTGCACAATTCAGCCTGTCTTTATGAATGTTGTACTTTCCCAATATAGTTTCTTGTCAGATCACAGAAATATCATATTAATGGGTAGGGTAGTAGTTGTCATGTGCATGTAAATAGGAATCCATAATACAGGGAAACCCAGTTATTATGAGGTTTTCATGACTGCTGAGTTTACGATGTTATAATCGGAACCTCATTGTTAAAGCACACTGTAAAAGTGGACATTTTTGCAGTGCTAATGTTTTCACGCATTTCGCACAACCAGAAACTAGTGCAAAGATGAAAGCATGCGAGTATTTTTGCTTGCTAGTCTTGTGTTCCCGCAGTTGATGTCTTGATGCTACAAATTAAAATCATGTGAAACTTGTCTCACCCTGCCGAACATGTAAAATTACTCGAAATATCCACCTTTACAGTACCTGAAAAGACTCTAGCTAAATATTGCAATGGAAATTTGGCACTTCCAAGTTCGCCACATTAAAAGCAGGATCTTGTAAGCGACATCATCATAACAGGGTTTCCCCAGTCATTTCTTTTTTTGCACAAGATGCCTGTTTATTGTAAATAACAGAAAGTAAAGATGTGGGCATTCTGGTACTATCATTCTAAATCTCTTCTTCAAGTTATAGATTGCTGGCATGTACTGTATACGCTGTTATTTTCGCGAATGAGGAGGTCATAGACATTTTTGCAAGATGTTTTCGTGAACTGACACCGACGCTAAAGTAAGTGCGCTATTACCCTAGCGCATGGAGACATTTTCGCGTGTTGTTAAATTCGCGAATCAACTGAGATTCGCGAAATTCACGAAAATTAAACCCTCGCAAAAATAACAGCTTATACAGTAGTTGTGATAATGCTACTTTTTAACCAATAGCATTAGCTTTTAGATGGGATCTTTACAGCTTGATGTCACTTTTTATCTAACACTCTCTCAGGGCTACTTATCTATCAAGATTCCTGCCGGGGACCTTCATGCGGGATTACCAGTGCTTACATCTTATTTGCCTTTGTTTGTAAATTCCTTGTGTCTTTATTCTCCAATATCACAATGCTGTGTGTTCTGAAATTATACAGTGCCAAAGTAATTCATGATGATAACTTATCAAGATACTACAGTGCATAATGTTTTCCGAGTTGATTCTGTACGTCATTGATGTGTGATTCTTGCCAAAATATATGCTGTACACTTTATGATTATGATCATATAAAAAATGTGATAAAAGAGATGTTTTCTTAAAAATTGATATCATGTTTATAATTGAGAGTGAACTTTTGATGAAACTAACAATATGCAAAATATAATTTGTGATGAAAATGCAGGTGTTGGGCATGTCAAAAATTCTTGCTGTACATTTACACTGAATTATTTGGATAATAAACAAAATGGCTCTCTTTATTGTGTTTTTGTTCAGTGTTCTAAGTATGTCTCCTTGTCACCAACCATTTCAACTTCTTCTTGATGTTACGATCAGGAGACCAGAAGAATGTTTCATTCGTGTACATGGACAGCATTGAAGTGCATATTCCTTGTATATGTCATTGCTTATGCTATATATTTTGCTATAGACCAGCTTAATGACAAATAAAGCCTTAGAGTGTTAATGGATAGATATTTGACAGGGTGGATATTTCATGTGTTTCATGTGAGTGGAGAATACTACATGTATACATACATGTATTAGATATGTATGTATGTATGTATATATATATATATATATATATATATATATATATATATAGAAGAAAGAGTCTCAAGTATGCCATGGATCCAACGATTAAAATTTTTTTTATATTTTTTTTATATAATTTTCGGTCTGCCTCTGACGAAGGTCTGAGGCAGACCGAAAATTTTGTAATAAAAATTTTTGTAATCGTTGGATCCATGGCGTACTTGAGACTCTTTCTTCTAATAATTACAACATTCGAAGTCCAACACGTGGAAAATTCATATAATTATATATATAACCACACATCAGGGTCCCCACACCACAGGCATAGCGGGGGGGGGGGGGGGGGGGGGGACTTCAAAGATCAAAGACATTAAAGGGGATGGCTAGTAACTGATCAGTGGGAATCAGTGGGAATGCTGGGGGATGATTGTTCCAATTCTTGTGAGATTCATTTAGGAGTACATTATATATCTATTGTTGTGTGAAAATTATTTGCTTCAGAACGGTCTCGTATTCAAGTAATGTGCAGTTTAATTCCCCGTCACTGTACAGGCATGCTAACCTGGAAAGATTAAATTGCACATCACTTGAATATGAGACCATTCTGAAGCGAATAATTTTCACACAACAATAAGATATACAGTATGTCCCCCCCAAAAAAAAATTACAACGCGGCCTTCCGCAATGATATCTTTGAAAATAGTGAATCAATCTTAATAAAAATTCAGGATATGAGACTATAACTCATTGCCCACATCTTACAGAAAACCCCATTCGATTTGCTCCAGTGGTCAAAGAGAAATACGGAATTTTGTAGAGGATATCGGGAATCTCTTCTGTCCAAGTTCTGTCTATTGTTCACACACAAGATCATCGAAATGCTAAACTCGGAAGAATCCGATTCATGACATGCTTTACAACAATCCACATATCTCTGTGACCGCTTAACCAAATTGAATGGGGTTTTCTGCAAAATAGAGCTAAGATGTTATACCTTAAGACTCTGAAGTAGCACGTACACAGGTTGATCATAATAGGTGTTATCAATTCGAAAGTCTGATTGTAATTTTTGGGGCGACTTTCTGCAGTATGTCCCCCAAAAAATTACAATACGATTTTCGCATTGATAATGCCCAATATGATTAAATTTTTCAAATGCTACTTCAGGGTCTTGCAATATAACATTTTAGCTCTATTTCGCAGAAATCCCCATTCGATTTGGTTAAGCGGTCACAGAGAAATGTGGATTGTTGTAAAGCATGTCATTCTGAATCAGATTCTTCCGAGTTTAGCATTTCGATGATCTTGTGTGTGAACAATAGACAGAACTTGGACAGAAGAGATTCCCGACATCCTCTACAAAATTCCGTATTTCTCTTTGACCACTGAAGCAAATCGAATGGGGTTTTCTGTAAGATGTGGGCAATGAGTTATAGTTTCATACCCTGAATTTGTAATTAGATTGATTCACTATTTTTAAAGATATCATTGCGGAGGGCCCCGTTGTAATTTGTTTGGGGACATACTGTATAATGTACTGTTAAATGAATCCCACAAGGACTGGAACAATCATCCCCCAGCATTCCCACTGATTTTCACTGATCAGTTACTAGCCATCCCCTTTAAAGAGATCATAGGTTTATTGTTACAACTTAAGTCATGTTTTTTTATTGTGTTAAATTTGTCCTTTGTTCTTACTGTTACATGGATGAGCACTTACGCATGAATGATATCTTGCTCATTTTTGCATTTTTTTTTCGCTTTTGTGCCTTTGAAGAGAAAAAAGGGGTGTTCACTAGTGCGTAAAGTTTCCCTTTTATTGACCTATCGAGTATGGGTGTGTGTGTCTGTGTGTGTGCGTGTGTGTGTATGTGTAATGTTTATGCATCTATATTTAACCTTCTGTCTACCTATTTAGCCAAATCTAGCCGTCAATCCACCCATCTATCTATCTATCCAGTGAAAGAGAGATGGAGAGGGGGAGAGATAAATTAATCAGTGCTTAATATCAATCTGAATTTAATGAGGGCATTCAGTCCAAAAATAAGTTAGTCTGAAAAAAGTAAAATCTTACAAGTTACATGGTAAAAATTTGACTGAAATCGGATGAAAAATAAAAAGTTATGACATTTTGAAGTTTTGCTAATTTCTTCAAAACAGTTCTTGTACAGTTGACATGAATATGCAAATGAGTGATCTAACCATGTCATAACCTCACAATTTTCCATTGATCGTGTACAAAAAAAAATGACGAAAATTAAATATTTTTGTTATTGAAGTCTGAAACATGATGTTATTCCTGGTTGAATAGCTTCAGAGTAGCGATCAGTTAGATATACCAGGATTCGAACCTCGGGCATAATTGCTTTCAAAAGAAAAACTGGAAATTTCAAAATTTTATGTACAAACTATGTGGCAAGTTGTGGGAGATGACATGCTCATTTTACCCTTTTGCATATTTATATTGACCAGTTCAAAAACTGTTGCCTTAAAAAATAGCGGAACTTCAAAATGTCATAACTTCCTTATTTTTCATCCGATATCAATCAAATTTATACCGTTGAACTCGTAATGTTTTACTCTTCCTTATCAGACTAACTTATATTTGGACTGGATTTTCCCCTTTAAAAATCACCTTTCAAGTAGGCAGTTTATCAATAAATCGGTAGTATATTATACAACGACTGAAATTCCAACATGGGACAAATTACACTTCTAAAAAGCTGTCTTTACCGAATTTAGCATGTATTATACTTTAGATTTGCAAGGTTGCACACTTTGCGTTTGACATTTTATTTTTGTTGTTTGCTTTTAAGACTAATTCTATGTAACAATCAGCGTGCAGTTTAAACTTGAACAAGGACGATGGGAGATATCTTATCACAGTGCACAGACTGAGCCTCGTGGCCCTGTGAATAGAGAACAATAGCTGTGTATAAATAATAGCATCCGAGGGTCCAGACATGTTGTTATGTAACATTCTATAGATTGTATCTTTTTATTTGAGAGGATTATCGTTACTAATTTCTTGTCATACACTCACATAGATTCCTCAGAAACGAGACGTTTGTTTGGTCGTTGGTTTTTGTTTTTCTTGAAATGTTGGTACCCATTTAATGGACACCGGCGGATCTTTAATCGGGCAATTTAGGTCCAAAAGTCAGTCTAAACGTCATAAATATTCAATTTGAAATTTTTGTGATGCATTAAGTGCGTTGATAAAATACTAATTGTTGCGAGAACAAAAACAAACGGTCTTTGTCTAATTTACCAAAACTGCTGCTGGAGACTTGTGATAAAGGGTCTGCATATATGTTTTGTTTTGTTTTACCCAAACATGTGTTTGTTTGTTTGTTTGTTTTTCTACATATTTTTTACCTCACTGGGATATTTATTATTCTCTTTCATCTGTACACGTATTACATCATATTTCAAATAACATCATACTTTTTTCGAATTCAATACAATATAATATACATCAAGAAAAAAAGGTGTCTAAAGAGACACCATTTTTTCTGAAACACTTGCAACTTATGATTATTTCTTGCAATAAATTTCTCTTTATCATAATTTTCCCTTATATTATATTTACATAAATCAAAACGAGGTATTATTTTTCTTATTTTACAAACATAAATTTCATATCTCACAAGCATGGTAATACAATTCAATGCCGAATTGTTAATACCCCCCAAACCAAATAATTCATTTTCCATCGTAAATGTTATTTCTAACCCCGTGTTAACATTAATCCATTCTCTTACTTCAACCCACAATCTATCAACATATTGACACTCACTCAAAAAATGTATTAAAGTCTCAACATACACATTACAAAATGAACATTCTTTTCTTTCAACCAATCCAATTCTATTCAACATCTTATTTGTATATAACATTTTGTTAACTATTTTAAACTGAAACCATCGTGAATTAACATCTTCCGTGCTCTTGAACGGGGCCAACGAAAAAGATTGCCATTTCTTTTCTTCAAGTTGTATCAGTTGTCGCCATTTAAAAAATCCTTTACATTGATATACATAATTTCTATTCTTTAACAAACCAGCATAAATATGTGAACATCCTTTACGATGTTTTATAACCAATATTAAAATGTCAGGTATAATTGGTTGACAAAACTTTTCCATATTATTCATACTTCCATCACAAATTGCTTTTTTAACTGCATGACGTATTCCAAAATAATCTAAAAAATTAACGTCAACATCATATTTCCTCTTAAAGGCAGTAAATGATAATACATTTCCTTCTTCGTCTAACAAATCATTAACAAAACGAATTCCTTTCTGATACCACTTTCGTTTGAAAACCGACACATTCCCTATAGTAATTTTATTATTTTTCCATAAAGGTTGACACTGAAAATTATTACAATAAACCGAAAGTAAATCGCCGTAAGCTGTGAATACTTCTTTCCAAAAGGGATTACACGTATATGTGAGGCTTGTTCAAAGAAAAAATCATTTCCGAGACTCATATCTAATTGATGGGTCTGGGGTAAAAATATACTCAATAATTTTTCTGACCATTTATCCGTTGTAAATAACAATCGCCTAATCCATGATATTTTCAATGCTGTAACCTGTGTGTAAATATTTATCATTTTCACTCCACCTTGTGCATGTGTCTGAGACATTTGAATTCTGTTTATTTTATCCGGTTTCCTTTCCCATATAAAACTATAAAACATATCATTTATCCAATTCTTCTATTTGCAAAGGGCCTTCTAAAGACAATCTAAGTGTTTCGTTTAACCTTGGAATATCTTGACCTAAAATTTCTTGTAAATCCATATCTTCAACATTTTGCTTCTTATATAAAAAATTATAAAAAATTTGCTAATCCTCTAATTTTCATGTTGCTGATTTAATATCTTTCCATTTTCATCCACCAATTGTAAAATTTGCTTATCTATAACATTACCCTTTTCCAAATATGTTGAAGGCTTTTCACCAAATTCCATCCACTTAATTTTCGATCTAATACATATACTGTTCACTTTTTCCTGTCTAATTTTATCCAAACATTCTCTCTTTTCTTTTAATTCCTCTAATATAAATACTTCATCTTGTTGTATTAACAACAATCCTTCCAACTCAATTATATCTTTTTCTAATTGCTTTTCCTTATTCTTTTCCAATTTTTTCTTATAACTCATATAACTTATTGTTTCACCTCTTATCAACATTAATAATGTATCAAAAATAATTGATCATGAATAACAAATTGACAATCTCTACAATCATAAGAAATATCATTTATCGCATAAAATTTAACTGTTCGTGTAATCAATTCTTTTATCTTTTCAATACACACATCATCTTTCAATAATGTATTATTAAATTTCCAATAACTCGGCCCCCCTACAATATCCTAAATTCAAACTTAATGTAATCAAAGAATGATCCGTCCTAAAACCTGACATTATGTCTACCTTATCAACCAATGTTAATGCTTTCTTAGATATCAAATAAAAATCTAATCTAGTTAATTTCAAAGGATTATTTGACGCCATGTAAACTGTTTCTCTGTAGAATGTTGTATTCTCCACGGGTCTACCGACTCCAAATCGCATCTCATTTCATCCACTTTCTTCTTTGCTCTAGGGTTATTTAACCGTACATAATTATATGTGTCCAAATCAAAATTTTGTACCAAATTCCAATCTCCACAAAGTGCAACTAATAAGTTTTCTCTTTTAAGTATAAGCTTCTGAATATTTTCATAAAACCCCGGGGAGTCTGTATTTGGTCCCTAAATATTAACTAAAGAGAATGAATTTTCACATAGCTTCATATCTAAAATCAACCAATTACCTTTATCATCTGTTTCATATCCTTTTATATCTATAGTGATATCTTCACGAAATAATATCGCTACGCCCCTTGAATTTGATGTGCCAAAACTAAAAAAAACAATCACTGCCCCCACTTTCTTCTTAAATTTTCTTCTTCTAAGGCATTGAAATGAGTATCCTGTAAACAACATATATGAAATTTACTAGCTTTCAAAAAATCAAAATCCTCGTTCCTTTTTTTCTATATATTGATGAATGAAATAATATTTTCCGAAAATAAAATGAAAACAGAATCTTTGATGTGAAAGGTGAATTTCGGTCAATCAATCGATCAAAGCATGATTTATGGTACGGAGCCATAATCTTTATCGCATTCAAGGGCAGCCTTATAATTGAAATAATAAACATTAAAAATGTTTTTTTTTCTTTCGTCTGTGCAGTTACGCTCGCACTCGGTTTGGTCTTTTAGTCATTTACGCTTTACAGTTTTGGCTTGCTCGGTTGAGTAAATTTGATTTGTGAAAACATAGACACATAGTCCTACACGTGAATGTTGGCCTCGTTAAAAAAGATAATTCGCTAGAAACGATTATACAGAGATACGAAAGGGATTTCAAGACAAAGAAGGCAAACAACAGTTTCAGAGGGCAAGGACAGGTGCGCGGAGAAAGACCTTTATCTAATTCGTTGGTTTGGGTTTTCTTTTTTGTCTGTTAGAATTGTTGTTGTTATTGTTATGGTTGTTGTAATTGTTATTGTTATTGTTGTTGCTGTTGTTGTTGTTGTCATTGCAGTTGTTATTGTTGTTGATGTTGTTGATGTTGTTATTGTTGTTATTATTGTTGTTATTGTTGTTGTTGTTGGTGGTGGTGGTGTTTTTTCAATCGACAGAATCCCTCGCGTCAGGCATGTCAGTACACCAGGTTGGCCTTAGAGATGATTTTTTTTTTACTTCGTTCCACTCAAATATTGGGCAACTCTTGTTCGACAGACTTCAAAGCATTAATTTACAACCTTGGATATTCTGACCACCTCCATCTATGTTTTCTTTTTTTTTTCTTTTTCTTCACAAAAGACTGGCAAATGTTAAATTATGCTTGGATTCGAATTCAATAGCAAAAATATGCTTTTGGAAAAACAATTTCATTTGAATTGACTTGAACTGGATTGAAAAGTTGCCAATATTCATTGACTCAAAAGAATCACCTTACATATAATAAGTAAATTTTTTTCAGCATTTTCCTGAAATGCGTTTACATCAATGAAACTGAGAATAAGCAACCTTAAGTTTTGGAGAAAAAAAAGAGTGAAATAGAATATAGTGCTAGTGGGAGAGAGGTTTGTGAAAACACCAGGTGTGTGTGGTCATTGAAAGGACTGTTGATTGGTCAGAGAAGAGAGGACAGTCAATTTCACCAGCTTTTTGGTTCTTCTTGGTCTCTATAAACATTAGAAAATGTGCTGAATGTCAACATTTTGCTGACCAGTTTGAACAGATTAAGCCACTGCCCCCCCCCCCTTCCCAGCACGCTATTAAACGACAAGTGAGATAAGGGAATTTTTATCAATATTGTGAAGACAGGTAAGACCAAAGAACAACGTGATGGGTGACTGGGTGTATACGTCTACACGTGACCCCTGAACGTGACTTTGAAGGTCATATTTGCGGATCTGAGAAGTAGCATACGATGAGTTATGTTCACTTATCTCTTCTATCTGCAAAATATATTTCATTTGATCAAACATCAGTGAATGCACTCCTAAGGCTGTTGTACTGTTATTATGTCCAGAGATGGTTCAATCGAGGGCGGGACTGACTTTCGTGTCATTTTTGTATTTTTTTAAACATAATACTATTATTGATCTTCTTTTTAAAAAGGTATAAGATCAAATTTCTGCATTATATGCCTAATTTGCAGGTATTTTTTTACAATTGGACGCAATATACAATCAGACACCACGCCCTCCCCCCCCCCAAATTTGACATGGATGTTCTTGCATAGGTAATAATCTGCAAGAATGCGTGAAAGATTGATTTGCGACACTCAATTAGTAAGCAGAGAACCCCCTCCGTCGATTGTTATTTTTGTGATGTATGGTGTCACAATTTTACTTCACTATTGTCCACATGACGCATTTTGATGTATCGTGGAGTCATTAATAGTCTACTGCATGCCCTAAGCGTATGCCTCCTCTGCATTCGCCACAATAATAGGCACCGTAACTATATAGTTTCTTGATCACAAGATTATTATAAGCTAAGAGTTCTTTATGATTTTCTTTGTTAATTATCTGCATTATGTATCCTTGTTTACATTGTTTCTAAGCAATGCATATACTTTATCTTTCTTTTCTTTATGCCTTCGCCCCGAAGGGATATACTGGAGGCGTCACCGATATCTTATATTTTCGTGAACATGACAGTGGTGAAAAATTAAGGTCATTATCAAGCGCTATCGTGCTATTCTGTCATGACTGTTGTACTGGTTTGAAATTATATACGTAAGTTATAATTTAGATTAAGATTGGTAATATTTGGTTAGAAGAATAGCAGTGAATCCAAAATGATTTGCAAGAAGTGACAGGGGTGGAAGGTCAGAAGTAAAGGTCAAAGGTCAACAAAATGTAAGTATAATGTTATTTTCTGGCCACTCAGAAATTCTGCAAGATATATTATGAGATGTAATAAGTACAGTGATCTTGTCAATCTTGCGTCATGCATTAATAATTATAATCTATTTCAATTCAGTTCAATTCATTTATTTTCATATACTTCTAATTTATGAACATTATATACAACAGAAATAATGATACATTTTTTTTCCTTGTAAACAATGTGCAGAAAACAAACAATATACACGGTGATAACACAGTAAAATATACATGTAATGATAACTGGTCAAAATCGAAATGGGATTGATCAAAGAGAAGTATGATGGGACCTACATGAAAGCTAGCATGTTTGGCTGTAAGCCCCGAGTAATTAGTGCTTGTGAAAAAGGAACGGAGAATGGATAGGACCAGGTGATAAGCGGCGAGGTATGCCTATGGGATAAAAATAGAAGAAGAAGAAAAAAAAATATACTAAAATGTGAACAATTACTATATGACCGAGCTATCATTGGTTTCCGGAGTAGATGATTTGCATATAAAGCCTACTTTGGTATGTACACTATATAAACTGTTGTTGCATTAAAACTATATCGCAAGGATGTGATCAGTATATAAGACACAAAAAGTAACATGTACAGTTGGTGCCTGCCGTCAAGCTCTGGATAGAAAGTGAGAGAGAGGTAGAGGGAAAGAGGATTTCACATTGAGAGGGTCAAAGGTCAACTCTCTGTTGGTGGTCAAGACCAATGAACTTCATCAAATTGTTGATGAAGGACAATGTTCTGACTGACATGCTATGTATTAAAACATTGCTTGTGAAGCGGAATCACTCTAGAATCGATCTACTTAGTATTAAGATTATGCATGTCTTTGTTTACTCGTTCACTGATATTATTACCTTTACCTATCTATCTCTCCATCTTTCATGATTATGTACAAGACATTAGTGACAAGAATTTGTGCTATTACTTTTGATGCAATATTTATACATGCGAGAAGTGTGAAATAAATTGAAATTGAAATTGAAAGGTCTACTCAATATCTGCCTATTTATCAATCTATTTATTCATCTGTGTCATTTGCTCATATATGGCGACATCTACCTCCCCAGATTTCACCTAAATTCTTCAAACATGCACAATTATTAACGGTGCATGATAACGGTTTCCCCCACCTGTATACACTTAAAGATCAGTGTAATGAAATTCATGTATTACAATCACATGATAATGTTAAATCTTGATTATATTTTCATGACTTGTGAAAAATATGTTTGGTATTGTTATACTTATTAGCTCTTATTTTCTGTTACGTGCAAGTGGAGAAATAAAACTTCCTGAAACAGAAACTGAAACGGTTGAGGTTTGTCTGAATAAAATGTGTACTTGAATGGACTTCAACTATGGATAACTCATTATAAACACTACGATGATCCAAATTATTTCCCACACTGTCGAGTCATCTCTTTAAATTCCACCTACATGGCCACCCATATCATCATTCTTATATCTATTAATCTTTGGGGCGCTGTGGTTTTGTGGATAGCACGGACGGCAGGGGCGGATCCAGGAATTTCGTAAAGAGGGGGCGCGTTTACAAAATTAAAGGGGGGCGCACGCACCCCTCCCCCATTTTTTTCTTTTTATTTCTTTTGTTTCAACAAAAAAATAAAGGTGGGGGCGTGCGCCGGTTGCGGTCCTCCCTGGATCCGCCCCTGGACGGGGACTCCAGTGAATATGACTCCCGACTCCCAAACGGAGGACCCAAGTTCGATTCCCACCCAGTGTACTTTACGTCCATAAACAAGATGTTTTTCCCCACCACGTCCCCCTCGACCCAGGTGTATCAATGGGTACCTGGCAACGCTGTAGGGTAAAAGTAAAGGCAGGGCCCTCTGGTAGAACAGTGGAAACACTGAAGATGCATGCTACCTTGGATATCATCATTATTTATTATTGCCCGAAAATGCAGTACAGTGTATATGGTTTGGATTAGAGTGCATTCCTTTCCTCGAGCCGTCTATATATTCCTTCTCCGTTTCACGTTCCCTAGTATAATTATATTTCTCGATTTATGAAGGTCGACTTTTCTGTTGCATTTTCTTGTCTGTTCTGCTGTCTTGTTGTCTTGTATAGTCTTCTCTCATTTTGTCCTTATCAATCTTAAGTCTACTCTCACCAAGTCTTTTTATCGTACCTGTCGTTTGTCCCACATCGCTGTTGTTTTAAATGTTACTCTGTCTTTGAAGTGGGATTCTAAACTTGTTTTTGTGTTGAGTATTAAATCTTCTGTGTTTCTTCTCCTCCACAGAGGGAGCCCACTTACTGTAACTAAAAGCATTGTCGTGTCAATGGGTCCCAATTTTATTTTTTCATTACACGCTGTTCTCTTCGTTTTGATTATTTAATACTACAAGGTTTCATTGTAATTCAATGTTTCACTATTTTATACTCTATTCACTTCCACAATTTATTGTTAACATTCAATTCGATAGATAGATAGATAGATAGATATATAATAGGTCGATAGATATATACATACATACATACATACATAGGCTGCACACATACATACTTACATACATACATGCATACATACATACATAGGCTACACACATACATACTTACATACATACATGCATACATACATTCATACATGTACATACTTACATAGATTATGCAAATGTGCCTCATTTTTTCGTGAGTGGCAGTTCTCGTGCAAAAATTCAACAGGATCACTAGTGGCGAAAACATCTATCTACCTATCTATCCATCTATCAATCAAATTATCTGTCTATATATCTATTTATCTACCTGCAGTATACTAGTATATCTATCTATCTTTCAACCTATCAATATTATATATTCATCTATCTATCTATCTATCTATCAACCTATCTATCTATCTATCTATCTATCTATCATCTATCTATCTCTATATCTATCTTTCTATCTATACCCATCTATCTATCTTTATATCTGTCAGCTGTCTGTCTATCTATATCTATCTATCTATCTATCTATCTATCTATCTATCTGTCTATCTACATCTCTGTTGATGATTTACCTGTATCTCTTTTACGATGTTATTCTGTTCATCACATTTTGGTACAGATTTCCTGACATCTGTATATACGAGTATTTCATTGTATTTATAATTATTTGTTTGTTGGAAATGAAATAAATCAACTTGAAACTTGAAATACTTACAGTGTCTATCTATTTTTCTATCCGTCTATCTATATCTATTCATCTACCTACTGCTATCTACCTATCTACTTACCTATCTATCTATCTATCTATCTATCTATCTATCTATCTATCTATCTATCTATCTATCTATCTATCTATTCATCTATCTGTCTGTCTGTCTGTCTGTCTATCAGTTGGAGCAATGTTTTGAGCAATGGTAAAAACGGCGCCTTATAGACCTCTCCTGCACAACATCACTTTCCGCGGCGCCTTCATTACGTGCACAGCGAGACGTTTATTTTGTGAATGACAAAGACGTCATAGCCTGACCCCCTGCGAAAGGCCGCGCCCACATACGAGCCTCCGACACACACACTCCTCAAGCCGTACCTCGTTGCAAACAAGCTACGAGTAAATGCACGTACACACAAATACACATTACGCTGTGCATGCCCTAGCTGGCCTCAACTCATCCAACGTACTTTACTCATCAACGTGTACCAGTACAAACCTACACCGCGTGCCCAGCGAGGAACTAAACCTTCTAGCTCCTTCTGAGCCATTCGCTACATTAAACCGGGATAAAGTAGCAGAACCACACATTGACCGTAGACACACGTATTCAACAGCCTATTTCAAACCGGTTGACATACTCTCCTGTCTTTGTAATGAGTCCATTTTCGCTCTAGTCTGAAGATTGATACTGATAGTCAAGTCAGTGGACGTGAACAGACGTGCGCTACCCCATACGACAATCTTGATCACTCGCTCATCAATTTCTTGTGATAACAACACACACGCAATCCAAACGGAGCGACACCACTGCACTTCACAGCTTTTATCGCATTTACGATCCTGTTTTGATTCCCCACGAGGTCTTCCTACTCTGCGTCTGGTGCGAGATCATCAGACTCATCTCAGCAACAATGTCGGTGATACAGGTTCCTCAGCAGGTAACTTCCTTGTCAATAAGTCTTGTTCATCGAGCCAATCTAACACTACAGTAGATAGTCAAATCATTTTAATCGCCCCTGCTTACGACATACAAAACGTCTCCGTGGCCATAGCACACATGATGTACAGTAGCCTACATGTAGTTCAGTAACGCTAGTCGGATCATCTGAACACACCACCTGGCTTCAGTTTCAGTTCAATGAAAATTAATTACAGTGTTTTGTATTGTTCAACTATGCATCTTGATCATGGACTCTTGGATGGAGGTAGGTTGGTCTCTGAATTAGCATCTTAGAGTATTATTCTAAAACTATAACTACGGTCCAAACGTGTTGTTAGATCTAACATTCAGTCATTAACATGTTAGTTTGAGACATATCGACATCTAGGTATCTATAGTCTAGAGTCAATTCTATTGCAAACAGTTAAGTCTATAAACGGTAGCTCCTCTACTGATCTCGCCTCTTTGGGGCTCATTATCATGATTTAGACTCGAGTCAATTAAAGAATAAAACCATAATGAGTCAGCATTGAGTGCCAAAGCAGAGAGAGGAGGTGACTGCAGGTTTAACATTGGGTCATTAACACAATAAAACAGCTACACCCCAATTGTGTAGATCTAAGAATTGTTCATAATTAGACGAGTGTCTTGTAACCAAAATATATTATAAGCATTGTTTCCCCAAATCCAAACTTTTGTCTCACTCGTACAGTTACAATTAGCTCAACGCAGCTAACACTACTCTTAAATTTTGCCTTAGCCACAAAGATGCTGCTGGTACTATTGATATCAATTATTTCTGGTGTTTCATTGTTCCAAAGTGCTACTAAATCTTATTTGTCGCTACAAATTCTGACATGCCTGCTCTGTCATGTGTGACTGCAAGTCATTCTGTCTCCATCAATTTATTGTCAAGTTTATGTTCTGTAGTTACTTCCTGGTTAATGGATCCTGAAATGTTCACTTCAATCAATACAATAGGAACTACAGCTGTGCAGTTTAAGTAAACTTACATTTTTGGCTATGGGCACTACATGTATTTATATTTGGTGATTGCTTATGTTATGCATTAGACTCTTGTAAATGGTCTTGGGAATAAAAAGAAAAAAACAATGTGATTTCTCCTGTTTGTCTGTTAATAGCAAATCTTTACTAAATACTTGCAAAGTTACTGTACGTCCTTAATATGTCCATCACTTGAACATCGGAAAATTAATGAACTATTTAATGAACTATTAACATTACTCTTTCTTCCAACAGGAGTACGTTGTGATGATACTATTGGAGTGATATTTTGTCATGCCTCTTGTTAATAATTCACTTGTTTGCTTTTTTTTTTTCAACCATTGTTCTAACCTTGCATGCACTGAGTACTTTCATGTCTATGTATGTAGTATATTTCTGTTTGATTTTTGTTTTCTCACTAATGTAGAACAGCTCATGGGACCCTGCTAGCATGAAGAAGGAGCTTGGGTTACCTGGGGACCCCCAGAAAATTAATCTGGTAGCGTGTTTGGTTTCTAACATTCCATGCACCTCATCCCATCTTGAAAAATTTGCTTTCCATATTGTTGTGATGACATTTCTTCATTGTGTGAAGGAATATCAAATTGAAATTTATACAAATGCCATGTGCCATTTTCTCATGAATTTCACTGTAAGTACATTACCTGGCAAGATTTGGTTAAAAAAAAAGAAGAAGCTTGCTTTAGAATGGAAAATTTGAGAATCATTGCTTCATATCAGTACACTTGACTACATGTATGTTAGTGCTTTGCCTTCTACAAGTAATGCTTTACCAACATGCACAAATCATAACACACCTTTCTAAAGCTTGAAAGCATGCATCCTTTTGTCAATGCCATTCACTAGATTGATTACAGTCATACAATCTAGTACATCTCACATGTGTATTGTGATAAATAAATATGTAATTTACATACCAATATAAATATGATATCATCTGAGCTATACATTATACCATTCCATATAGATATTTAAAGTTTATTATGGCTCTACTTTTTTCACACTTGTTTTTACTCTTCCACTCAGGGCAATATGACTTTTACTGCAATGCTGTGTGCATCTACATGTAAAACCAGAGATTTCGTTATCAGACAGATCATGTATTTTCAAGGATTTGAGTTGAATAACGGTGTAGCACAGACTGTTTGAATATATCCTTAATCTCGTCCTGAAAGCTCTGTCTGCTGAGTACTGTCGTGTGTGCATGTAGCATATAATACCACGGTGACACAGTCATAAAAAATCTTGGTTCATCAACCTGCTGACCTTTTCAAATCTGTGTCCATGATTTGCCGAATTTTATCTCATTTTGAATATGGTTGAATGGTAAAGGTAAACAAAAAATATGAACACCTTGATATGAAATATGCAAGTACCAGCAATGATATGCTCAGTTTGAAATTAACCTTTAGACTCGGTGCACATACTCACGTGCAGTTCTGACCTTTGTTTGTGTAATGTCTGACGTTAGTTTCTGTACTATCTCACTTTCAAGTTAATGATTAACTCATTGTATGAGAATACCGGAGATATGAATGACTTTGATAGTTTAAAAGGGATGAATGGAAAAATACACGGTTTATAACCTGGCCTTTGCAGTGTAAATAAGCCGATACCAAGAAACCTGGACTGATGGAGCTCTTCAAGAGCAAAGCTCCACCGACTATTTACCTTTGCTGTTCTAGTGATTACAAATCATGATGGACTTGGTCTGAAACCTCACGTGTATGTACACCATGTTCATCATGTTCCGATAACGAATGTACATACATTGTACTTCCCATTAAACTTTTAGATGATTTAATGGCTGGAGGTTACTTTGGTTTGCTGTAAAAATCACCTTGTGCAGAGAGGAAGACACAACAGTATGGAGATTACTTAAAGTTATCTCGTACAATTAACAGCCAAACTCACAAACATAATTTTGTCACAAACTTTTTTTCTCTCTCTCTTCACTTTGATATGAACTACTTGACAGAAGCATGGTTTAGAAGTGCACACACCCTAGATGTTTTGACTGCCTATTGTGAGAGTCAAAACAACCTGTAGCTGAGTCTACAGCCATCATTCACAAACCTTTCTCCCTCCTCTGTGGCTTATCTGGAGATAGAGAGCTGTATTTGAACAACATCAGTCTGAGCATAATGTGTGTCAAATTTACAAATTGGGGATGGAACAGTAGCAGCTAGGATAAAATATTTGGTGAATTCACTTGCGTTTGTTTTGCATTGTGTCCCTTCCTACTTTGAGACAGTAAAATGCATGTTCTTTGATGTACAAGAAGCCCAGGGATACATGAAGTTAAAAAAAAAAATAGAAAGAAAAATTCATTAGAATAAAGGTTGTAATGTGATGATCATCACTACTGCTGAGGCAAAATGAAGCTTTGGTATTTTTGTTCAAGACCATTCTCCTTATTTCTGTAGTTTATTTTACTAATTTATTTTCAACATTACCATAGAAATTCCTGTAGTTATCACCACTGTACATTGTACCTCTCACTCTCATGTAGGTCATATAACTTTTAAGGATTTGCTCAGGTACAATTGTACATAGTTACAGAAAGTAATGTCATTAGTAAAGAAAATGCCCTAAAGTCATTGAAAGTACTTGCTTGTACCACAGTTGAAAACAAGACTAACTGAGCAAAACATAAACTGCTGCAGCTCAATTTCTTTCCTCAAGTGAATGTACATTGCATGCAGTGAGGCATACAATGTATAGATGCCTTTATCCTACTTGTTCAAAAGTCTTTTTTTTTAAAATAAACTAAAGGGTATTAATACAATGTGTTGTGCTGATCCACTTGGCAAAGATTGAAACCACTCATTTACAGTATTCTTCACAAAATTAAGGGTAATTAGGTGATACGCTATCAGCGTATCACCTATTGTGATTGTCAAAATCTCTCTTTATTTCTTTTTATTCTTCTTTCTTTCTGGACAATTTTGTGTCATCAATATCTCAAGAATGACATTACGGAATAACATGACATTTTCAGGGAACATGTCTCATGACAATATCTAGCCACAATAAGGTTTTCATGACAGTAACATATCTATGACGTCGTCTAGGCGCCATTTTGTGATTTTTGGACCATGTTACATGATCGATCATAACTTCATAACTAAAGGTCATTTCTGTATCATTTTTTGTGGACATAAAGTTCAGGTCACGTTCTATCTTACTTCTTTTGATGCTAATTACCTAGGACATCATTAAGTGCGCGTAAGCGCGCGTCAAAATTTTAAAAGGCTCAAAACAACTTTCCAATGGGAAATCTCGAAGTTTCAGACAATTTTATGCGTTTCAAACAATTTTGCGCGTGCGCGTCCGTCCGCGCATTTTCGCGCGCACAGCGCGTCAGCAACATGAAAATACACTTTTTTTGACAGATTTGGATTCCTGATACTTTGAGCAACAATATCCATTGATTTCTAATCGATTCCTACAAATAACAAAGCAATGCACTTGCGTCAAAGTTCAAATTTCGCGTGCGCGTCTATGTGCAAATATAGTGAAAAAACATGTCTTTGTTTATTTCGCCATAGCTCTTTAAAACGTCAGGTGACCCTATGTTTTTATTGCATATTACAAAAGCATATAAATTGGACATGACGTTTCAAGTATCATTATTTCCATAATTACATTATGACGTCATCATATCGTCATCTGAAATCAAAAAAGTGGAATTAATTTTTTTGAGGTACTGTTTCTGACATTCATTTGCTCGTATCTCTGTTGTTTAAGCTCAATATTATCCCAAATTCAGATATGTTGTACTTTGAACATTTGCCTTTCAAGTCCATGTCATGGTTTTGAAATTTGATGACGTCATCATGCTTTAAATTGTGTTTAAAGGTAAAGACGCAAAATCGGACAAGTTTACGTGTTATGTCTATGGGAGGTGATTTTTTTAGAAACCATGCATTGACTTGACAACGTTTAAGCACCTTTATCTCAGCTGATTTTGCTTCATTTCCTCTGAAACTTATTTATGTTGTAGCTGTGACAATAAGCTGCAGTAATCATGCATTTTATTCTTTGAAATCTCCTCATGAGGTTGACAATTTTGCAATTTAAAACTGAAAATGAGAATGGAATGCGGACCAAACGATTCCTGATTCATCTTTCACGTACATAAGCTTACGTTCCTCTAATTTTCTCGTCGAGACGTATGGTCGAGTGGTTAGAGGCGTCGTCTTAGAAACGTGAGGTTGCACACGTACGGGTTCGATCCTCACAAGAGCACGAAAGAAAATAATATATTTTTTTTACTTTTTTTCTTCAATAGAGTACTACACCTTCGTCCATGTAGAAATCACGTTGCATGTAAACACACCTATACGCACACACTCACACAGTATACCTTTGTTTTGCGTTGGAGACTGCATTACTTCGACTGCTGCAAAATTATAGTTTTGCAGGTTGGGCTTTTCAAACTGATATAGTATACTGTCACAACATGAAATTTGTTCATATTAATTCAGTAACACAATGTAGTCGTGGTTACTTTGTGCTGATTTATACATGTAACAAGCTATACATTGTAAAAAAGGTATTCAGTCTTCTGTATTGATGATTATTTGTCAATTAGTGGTTTTTGTGGAGTTTCAGATAGTGATAAAAAGTATGGATGATAAGTGCAGCGATAATTCCTATAGTTAGTTCAAAGCTGTGTTACAGATGTTTGATACATACATTTAGCATTGTGTGTGTGTATATACGTGTGTATACAGGTTGGCCATATGACACATGCTAGACAATTACTCTTAATTGATTAGCAAACGTGATCAGCTATGGAACTGAATATGGTACTAATGTATGATGTTAATGATTCTGATTAAACTGTGACGAGTTTAAAGGGATAGCGTAACTGTGTGTAAAAATAAGGCAATTATAAGGATATTTTAGGGCAATTTGATAACCATGCCTATAATAATTTCATACAGGTACTAATGCCTGCCTCATATTCAAATGATAGATCGTCATGTCAATAGCAAACTGACAACGTACGATGAATGTGTTATATATTGAACAACTGTCTTTCAAGTCCATAACGTTCCCCATATTTTCCCGTCGAGACGTGTCGCCGAGTGGTTAAAGGCGACGTCTCAGAGACGTGAGGTTGCGGGTTCGAACCCCACAAGATCACGAAACAAAATAATTAGCTACTTTACTGTTTTTTTTTCTTCAATTTTGTATTACATATTCGTCCATGTAGAAATCACGTTCGTATATAAACGCACCTATACACACACACAGACACACACACACGCCATATCCCTCTTTTTTGTGTGTTGGAGACCACATTGCTTCGACTGCAGCAACATTTTGCAGGTTGACTTTGTCAAACCGATCATAGTATGTAATGACGACGACTGAGGTGTTGTACTTTGAACAATTTTCTTTCAAGACCATGTCATTGTTTTGTAATTTGATGACGTCATTACACTGAAAATTGTGATTAAAGGCAAGGTATCAAAACCAGCCGATTATAGGTTTTATGTCTGCGGGACGTATTTTTCCCAAGTTGCCAGAAATGGCATAGCGACCTCAGTCGTTACAAGGCCGCTTTTCCGTCTAGCAATGCAATAGATGTTCACACGGCCACGTTAGTTGAGTGGGCATTGACTTTCCCCCCGTTATATCTATACATTGTTGTTGTTTTTTTGTCTTACCATTTCCGTGGATGACTCGTGGTCGAGTGGTTACAGATACGGTTTCGCATGCACGCTCAATATAACTTCAAGGTGCCTATATCACATTCTTTTCTTTGTCGATCACAGATGACTGTCATCTCATGACCACAAGCGTATCACCTAACTCGTCCTCAATGTGACGAGTTTTCATGTCTCGTTTCCCTTTGTTTTTGTTTTTGCTTTTTCCTGCGGTATACACTATAGGACAAAGACCTTTGGGGATGTCAGAATAGTGGGATCATAGCGGTTGCATGGACGTGACGGTACTCGCATATTGAAGATTTCCTTATTTTCCGTCCGGATGAAAAGACGAAAACCTGATTATTTTCCCTGGATTTATGAAGGGAAACCAACTTCCTTTGTTTTTAAGGATTTGTGAAATACAGTTCTGATGTCACTTCCACATCTGTAGCAGCATCATATTAAATTGTGTCTCTTTCGGGAAATTATGAAATCAGTATTGCAGTTGATGCTTATGACAAAAACATATCCTGTGTGCAGCATTATAGTTTAAATTATTTAAAAAAAAGTAATTTGTAATGCCTGTTTGAAACCAGACTCGATGACTTCTAACGGATCGACGGAACCCTTCTCATGGAACAGAAATTGCTTGTGTTCAGCAGCTTAAAACAGTGCTTTGGTCCAGGTCATGTACCTAGCTGGTGTGCCTGGTATTAAAATGGCTGTTATAAGTAAAATGTGCAAATGCACTTCACTGCAAGTTTGCAAAGATTACATAAGGCAGCTCCCACTTTCTTTTTGCCAAGGTATGGGGGGGGGGGGGGGGTGGGGGGAGGTAAGCTGCCCTGATAGGGGGAGTAAAGCCAAAAAAAAATTTATTGATGCGCAAAGAGATGAGTTGTCCCCATAGGAACATGGTGCTTCTATTCTTTCAGCAGATGGAACTGCTCCTGCTATTCTCAAAGGGATTCCCCCAGAGATGGAACATTGTGGAAACTATTAAAGTCATGAGGAAAAGCTACATTTGAATGTGTAAAAAAAAAATATGATAACAACTGCAATCAATCTGCTCTCAGTGATGTGTACACATGATGCAAATGTTTTAGTATGATGCAAATGTTTTGGTATGAACTTTTCACCATCATGAAAATTATATTTGTGTAGTCATAAGGTATACCATACACCACACACACACATACAGTACATACTGTAATGTGGGGCTTGCAAGTTCCATTTGCTAACCTCCGATCATATTTGCTTTCATTATAGTAAGCATTGCTTTGCTTAAGTCCACACAGCTCCTCATCTGCTGTAATCATTATTGTTATCAATGCTCTCATTTTTCCTCTACCCCCCCCCCCCCCCCCCCCCCCCCAGCATAGAAATACACTGAGAGGCCATCTACATGTACATCTTAAAGATGATCCGGAAGAGATGGATACATCTAACTTGTACAGACTGTCATTGGCAATGAGAAATTTTAATCCTTAATTTTGATCTGTCTCCAGCAATGGAATATGGAATACCTTTCCTGATGACATCAAAGCATTAATGACTTGCGACTCCTTCAAAAAAATTTGATAACTTTTTTTGTTTGTTTCTAACGTAATTTGCTCTCTATTATATGCACCTTGAGCATTCTACATAGTGGATTTGGCACAGTATACATAGTTATCATTTATATTATCTTATTATTGTTATAATCATTGAGATGTGAGAAAGGTTTTCTGTTTTGTTAAATGACCACAAAATAAAAATGAACAACTAAAAAAAAAGAAGTGCATGACTTGAGAAGGAGACAAACACTTGTGAGCAATGTGGACTGTTGATGTTAAATCATTCAAACACTTTTGAAGAAGCATTCTTGCATGCACATTTTGTAGTGATGCTCAGTGAAAAGCATTCAAATTATTTATTCACTACTTATCGTTGCAACTTTATCTCCCAGTAATATTCATTTATCGCTGTTGCATATCTCAAAAGTCTTCCACACTGGATGAGACCTAAGCTATAGATTTAGTTGTCATTTGCGAGCGATGCTATTCCTTTCACATTTTGAGACAGGTAAAACTTAGAGAATTTTTACCCCAGTCTGCATGTATCATGCACATTACATCTAATGCCATAGAGGATGCCTTCACATCGAGTATAATTGCATTTTTACTTATAAAATCTCGCTCATGAAACCAATCTTGTGGTGATAAATGAGGTTGAATGGCTTTTGAGGTGTATAAAGTGTGATTACAGTGTACCTTGCTGTTTGTCATGGAGCAGGGTTGTCAACATGAATACTGAATTTGGAGTAAGATGGTACATGTGTACGCTGTGAGGAAATGGAGCGATCAAGCCTAAATTACAGGGAGTGAAGTGACTGAGTGGGTGGTAGGGGGAGATGGAGTTGAAGATCTCCCCTTCCAATGAAGGGAGTTTTAAAAATTGTACATTTTAAATACCTGTAGTGCAATCTGGAGCATACTTTGGTTATAATTTCCACACATGCTGTACATGGAGTTGGTGCCCCAATTATAGGGAAAATGTAGAAACTTTGGATTTGGGAATTTTGAATGTTTGGAATATTCAAAAAAAAATCAGAGATTTTGGAGACTTTTTTTAACTTCTTTTTGTTGGGAGGGGGGGGGGGGATTCTCCGTGTGAATTCATGATCGGAGTGATACGATTGAGAGTTTGGTGAATTGTGTGAGTCTCATGCCGATTGCAAGAGAGTTGGCAGCCCTGCATGGAACATATTTCTGAGGTTTAATGGCAAGATGGAAAAAGTGTACATTACTAACTGCATGAGGCATCAAGAGAAGAAGTGAAAGAGATGAAGTAAGAACAAACCACACTGTCCTCAAGTGCCTTACCTCGAAATTTCTGTGTTTCCCTAAAGGTGAAGGATATCTTGGAGCCGTTCTCGGTATCCCTGGAACAGATGAAGGACATTGGGAAGAGGCTGACTGAGCAGATGGAGAAAGGTCTGGACAAGAAAACTCACTCTGAAGCCAAGGTCAAGATGTTCCCAACCTATGTCCAGTCACTTCCAGATGGCTCAGGTATAGTGTATGCTCAGTGAGCAGTTTGAAGATGGCTACTGTAGTTAGGCCTTGCTTTTTGTTGCTTTTCCTTCTCCTCCTCCTCCTCCTCCTCCTCCTCCTCCTCCTCCTCCTCCTCCTCCTTATCTTCCTCCTCATCCTCCTTGTTCTCCTCCTCCTCCTCCCTCTCTTCCCTCATCCTTCTTTACTTTTTCCTTTCCTTCCTCCTCTTCTTCCTTCTCTTCCTCCTCCTTCTCCTTGTCCTCCCTCCTCCCCCTCCTCCTCCTCCTCCTCCTGCTCTTCCTCATCCTCCACTTCCTACTTCCCTTCCTCCTCTTCTTCTTCCCTTTCCTCCTTATCCTCCTCCTCTGCCTTGTCATCCTCCTCTCCTCCTCCTCCTCCTCTTCCTCGTCCTCCTCCTCTTCCTTCTCCTCTTCCCTCCTCCTTCTCAACTTCTTCCGTCCCTTCTCCTCTTCTTCTTCCTCCTCTTCCTCGTCCTCCTCCTCTTCCTTCTCCTCTTCCCTCCTCCTCCTTCTCAACTTCTTCCGTCCCTTCTCCTCTTCTTCTTCCTTCTCTTTCTCCTCCTCCGCTTTCCCAACTCCTTCTCCTCCTCATCTTCTTCTCCTCCTCTTCATCTCTTCCTCCTTTTCCTTTTCTTCCTCTTGTGACTCCTCTTTCTATTCTTTCTATTGCAGGAAAGATGTATTTTGGGGCATTGCCTTTCAATCTATGGTGTGTGGTCATTGTATCGTCTTATCAATAAATTCTGCTGGCCGCAGCACTATATTACAGGTATCAGGTAGTGATTTGAAACATCTTAATGTAGACTAGATTCTTTGCTGCCTTTGTCAAGGAGGAACAAGAAGTGGGGTTAGAAATGCTGGAATGAAGCAAGAAGTCCAGTAAATCTAACTGTAATCCTACAAAATTCACTTACTTTTATCTTAAAGAACTCAGATATATCAGGAATCAACTTTTTTTTGCATATACACTGAATACAGTATGAACCTGGAATGGTTTGGGTTCTGAATAACGATATGACAGTCATGTATATCAAAGCACTCAGCATTGATGTCATGTATTCTGATCGAAACGTGCAACAATAGATATGTTGCTCACTCTGTGTACCTGTACAACAAGCTAGGCATTTTTTCTTTTATAATATTCCCATTTGCTTTAGGGCCCATCGTAATTTAGCCTGTTGGGCTTGATTGAAATGTCATTCTGTGCAAACCACCCAACAAATTTGATTTCAATTGACTTCAGGGCAATAGAAAGTGCACTACTTGCATCTGTACATGTACATGTGTACAAATGTATATTATACAAAGATTCTTGTACAACCCCATGGCTTCATAAAAAGTAGAAAATAAAACAATAAAACACAAAAAAAAATGGTCATTGATATAGTGTGATTAATGGAAAATGTATATGATAAAGAATGAAAGAGAGAAAGAAAAAAAGAGTAGTAATCAACTTGTGTAAACAGCAAAAAGTTTAACAGAGCGAGCCAAACCCCTTAATGTAAACATGATGTGTCCTTTTAATATCTGTAGTAGTGTGTACTTCATTTAGGCAGGGTGTGGGTGTGATCAACTTCATGTGAGGTTAACTCTTGTAAAAGCAAATGTTTGATTAAGAAGTACAAATGGTTGATTGCTACAGTTGAAACATAAACATTATAGTTGCTGAAATTATTTCTGCTGTTGATGTTGTTGCTGTTGACAAAGATTAATGACTAGCAAGATATTTGAAATTGACTTTCCTGACTGGTGAGAATGAGATTTCTGATTTCCTTCTTCTTCTTCTTTTTTTTCATCACTCCCTTAATCATTATTTGAGTGTCTATTTCATACAAAATCCTAAAAGATCAAATCCACCAAAATGAAATAGAAAGGAAATTATATTCTTGAAATGAGAATGGAATATAAAGCTGAAAAGACAACAAATAAAAGTGCATTTAAAGGGACGCAGTCCTCACAAAATTTAAAAAAATATGTTGTTGTTGGTACCTCCAATGAACTACTTTCATCAAAAACAAACTTTCAAATCACCAAATAAACTCGTACATTTCGGTTAAAAAAGTGTGACTCTGCAAATGAGCAAGTCTTGGCGGAGAGTCATACGTCATCGATGCACAACTCTTTCCAGCGGTGTTCTGCTCGTCATCCCTATTTATTTATAAATACATGTATACTATTTATTTTTATATTAATTGTACATATGAATAAGCTTGAAATATTTTGTTTGAAATAATAAAACCACATATTGTCACATTTTATGAAAAAATCAGATATGATCAGTTTGAACACTTAAATTGGTTTTCTGAGGCACGGCTGTCAACTTGAGAGTAGGGCATCAATCACATTGCACCTTTTGGCAGGCTCTTACACGATCGCTTGCAGGAATTATTTTTTAAAAATCGCGTACGGAGACAATTTTTGATGTCCACGCGTATGAATTGGTGAAAGGTTATATCTTTTACTCTTCTTAATTATCAGTACAGTGAAAATCTCATGACTGCTTCCCTTTAAGATCCTTGAGTAAAGTTGTTTGGAACCAGACCAAGTGGAGGAAAATCCTTACCATTTTAGTTCAACCTTGTACGAGATGTCTGCCTCAAGGTCAAAGTAACACACAGACCATGCAATCACATGACTTATTGCCTGTCATGTGATTTGTGAGATTCATCTAACTTAGTTTTTCCCTTCAAAGATATCATTGAACTAGCTTTTCTCTCAAAGGATTAATACAAAAGTTTTCTCGCCCAAGATGGATAATCCATTTATTCATGTACAGCTGTATGTCTACATTGTATGTCTGTATGCGTGTCTGTCTGTCTGTCTGTCTGTCTGTCTGTCTGTATGTGTATATGTTTAAAAAGTACAGGCCTCATATCTCTCTTGCAGGGGAAAGAAATACTTGCCCTCCTTGACTGAGCAGGGCACAGGATAGGCCAATATCCCACACATATGGGCAAATGCCAATTTGTAATATTCATATTTCTTCCCGACAGAGGGTTGGGTTTTTATAGCACACAAAAATTTTGTAACTATTACTGCTGTCTGTAGTTGAAATCAAACTTCCTTGCTAAGAAAAATAATGACCTACATGGCAGTACCCACTGTTATATGTAGTACGTAGTGCATAGTAATGAATTAGAGATTCCAATGAATACCCTCTCTCATGTACTTATACACTGTCCTCTACAAGAGCCTTAAGATCTTTGCTAGATCGAGTTCTAGCACAAATAAAACACCTTTCATAATCGACCTACTTTTCCGCTCCGGTTTTGCTGTTATCTGATCAACTTGTCCACATTGTGCAGTTTTCCTGCACAGTGATTTTCAGCGATGCCAGTGCACTGTAGAGATTGTCAAAGACATGGCAAGGACAAACACAGTGAGGACGAATATACATTGAGAGACGCAGGGAAGTCCTATTTGGGGGGCGTGTAGAGGTCATCTGGCTAGGGTTGCTCCTGGGGCCCTTTCTGCACCTCAGTAACTGGTGATGTCAGGGGGCCTTCACTTCCACAGGGGCTCTATCTCTTCCTGCCCTTAGGTGAGGGTAGGAGTACAAGTATCAGTGAGAGTTTGGAGGGAGATGCTGCAAGGGATACGCAGGGAGCAAAGTGGAAGGGGGTGGGGGATGGTGTGGAAAGGGGGTTTCCCCCCTGTCCGCTATACTGATAGGGAGCTCTAGATATTTGCATTTTGACCAGTGCAATCTGGTGCATACTTAAGTAAGTGTTTCAGCACAATATTGTTTAGAGTTAGTGTGTTTGCTGGAAAATCATAAATTAATTTAAGGCATGGATATAATATATCAAATGTTCAATTTATCAAGGATATTGGAGAGATATTGAGAGATAGCAGTCCTACTGAGGATGGGAGGGGGGTGGGGATGGGAACATGAGAGGATGAGGAAATTGAACTACGATAAATCTGCCACTTTGTCATACAGCACATGAACTTGCTCTTAAAGCCCTTGATGACTGCATGATAGGCCTACTGTATAGGCCCTATAACTAGACTAAGAACAATAAAGAGCATGATTTGTGAAGTCCTGAGACCAAGGTAATACTTACATGTATGACCTTCTACATTTACTGAAGTACTCGATCAGTTTTAATGAACTCAGTGCCTTTCTTACATGAAGCCAACAACATTACCTGTACAATGATATGGGCATGGCACAGCTAAAAAAAAAAGTGTTTTACTAACAAATCAATCTGCAGTGGGGTGGATGGTAGAATATGCAGCTACTTTTTCTATGTATGCCTTGGATTTATCTTGGCAAAGGCAAGAGGAACAAACAAGTATGATGGAAAAAAAAAAGAAGAAAATATGAAATAGTGAATTTGCAAGACATGGATGGATGAACAAGCTGAAATCACTGTGTTGTCCGTGGCATGCATGCATGAGTGCTGTGAAATGCATCCCCCATATACTACAACTCCAATCATATTTAGCATGTTCCAGGTCACGTGTATTGAAATGGAGGCTAGCTTTCTTCATGGCGGTACAGTACTGTTCAGGTGACCTTTGCTGGTACCGGTCTTCTCGAACAGCATGACTCTAATCCCCCCTCCGTTCTTGGCCGCTTGTATTAAGTCTGCATTCCGATCAGTTGTAAAAGGGAACGTAACACGTGGCAGTGCTGGCTATACCTTTTTCCCTCTGCGCCTGGTTGTGTACCTTGCCCAACCTATTCAAACATTGTAGTGTGTGTGCGTTTTATACTGTAGGGATGTATTTCAACCTTATAAAACTAGCTCATAATGTCATGCATTGAAAGGGGTTGTTAAGGTCTTAGCCAACCTAATGATTTGAAGGGATTCATCTTTTAAAGGCAATCGGTCGTCGCAGGCGATTCGCAGCTCAGTAGAAAAGCACGACAAGCTGCTCCTCCCGTTATTGTACCCCCGTACGTACCGAATGCCGAACACGACGCTACGCAGCGCACCAGCGAAAACCAGATGGGGCACGAGAGCCGTGCGAGCCGTCCACTGTAATTTCAACATGGACGCCCGAATACCTACCGAATGGTGCCGAATGGGTGCACGCACAAAACCGCACAACAGCCATGTGCATGAAAATCTCTCCTACGGGTCCCCGTCGCGACACAACAGTAGAGCTGTGTGGTGTACGTACGTACGTATCTGGGTGGCTGCAGTCTCTGTTTATTTGCACTATGGTGCCAATTTCAGCAATCTAAGCAATAATATTTTAAAATGTCTGAAAATATTATATAACGATATTTTAAATCATTCATATATTACGTTGTTTAATATTTGGTATTTATGAATATGCTTTGATGAAGAAATATTAAAACTCTAAACTTCATGTACTCTATAGCAAGTTGCAATGCTCATGGCCATATGGCGGGTTGTTTTGATCTCATTGGCAATTGTCTGCTGCGTCAGCTGTGTTACAGTATGTTGGGCCGGATCGGAACATAACAAAGTTGGTATAAAGTCGTCGGTACCGGTATGTCAATATCAATAATGTGTGTGGTATGCGTGTACTGTTTCGGATTAGCCTTGGCTTTGGTTTAGTAATGAAACCTCACAATGGAGATCAAAACAGCCGTCCAACTCGAGTAAAACGTATCTACTTGTTTGACGCTATCATTCCTATCAACGAGTGGAGAACGCAGAGAGACGTGTTCTTAGCATGCTTAGGACAGGGAGGTTTCCTCTCACCTCCCTGCTTAGGACAAGTATAGAGACCAGTGGCAGAGGGGGAAGCTTCAGCGTCAGCGTGCCGATGAAAAATTTGCTTTCCACTTGCTGGAGTTGCATGAACAGTTTTGCAGGAATTTAGAATGTGCAAATTCGTGTTACGGCATGCACGGTGGAATTGTAATGCCACGGCTTACGCCAATCAAGCAACCCCAGCTGACCAAGTCAACAACTTCAAGGAATCCAGATCCAGATGATGTGTAAGTAACGTTAGAAGTCTATTACATGAATCAATGATTGAAGTGGAATGACTTTTTCTAATCTATCTTTAACTGCTAGGGCCTTTGCGTTTCATCGACAAGTAGGCCTATTTTTCTATGTATAATTCCGCGAAAAACTTCTCTAAGTTCTCATTTATGTCAAATTATGATAACGCCGTAATCGAAATGACATTTGCTGGGTCAGTTTATCGCTTCTTAAAAACTGACCCAGCAGTAGGCAGCAAATGTCATTAGTCAGGGAATCGCAAGTAGTGGTAAGTTTTTTGTCATCACAGTATTGAGAATTTAAAGTATTTCATGTGCAAATGTAGAATCTAGATAGATACAGAGAGGTCACTTTCCTGAGCAGCTAGCGTCAACAATCCAGGTTAAATTTGCATAGCCAGATTTCATGGCTGCGATTCAAATACTGTTTGTCCCCATTGATTTAACTGTATAGCAAAGTCTCCTCTTTCATCATATTTAGGGGCCCTACATTTTAAGTTTGGTTAAGGAATTTTGATAAAGATTGTAATTTTCATAAGCTTGGCAAAAGTTTCAGGCATCTATGTTGCATTTATAGTCAAACTTCCAATGCATTTGGTCCAATAATTTGAAACCAAATTCAAGTGATCCAGTGAAGTGTACATCTTTTCATGTGAATTTCTACAAGTATGTTGAAATGTAAATTCTGAAGAAAAAAAAATTGATCCTTTACAGTTGAAATTCGTTAAAGTTTGGTTACACCGACAGTGTCAGGTCAGTGGTAGTAACTACAGAGTTACAGTAGTGTACGTACAATACCCTTGTACGTGAAAGTTACAGTTTTATTTACCTTCACATCTTCATATAGGAGTGTCTAATAGGGATGTTGATTGGTGTGGAAGTTGTTGATGAACAACAGTTCATAAGAATCCATTGTTTTAATTCTAATACAGATATTGGTCATAGGTCAAGGGGCAATATGAACCTATCAGTTTGTAACATGCTAATATGTACAGGTATGAGCTTCATCAAGTACTCTTACCATTAATTGGTATCCGTGGCACATCCCTTATTTGTTGATCAAAGGTACGCCTCTGATTGGTATTTTAATCAGTGTTTGGTAGAAAGCTAACCCATTACAATGGCTTTGCGATGTTACACTGAGTTGACTATGGACAAAGGTCTACTGTCCGCGATTTTCATTAATTTGTAGGGCATTTTTCACACATAACCTCAAATACTGATACCTGTGATAGGTTTATTTATAATGGTTATCCTTCACACTGTATTGTTGAGACAATAGTGTTCTGTTTGTTTGTGTAAGAGGGAGATAGACAATAATTTCTTTATGCTCCTGTCTGAAGAAGGCATTACATCTTATTTGTCATGTACTTATCTATGAGTTTTAATGTTCACTTTGTGTGTGTGTGTGTCTTTTTTTTTTAAGATTATTCACACCAGGCTAAGCTGACAGAATTATAACTGTGAGTTTACCTAGTCAAATGAAAGGGTTTCGGCATTGCTTCTTACATATAGTATATTCCAGGCAGGTGATACAACGCTCACCTTCTTCATATTAGTTAGTAAAACAATGAAGAGTACAAAAATACTGCATAAATGTGCAGTGCAACTGTGGCCGTTGGCCGTTGGCCCTGCACGGGCACAGTCGCTTCCCCGTCCTGAATTTATGTACACACGCCAGGGGCAAGTACATGATACAGGCAGGGTCTCCGACCCAATCGTCCGCGTTCAGAATAGACAACTCGGCGGTAATATCCGCTACCCATGACGATGTGTCATCGTCCATGATGGCCACCCTATCTATTATAATGTGGTCTGCACTCACTAATCTGATCTGATCTGATGATTACAGTATAGTTGACGAGTGACGACGATCGACGATGCGATGAAGAGAATGCGTAGTCGTACGAAGTATACGCAGCTACATTGTAGCTACTAGTAGCTCATGCGAACATCACTCACATTACACAAAACGTACTGTCCCGCGCTCAGCAAGCGATCGCGAGCAATCGAGATACTATAGCGCGATACATTGCTTTAGGGATGTCTTGCGCACACACACATTTCGCTTCGTAGCAACTTCGGAAGCGAGTTTACGTGCTGCCGCCCGCGGCTGAAATATGTCCATGTGTCCTCGCGACTGGGTGTCTTTAACAGCTTGATCCTGCTGGCAAAGAATGTAAAATATTTTACTACACTTCGATTATTTCTTCCTGCTCTAATATCACTATATCAGCATTAATGAGCAAAGAAGTAGGCCCTATGTAGTGCCATTCTTATTGAAAAATTTTGTAATTTGGGTTGCGATCAGCGTTGCCTCTTTTTGATTCAGCATTCTCACTGTAAAAATTGTCAAAACTTTTTTTTTGCGGTTCCGATTATGTGCAAAGTCCTGACCTGTACATGTTATGAATGGTGTGCTTACTAGTGTAAATCACAAGGTCAATTCAATATACTGTGACCTGTCACCACATGGTAAAAATACAAATTGTAGCAAGGAGCAAAATGCCCGGTGCATTGTAAGATATATATTTTTCATTGCCACTGTTCTCACTGCACAACTTCACATCTATTTGCAACAACAACAACAACAACAACAACAAAAATACAGAAATTTGTGCAATTTGGATCCCAACTTATATATATATATATATATATATATATAGTGTAATGAGGACAACACTATTGTGCACAACCAAATACCAGGCACTTGAGTCCTTGCATTACTACCTGGCAAAAGTACTAAACACACACAGTCTGGGCAGACAGTGCTTGAATGCTCTTTGTGGAGTCATTTTATTGAATTCCCCTCAACCAGCCAGCAATCATGTTCCCTTTTCTGACATTTTAGCCCAAGGCCTTGTCACATAGAAATCTTCCTAATAGATTCTTTTTCTTTTTCTTCTTCTTCCTTTTCCCCAACAACATACAACTGTACCTTGTGACTTACAATGCCCATGTATGCTGTCTTCAGCTGGCATTGCGGGTACATTAAAACCAGAAAAACAGGAAGTGGGAAAAATGTAAGGAACTGGTTCTGCATGTACATGCTTTAGACTCACATTTCGAGTGTGAAATGTTTGGTACCAGCACATTATAAATGACCTTGCGAATCAAAAGCTGAAAGACTACATTTTGTAACTCTCAGTCTTAATGTCAAGGGGTGGGTGTTAGGGATTGCAATTTCCCTTTATATGTTTAGTATGTACAATGTAGACTGTTATTCAGATAATGTGCCAATTTTCAGCTCTCTTCTCTAGAGATACTTTTAACAGTTCAGATTTCATGTATTGCTCTGTGCAAACAGCTATACGCTGTCTGCATTCACCTTTTTTCCTTCCTGGTACCATTAAAGGGAAACTGGACTCTGTTATATTCAAATTGATTTTATTTAGGGGAAAGTGAGGTCATGCGAACTGAGCAATAGCAGTTAGAGTGAAATCAAATACAAACTGTACAGATTATAGAATCAGAGAGTTTAACTTATTACAGAAGACTTGCATGTAAACAATTAACATCATTAAATTATTTTGTGTATTTGTGACTAATATCACTCACTGTTGTATAAAAGCAAAAAATAATCTTTAAAGAAAAGTAAATAAAAGTAGTGTGTGGCGATTGATCATGACAAGCTGCACATTCTGTCACTTCCTGTGATATGTTGCTACCTTGGTGATTTTCTGTTTCTCCATCAAGAATGAGATATGTAGGCCCTATTCATGAGAGGAAAATATGTACTGTGGTACATTTGTATTTGTGAAAACTGATTTTTCTAGTGTATACATGTAGGTGCAATTTTCCCATGTTTGTGAAATAAGGAACATGACTTTTTCTTGTGGATTTTGCTCTGCATCAGGCTGTTTTTGAACCTGCTGAAGTTAGCAGCCCTGCTCATGGTTTTTTCCTTCACATTTTTCCCCCCATCTTTCGGTCTAACCACCCCATGTATTATCATTGTGGCCTACAATTCTCTCTCTCATCTATTCACTAAACTGCACTGCCCTTCGAAATTGTGAGAGTATGACGGTATACAAATGATGCACAGGATAGGGTGCGTGAGTGGAGATGTCTCCACTAACGCCACGAAATAATCCTGTGCATCATTTGCAGGTAATACCAGTCAGCTACATGTAGCACTCGCTCAAGAATCAAGATGTCCGAAGATGTTCGTCCCAAACATTTACGCACGTCGCACTCGGAAATCCCGCACATATAAGTACTGTACGTATAAGAGTATACGTACGCCACACATGTTATGCACAAGAAAGGCCGGCCGGCAGCCCGAACTAGAAGTTGTTTACAGGATTGACAGCGCGTATAGTAGCACGCGACGCGCTTGTAACAAGTGATTGCGTGCGCACTGCTAGTGTAAACATTATGATGTCAGGCCGTGAATGTTAGTGAGAAATTAATGCACGCACACGTGACTCATTTCAGCGCTTCCAATTGGCTACATTCATGAACCCATTTTATAATGCATGTTGTTTGTATGTCTTGAACTTGTAGGCAACTTTGGAAATGGCGGTACAGTTTGATTCTCTGGTTGGTTTCCCTTGCGTAAAATATACAATTGTGTGTGTACAGAAACAGAGTAATGGTTGACCTCTTGCTGTGAAAGTCATGCAGTCTGCACACTGTTGTATCAAACCACAATATATTTGCCTTGTTTGCAGGCATTTTACTTTTCAGTGGTTCATCGCTGCATGATCAACTCTATGATCAGAGAGTCCGACCGCAAGGATCTCTAAAATGGGAGATTCTTCCACCTGGATGTCCTAGCAAACTGGAGAAAACAATTTACTATGATGTGTAACAGATAACTGTCATGAGCATGTGTGTGATCCGCGATCCACCTAAATCTGTCCAGATTTAGATCATATGTATTCATAATGTTCTTGTAACTACCCTCTGATGATTCAAGACATGTTGCCATCTACCTCTTTGTTTTGTCCTTTTTTTTTACAGAATCAATTCATACCATTCATTTTCCTTACTTTTCTTTCCCTCTTTACTTTCACCTTCAATGTTGTAATAGCTCACTTTCTTTCACATTCAAATCCTCTACCTGCCAACATGTCTATTCTGATATGCCTACACACCGTTCATTGCTTACTGAGAGTCATGAAACCAATGACCCTGCTAAAAGGCCTTTGTAATGCAAAGTTGCTTCAGTAAATCTTCTTGTAGCCAGGCTCTGTGGATAATTCCCCCTGATGGAGCAGGCTACCATAATGAATGGGAATCTTGTCCCAGGCTGCCCTGGATGGCTTTAGCTCTATTGAGAGTGTCTTTGACAATATCAGCGGCCTGTGTCCTGTTTCCATGGCTACCTATGTGGATGGGATCTCATTGTCAAGATTAAGATGGAGGGGGTGGTGGGGGATTGGGGAGTGAATCATTTGCCTGTTTTTCAGTCAATCCCTACGGGATAATGTATGCAGGCTCCTATTATACACAAGTTGGGCTGAGAGAGGCCACTTCATGTTATTTCTCTCTCTCTGTCTCAGTTGAAATATGAGGTATATTGGATTGTTGCAGTTTAAATATGTTACAACAAATTGATATCACGACCTCCATTAGAGGCACAATTCTTTTGGAAGGGGGGGGGGGAGGGGTCTCCGGCAGTACGGAGTTTTATTGAATAACACTGTATAAATGAAGGTTTAAGGGTAAAAAGGCATGTCTATGTTGGGACTTACTGTAAAAATGGATATTTTTGTGCAAGTAATTTTTTGACACTCTGCTGTGTATGATGAATTTTGCGTGTTTTAAATACTGCAGAATCAAAACATTACATAATGGTTCATATAACAAGCAAAATTCTCTGCATGCTTTTATTTTTGCGCTAGTTTCTGGTAACGCGAAATGAATTAACATTTCCGCATCATGACAATGTCCACTTTTATAGTACATTTCTACCTTTTTTCTTCTTCTTTTTTTGTTGTTGAAATGGCAGTTTGAACTTCAATGTTCTTTAAATAGCAATATTCTTGATAGAATTTTCAAGTAGATGACATTTCCTTTCTTTTTATCTAAATTTCGATTTCAATTTCAATTCCAATGTATTCACAATGCATTAATTTTGGGACATGGCTATTCATTTCAATACCAAAACTCTGAGGCATGGGCCAAATGCACACCTTCAATTTGAAAGTAACTTCTTGTATCCATTTGTACTGCATTTATAACCAAGAAGCCCACAGGTAGGTCCTACCTGTACACACCATCTGTATTATGACCAATGCACCTTTTGAGCCACTTGGGTTGTTGGGTTGTTGTTCTTTACTATCCGACATTACTACATTATAAATCACCAAACAATTGGCTTCTTTTGAAATGAGGCAGGGTTTGCAGGTATGTTTTGTTTGTTGTTGATTCACAACAAACCAGATTGAACAAAAATCAGCTCATTAAAAAAAAAAAAATAAGTGCAGAGAAGAATCATACTCAAACTGCGAATAGTAAATTTCAATTCTATGATGGCATTTCAGAAAGAGCCAGAAAAAAAAAGAAATCCAAAGAGATTTGATAATTGAGTAGCAGGCATGGTTGACCAAGCCTGCTCTCTAGGTCTAGGAATAGTCTACTTCCTTGTTAACAAACAAAGGGACTCCGATATATACCGGTATGCTCTACATTGCATGGTGTAGTCCAGGGGCGGGTAGCTGTGAAGCTTGGGCAATACACACGTGGCACCACGTAGCCGGGGCGGAAATAAGTCTCATTCCCTAGCCCAGGGGCAGATGTGTTTTCACTCAGAGCGCCGTCCTTTACAGTATTTGCAGATGTGTGCTGTTATCAAACTTCCACAAGTCTGTTTGGCTAAATCTGCATCTGCCAGTGGGCCCACCTGCAGTAAACTGTCTGTGAGAATGTTAAAGTGTGTTGATGCCGAAGAACACCTTGAAAAGCTCTAAAAAACACTCGATACAAGTATTAAAGGATATGTTCACTGTCATTGTATACATGTGGATTGAGTAAATGCAGGATAGAATACATCAGTGAAAGTTGGGAGGAAAATCGGACTATCCGTTCAAAAGTTATGAATTTTTGACATTTCTGTGCAGTCACAGCTAGATGAGAAGACTACTACATATATGATGTCACATGTATAGAACAATTTAAGAAAAATATTAGAGAATTCCACTTTTTTTTTCTTCTTCTTTTTTTGTGTTGTTGCAAGAAGCACACAATGCAAAGGTTTTTCATACTACAAACAGTCCTCCCTAGGACACTTGTCTGAATCTATGCATACCAGGTACTTGTAAAATCAGTAACAGACATGCTAACGACCCACACAGAATAGGGCCTACACATACATAGTAGGTACTTTCTTCAAATTAACATAATTGTCTGCACATATTTTAGCATCAAGTCTGAGCAGCTTTGTTGCCATGGCACATGCACAGCTATGGATCATGTATTCTGTGTACATTTGTTCAATCTTCGAAATTGTTCTTTTGCATGTCACATCAATACAGAGGTACAATTGTACATGTAACCTGGACTTGTGTAGGTTAAATTGTCTGCGGGAGCCAGGTCAGCAGAGTTGAGGAACACAGATCATAAATATCTTGGATATAAAATTGTATCATTACCAGCACTCTCCCTGTGTTCCCTGTGGCTCAGAAAGGCAGTATACCTTGATTGTTTTTATGTTTATTTCCAATACACATCATACAGGTGTATAAAGCATTACATAATTGCCAAGCACTGTTTTTTTTTTCTGTTTTCTTTATAACAAAGCATACAATATTTTTCCAAGCACAGGTGAATGTTTTTGTGTAGGGGCCTACTTTCTATGATAGAGTTATTAAAAGGATTTTTTTTTTATTTCTCTCTCTCATTTTGTCCCACTCCCTTTGATGCAACTATCAGGTTTTATCAGACTTATTCCCTTCTAAAAAAAGAGAGGGCTGCCAGTAGAAGAGTAATATGTACGTTGGATCCAGGCTCTTACAGTATTGTCTTTTTTGTTGGATTGATCATCCCAGCTTTCTGTCCCATTTTATTTAGGTTTTCCCCTATTACCATATCCAATGATTTCACTAAATGTGTGTCATTATGGCAACATTGAATATAAGGTTTACTTTTGAGTTATACAGGAGTTAAGATTTATGACCAGACACACACTTGAGAGTTAAAAACAGAATCGTATGAAACTCTATCATTCATTATAGGGAGATGTAGGTGTGTATGTGTGTTGGAATACACTTGTGTCATAAGTCGGATGTTGGCCTTTTCCCAAATGTTTTATGCAGGCATGGGCCTACCAGAAATAAGTCAGTCCTCTTCCTATAGCTTATGATGGTGAGAAGGAAAGGAGAACACGTATTTTGAAGGAGACCCTTTGTAATTTTTTTTTCTCTTTTATGACATCATCAAACTACACCTGTAGTGTTAATGATAGGAAATGTGGCATGATCAAGATCAATTTGTCAAGAAAGCACATTTGTTTCTTTTTCTGTGCATGTATTTCTGCAGAACGGGGAGACTTCTTCGCCCTGGATCTCGGCGGCAGCAACTTCCGCGTGCTGCTGGTGCGCCTGTTGGAGGGTGAGGTGAAGATGGAGAGCAAGACGTTTGCCATCGCCAAGGAGATCATGATCGGCACCGGGGAGCAGGTGAGATATATACCACCTCTCAGTCAGTCTCAGTGGAGCTCCCAGACCAACGGGGATAGACTCCATTCCGAGCCAGACCCCTTCAATGTATATCTGAATGCAAGGATGGGGTGTGGAGGTTTTGCTAGCAGTGGCAGATCCAGGCAGGGGCGCACGGAGCGCACACCCTCGCTTTATTTTTTTGTTAAAACAAAAAGAAATAAAAAGAAAAATGTTAAGGCACCCCCCCTTTTACGAAATTCCTGGATCCGCCTCTGGCTTGTACAGTTGTCGTGCCAATTCGCTGGTATTTTTTTTTTTTTACAGATTTGGGGGAAAGGCACAAACTGAGTGAAAGGAGATGTAATGTTCAATGACATGTGATCTACAGTATCTTGTTATGGCGGGAACATGTCTGGCCCTATGTAGCACATCCATAGTACCTCCTGCAGATAAAGGAGGGTGAAATGGAATCCATCATTAACATGATCTTATCTCTTGAGCTAGCTCTTGCAGAAGTCTTCAATTCAACATTATCAAATTCTTTCAACTTATCTAATGCATGTCTGGATAATTCCAACTCAACCTAGCCTCTCCTTGCAAACAATTTCCCAGTCTAAATAAACCCACTCTGCTTTGAAATCTGGAACAGCGTTCCGTCGTCACATGTTATTTGCAGATAACAATAATACATGTATGTACATGCGTTGTCTCAATTATGTTTACATTAGAGTCTGAAGAAAGAATAACGCCCTACGGCCTTTGCTTTCTTTCTAGTACACATATTCTTCACGTACAGCGGCTTCACATTTTGCAAGTCATCCCTTGGATCTGAAATATTAATACTATTTTGATATATGTGGGGTTGGTAGTTTGTTTGTTTGGTTTTTTTTTTTTTTGGTGGGGGGGGGGGGTTGAATTGTAGATACCAAAAATGATGATTCATAAAGTTAAAGTAAACACTAATGACTCCACAGTATGTTTAATAGTTGATTCTATGATGTCTGACTGTGCTAAATCACCATTCCTAACTTTTTTTGTTTTGTTTTGTTTCAGCTGTTCAACTACATTGCCGACTGTCTGAGCGAGTTCAAGAATGCCCACGGTCTGGGAAATAAGAGTCTTCCGCTGGGCTTCACATTCTCGTTCCCATGCCAACAGAAGAACCTTGCCTCAGGTGGGTTTGGGTGCAGTTCTGCCCCTATATGCTGACAGGAAACGGGAGCAGCAGAAAAGAGTGCCATCATTGAATCACATCCTCCTATACTGTAGCACATCTGAACACAACTTTTTGCAGTGCACAATGATTTGTTATTTAAACCCGTTGAGGATGACCTGATACACACATTTTCCGTAGACACCTGCCTGAGTACACTCAAAACTAATCTTCAGAGGGTTTCATACCAATACCAATGAGCAGTCCTAGTCAATGTTAATGACAGATTTGCAGCATTTGTAGCATGAACAGAAATGTAGATATTGGCCACCCTTTGCGTGGGATTTTGATGAACAACATCACTTTAACAGGACAGTATCATGGCAGCATTTTCTGTGGCCCATCCTCTTCTTACAACTTTGGGTTAGACATTAACACAGTGAGTTAGCACTGACACCTTTTTCCTGAGATGGTTGTACAAAAGAGAAACTGTGTCAAATTCCTTGATGAAGGCATGGTATACAGGTACTTCCATAGTTTTATCTTGTATAGTGACATTTCAGTGTGTGCGAGGTATGGTGGGATATGAAGGCCCAGCCCTTGCACTGAATTTAGTGTAGTGCACTGATAGCTTTATAGTTTTTGGCGTCATTGTGGGACAGCTACTCAATCTCAGCAAAGGTGTGGTGCAGAGTTGTACTGGTGAAGCAGTCATTATTACAGAAGTGATTAAAGCTTATTGCAAGTAACAATCACTTCGGTGACATTGTATTCGCGTTTGCAGCATTGAATGTCTTTGCTCGTATATCAAGTATCATGTATATTTCTGTGTAGATTAGTTGAATCAACTAGATGCAAAAACAGCATTTTGCAAATCGATTGTTCAAACAAGAGGAGATTACTGGCCTACATCTTGGTGCTCAGTTAGAGTAAGTCGAAGGGGGTTAAAATGCAACCTTGGGCTAAAAATTACCAAGTTTCCTCAACTATAAATGTACAAACGTACTGTACCAACCTTGCAGAAATCTTATGCATCTTCTCCATGAGACTGGAAAAATATGCCATGTCATTGATTCAACGGTGTCCCCCCCCCCCCCCCCCCCTCCACCTCCTTTGGTGTTTGTTTACTGTAGGTACACTCGTCACATGGACCAAAGGTTTCACAGCCGATGGGGTAGAGGGCCAAGATGTCGTGGAGTTACTGAAGCAAGCCTGCAAGAGAAGAGTAAGGATTCATTAACCCATTAAAACCCACAGTGGATTTATACTAGAGCACGTCTAGAGATACAGTGCCTAATTCTTAGTAGTACGGTGAAATCATCACTTACTGTCAAAGTTTTTAACGACAACAACAGCAACAACGGAAAACATTGAAAGATGTAATAACACGGTAGAAATAATATTATTACACCCATACATTGCCCAAGACAAGATGTATAAGTGTGCCAGTATGCTGGTTGAATTTCGTCATGCAAAGCCCATCACAGGTACAAATTGCTCCAATAAAGGTACCGGTAAGTGTGAAGCATGCTGTCGTGATAGTACCACATGCAGAAGTTATCATGAATGAGGTACCAGGACAAAGTCTGTGTGAGATCCTATTACTGGCAACCAGCCAGTAGTGTTGACAATAATAGCATGAATGAAAATATGAAGGCCATCTGCTTCCATTGGTACGAGGAATGAGTTTGTATTACGGTAGTTTTTTATGTGACTGTTTATTTTGTCATCAAAATTAACGTTGTAACCATGAGCCAACTTTTGAGGAGAGCTTTTTACCTACATTTGAGTACAGCTACTTGTTTTCTTCTTTTTCTTCTGTCAATGATACTTAACAGTGGTGGATCGGGCAGAGCTACCAAGTCTCACGCATTGTGAGTGAGACTCAAGCATTAAGGGTCCGTCTCACGATCTCACGCATGACACCCATTTTTCTCACGCATTGGGAGCATAGCTTAAAGAATTGAAGTGAGAGTTGCAATTGAAAGCATGTTTCCCTTTTGTCTTTCAAAATAAGTGAAAAATAGTCATTTAAGTATGCACCAGCTTGCACCATTAAGAGCTAAAAATTGAAAAAGCCCTCTTCCCTGGGAGGGCGGACACCCCCCTCCAACACCCTTCCCTTGCTCACGCGCATGCGTGCACACTGAGATGCTGAGTCATGAAAATCTCACTCATAAAGATTTTTAGCTCACCTGAGCCAAAGGCTCAAGTGAGCTATTGCGATCGCCCTTCGTCCGGCGTCCGTCGTGCGTCGTGCGTCGTCCGTCGTCCGTCGTCCGTCGTCCGTCGTCCGTCGTGCGTCGTCCGTCGTGCGTCGTGCGTAAACTTTTTACATTTTCATCTTCTTCTTGAAAACCCCAAGACCGATTTTCATCAAACTTGGCAGGTAGCATCCCTAGGGGGTTAGGAACTCAATTTGTTAAAATGGGCACCATGCCCCACCCAGGGGGCCCCCAGGGGGGCCCAAACCCCCCAAAATTAAGGAATCTGTAAAAATCTTCTTCTCTAGAACCAGAAGTGATAGAGCTAAGTTAATACTATGAGTTAGTACATTGATGACTGTAGTTTCAAGTTTGTTCATGGCAGAATCAGGGGTGCCCCCCTTGGGACCCAGGGGAGGGGGGTGGGGAAGGGTTCTAATGGGGCCTAAATTGTACATTTTCATCTTCTTCTTGAGAACCCCATGACCCATTTTCACCAAACTTGGCAGGTAGCATCCCTAGGGGGTTAGGAACTCAATTTGTTAAAATGGGCACCATGCCCCACCCAGGGGGCCCTCAGGGGGCCCAAGCCCCCCAAAATTAAGGATTCTGCAAAAATCTTCTTCTCTAGAACCAGAAGTGATAGTGCTTAGTTAATACTATGAGTTAGTACATTGATGACTGTAGTTTCAAGTTTGTTCATGGCAGAATCAGGGGTGCCCCCCTTGGGACCCAGGGGAGGGGGTGAGGAGGGGTCCTAATGGGGCCTAAATTGTACATTTTTATCGTCTTCTTGAGAACCCCATGACCCATTTTCACCAAACTTGGCAGGTAGCATCCCTAGGGGGTTAGGATCTCAATTTGTTAAAATGGGCACCATGCCCCACCCAGGGGGCCCCCAGGGGTCCCAAACCCCCCAAATGAAGGAATCTTTATAAATCTTCTCTAGAATCAGAAGTTATAGAGCTGAGATAATACTATGAGTGATTACATTAATGACTGTAGTTTCAAGTTTGTTCATAGGAGATCCAGGGGTGCCCCTCTTGGATAGGGGGGGGGGGGGGTGGTTGGAAGGGTCCAAATGGGGGCCTGAATTGTACATTTTCATCTTCTTCCTGAAAACCTCATGATGGATTTTTGTCAAACTTGGCAGGTAGCATCCCTAGGGGGTCAGGATCTCAATTTATCAAAATGGGCACCATGCCCCACCCAGAGGGCCCCAGGGGGCCCCAATCCCCCTAAATTAAGGAATCTTAAAAAAAAATTGGGCCTTTATTGTACATTTTCATCTTCTACTTGAGAATGCCTGGTCAAATTTTGGTAGAGCTGTGAATAATTTAGGTTAGTGACTGCGTGAAAGGTGAACTTGCGATACTCAGGTGAGCGCTAGACCCGCGGGTCTCTTGTTGGAACTTGGCATCTACGATCGGGGGGAGGCATGCGCCCAATGTGCCCCCCCCCCCCTCTTTAATTTTTCTTTTAAATAGAAGAAATTCAAAAAATTAAACCCGGAAGTGGCACCAGAAATATTTTGCCCCCCCCCCCCTTTACGGAATTCCTGGATCCACCCCTGCTGAACCTTGCATATTTGCAGAAAAGCATAAAATCTCATGCAGGAGCCATTCATGAGCTATCTACATAAGAGATAGAGCAACTTGCTTACAAACATATAATTGTTTAATATGCTTGGCTGTGGCCAGTCATCGGCATCAGTCTGTGAAGCAAAACCAAAAGTCTTCTCAGAGTGAACATCTCTAATAGTAAAGAATAAAACAAGACGCAAACGAATCGATTTTTTTTGTTCTATTTAACCATCTTTATCAACACACATACACACCAACACATGAAAACATTCAAGATGTACATTAATGGATGGATACTTGTTATCAAGGCCTCTACATTTACAGACTTTTTTTTTTTCGTCCTTTGCTCCTGCTCTTCCTAGGATGTGGATGTTGACATCATCGCTCTGGTGAATGACACGACAGGCACGCTGATGTCTTGTGCGTACACAGACCACAACACATATATTGGACTCATTCTAGGTAGGTCTTCTCACCTATTTACTGCCAACCCATCTGATGAAATCTTCTGATCCCTCAATCCATCCCCCCCCCCCCATCTCAATCATTATTGAAATCAGACCCTAATTAGACTAAACAATAAAGATGATGATAATGATGATTGATGATGATGATGATGATGATAATGATAATGACAAGAAGAGGAAGAAGATGTGATTATAGTAGTAGTAGTAGTAGTAGTAGTAGTAGTAGTAGTAGTAGTAGTAGTAGTAGTAGCAGTAGTAGTAGTAGTAGTAGTAGTAGCAGCAGCAGCAGCAGCAGCAGTAGTAGTAGTAGTAGTAGTAGTAGTAGTAGTAGTAGTAGTAGTAGTAGTAGTAGTAGTAATAGTAATGATAACAGCAACAATAGCAGTACTGACATTTGTGTAGTGCTTAATGCAGGTGTCACTAAGCACATTGATATAGAAAAGAAACATTGAATTGAAATACAGAATATAATTACGAACAATGTCATAAAACGTCACCAGTTAGAATTTTTTAAGTGGTTACTGATGTACACATATGTGTCAGTGGCCCACCTGAGACATCACTTTCTATTTCATTTCTTTTTTTAAGTCTGCTGTCCAGATCCCACCCCCATATGAAATCATCAGTGGTAGAAAGTGAAACATTGACATAAGCATGTAGGCACAGTAGTCTTCTGAAACATCTGTGTAAACCCACAGTATTGACATTGACATTTCAGAGGTGTGTAAATTGATTAGTTTTAAAGGGATTGATTAGTTTTGGTTGAGACTTAACTTCAGGTTTCTAACATTTTGGGGTGAGGTAATGAGAAGTCTTTTATGAGATATGAAAGAGCATGCAATTCCAAGAGGGATTCAATGTTTCTTTGAGAAAAGATGGTTTTGAAATGGCTGAGATATCCAAAATAGAGCAATCCTAATGGTGGGACCCATCTTTTATTAGGATCACTTTGTTTTACTTTGTTTTTGGATATCTCGGCCATTCCAAAACTGATTTTCATCAAATAAACTTTGAATTCCTCGTAGAATGGTATGATCTGTACTATTTCATAAGTGGTTTCTTGGTTTCTCGCAAAAACTTAAAAGCCCACTCCTCACCTCCACCAATACTATACCATCCCTTTAATGTCTAGCTTTGCAGATGTTTTGTTTGATATCTTTTTTTGAATTTATGATTGCTTTCTGTTGTCCCCCCCCCCCCCCCCAAACTCCCTTCAGGGACCGGCACCAACGCCTGCTACATGGAGGAAGTGAACAAGGTTGGCACGTGGCTGGGGGATGCAAATGCCAGGGAAACCATCATCAACATGGAGTGGGGGGCATTCGGAGACGACGGTGCTCTGGACGACTTCAGAACCGAGTACGATAAAAATGTGGACGAGAACTCCCTCAACCAGGGCAAACAGCTGTGAGTATACGCAAAAGCGCTTAACCGTTTGTATGCTTGGAGTGCCATTATTAGCACAGAAATCCCTATAGCATTGTACACACTGTCCAAAGTTTTGAAATGGTCAAGAGCTGCCGTCTGTGTTTTTTGTTTGTTTTTTTTTAAATATTTTGCATATTTGAGATGAGTAGTTCTCCCTTTCTTTAATAGCTAGAACATAATTTTTGCCTTCAGATTTTATTTTATTTATGTTTATATATATATATACATATATATATATATATATATATATATATATATATATATATATATATGTGTTTGTTTGTTGTTGTTTTTTTAACTGCGCACCAGCATCTTTTCTGACCTGTTGTTAGATATATTGCCCTGCAATGGATGTTTGCATCCCAAACTAACTTTTGGCAGTGATCCATGAATCTTTATGGATTTATGAAGGAATTTTTACCTTTGGCATCTAGGGTCAATGAACTTATGTCAATCGCGCATGTACTTTATATTGTATTCGATGAACTGTCCTTATCAGAATGAATGAAAGTCAAATTGACAACTTGTACCGCTTTGAATCATGTTTTCTTTTTCCTCTTTGATAGAAATAAATAAACTATTGAATTGAATTGAACTTGGGAGTTCAAGCTTTGCTTACTTGAGGTTTGCATACGCGCTCTAAATCGCATGCTCTACTCGGGCAAGACGCTGCATAGCTTGAAGCTGATGACATGAACAAAAGGCTTCTACTGCACATGCTGTTATATAATGCGTGCGTACAGATATTTTCGCGAATGAGGTCACAGACATTTTCGCGAGATGTTGTTTTCGCAAATTGACACATAGAGGCCTTCACTATTACCGTGGTGCGTGGTTAAATTTTGCATGTTCAATTCGCGGTCCAACTATGATTCGCAAAATTCAAGAAAATTAAACCCTCTTGAAAATAGCAGCTTATACTGTATATTGGGAAATTCGGGCGATTTTCAGCATGCATGGGTGGAAATGAGCAGCTTGCTTTGCGAGGTCTGCGCTCTCAGAGTGCTTTTCTAGTTTGCTATGTACGAAACTGAAGTTATATATGATATCCTATTCTATCTCACTAGCACCATGGAAGCTTACAAGAGATAACATTGGGCTCTTTGTTCATGACTATGTTCTGATCAAGTGGTTCACTACCTTTTCAGGGAATGCTTTCCTAGATAATTGTCAGCACATGAGATAATGATAGTATATGTGGGAATGACTAAAAAGTACATACAAGCTTGCTAGCTCTCTTTCTCTATCTCCTCTCCAGGTACGAGAAGATGATATCCGGCATGTACCTCGGAGAAATCGCCAGGCAAGTTCTCTTGAAGATGACCAAGCAGAAGCTCATTTTTGGTGGAGTCTCAACAGAAGAACTGGAAACGATGGGGAAATTTGAGACGCGTTTCCTCACAGACATTGAGAAGTAAGTTTGGTTTTTTATCAAACCAGTCAAAAAAAAACAAAACCCAAGACAATATATGTACATGAAGTTCATACTAAAATCATAGGACGAATATCATGATATATTCTTGCTGATAAGGGTGCTTTCTAGGTCTTACAGTGAATTCCTAAATTGTCTTTTACCGACCATGTGCTGTGTACTAATGATTAAGCATTTAAAATGGCGTTTGTGGCACACGTGGTTTCGTGTGTAGGTTCAGACTTTGCTCATTCCTAAAATCACTCCAAGTCACGTTTTTCTTTGCTTTCTTCTGTGCAGTGACAAATCCAACAATGGCTCTGTGGTATCCAAGATTCTTGCAGACTTCAACGTGGACCCCAGCCAAGAAGACATCGACATAGTCAAGGTGACGTGCCATCAAGTCGCCATCCGGGCCGCCCGTCTGGCCGTGGCCGGCCTGGCGGCGGTCACCAAGCGGGTGCGCCGCGAAGACCGGCCGGAGGTGACCATCGGCATCGACGGCACGCTGTACAGGAAGCACCCGCTGTTCAAGCAGGAGATGGAGGACAAAATGAAGGAATTGGTCCCCGGGGTCAAGGTGAACTTTATGCTCTCAGAGGACGGCAGCGGGAAGGGCGCTGCTCTCATAGCTGCGGTCGCCTGCAGGTTGCACGGCAAAGGCCAATAAAAGCACCGCACTAGTACCTGTAGTAGAAAGACACGAGGGTGCTTTTTACTGGGCTGAGAAGACACACATGCAGGGTAGGAACCCCAAACTCTGGGTATAAAAGACAAAAAAACGAAACAAGAGACATTCACCACTATTAATAATGGGGTAAGCCTCTTTCTCACCAGCATAAAAACATGTTAACAGAACATTGCCTCAGCTCAGGTTTATAAGTCTGTATTTATAGTGTCCAGCGTTGTGTAAGTCGGATACCAAATCATGGAATCATGTAATCAGTTTTCCTTTGTCAGCGAGAGATCCTGCATTTCTGAAATGAAGTCCAATCAGATAAATCATCACACATCTTATTGCTGATGGAGATTTGATATGTCTTATTAGGCCCATATTTCATGTGATGATAGTGGTACACAATGCACTGGGCTGCCACTATAATCCACAACCTTTTGTTCTGTGTCTCCCCCCCCCCTTCTTGTCATGCTTATCTGTGCTTACAAAAGATAAAGTTAGACCGGTGTGGTGATGGTATCTTTGGTGAAGTAGTGGACATAAAGAGTAAGCATAGCAATTGCTGAATCGGCCGGTATGTTTCACGATAAAAGACATGAGAAGAAAAGCCTTTAGACAGACAAACAAGTATATCAGATATGCCTCAGCTCCAACAGACCAAATAACACATTTGGTGTGCAAGAAGGACACTAGCCTTACTCAGAGACTCTGTCTAATATTTATTGGCCTTTTAGTTAATACAAAGAATATGCAGTTGCTTCTCAACAGTGCCAAAAACATCTCAACCTGATTTGTGAACAAAAAAACAGAGAGCAGCCGAGACGCAATTTGTAGAAATGAGTTTGCCGTAAATTCCCAGCTCATTAAAGCAAGATTACCTCTTTAAGCATGTCGATAAGTGATGGAAAGCACATCTTATGACTCTTTTTCCATGTTGTACAGCCGGTATAGGTAGTACTCTCTGATTAGAGTTGAAGGTGATGCTAACCTATACCTCACCAAGGACATGCAGAATGTATAGAAACAGGGTTTTTAAGAAGTTGTAAAGCTAATTTAATTCTTTCTTTAATGTACTTCTTTCTTTCTTTCTTTCTTTCTTTCTTTTTTTTTTTTTTTTTGGGGGGGGGGCATATAACTTTATACCTGTAATCTATTCTGAAAGACAACGAAAGAAGGAGAAGAAAAAGAGCAGTCTTGTTCCAAGACATCTGTACATGGATGTCACTATTTGAACAGGCACAAGTTGATAATAGCAGTTTGTCAGATGCATAACATCCATAACGTTTGGCAAGGTTTTTGCTTTCCGTGGAGATACTCCACTAGGATGACAGCTTGGTCGTAAAAGCACCCATGGCTTTTGGAATGTCCTATCTGGATGGGACACATTTATCTGCTTTTCATCGGGAATGAGTATATTCTCGGTTGAATTTATCTTAAAATATACGCAATTTATGATTCAACATCCACAGCAAAGACGAGTCTGGTAAGAGAAGATCATGCCAAGTATGTCTCACTCTTTGCATGTACAATTTTTGTTTGTTGCCATTCAATGAATTTGCCTATGAGATTAGTACTTGTCTATACTCTGCTAATTTAGAGACCAGGTAGCCATTGCTACTGTCAAGAAATAATTTATCCATATGTGCAGTAGTGTCCTTGTTGTCGCTTTTGCCTATGTTGTGTGCTGTCTTTAGATAAGGCTGTTTGATCATGGGGAAACTGCAGGCCCATTCAAACATACCAGGAGCCCTCACCCTAGATCTTGTGTTGGGGATTACATCATGGGATACTTGTCCTGTTCACACACACTGCTCTCGTGAAATTATTTGCAAGGGTCTCAAAAAAAAGAAAACAAGGACTGAATTTTGCATCACAATGTTGATCGCAGTAGTGCGGTTTTTTTTAAGTGTCCACTCACAAGAATGAGTGGCTTTTGCATCGCAATGCAAACATTAATTTTCGAAAATTTATATTTTTTGGGGTGTGTATGAATGGGCCTCTTGTGACTGTATTTATGTAGAAAAACATGTGTGGTGTTTCCTAAAAGCACTGTCAAATCAGTTACTGTAGTGTTTCTGATCAATGCAAACAAACTATTGAAGGTGTTGTGAAGGGTATGTGGGAGAATCATATTTCTAATCTAGAGGAAGAAAGCCATTCCTTGTGTACCCCTTGTATAGTACAGAGGAGGTTAGTACATAGTGGCGGTCATGGCACTGCCGCTTATGTAATGGTGATGATGAGGACCAGAATTCTGTTATTGTACTGATTTGTGAAGAATTGCAACAATTATGTAAAAAAAAAAAAAAAAAAGAAAATCTAAGTGCATAATGAAATGTTTGATTTTGAATAGCCAGCATTTAATTCACATTGAAATCTCATTTTTTTTTTTTCTGTGTGTGTGTGCTGATCACAGTGACACTGCAATATATCAGGCAGAGATGTGTGTATATCAAAAAGATATTTTTATACTTCATGAAAGTCTAACCTCTATTGTAAGCGTAGGGGAATGAAATTTAGAAGAATATTCAATGAAATATTATATCGAAATAAGTAGAAAGATTCAGAAATTTGGGAAGTCATTCTTGTTCTGTGTGTCTCTTGTGTTTGAGTAGTAGAATGAGGTGTTGGTGCAACTAGGTTAACCTTCAACTCACAGTCTTGTAGCTCACTCTAATTACTATACATGGGACTTTGCATCAAATTTCTTACACACAGAGAAAATTGTGAAATTCATATCTGGTGGTACATCTTAAGCTGTCTACCTCATATGTCTTCTAGCCTATACTTTTTTTATCTGTCAAGTATATTCAGGTACGGTATTTCTATCTGTAAAGATTTCATTCGATTGGAGGAGTAGAATAATGCAGTCCATGTGGTACTGAGTATCTCCAATTAATGTGGTGTGGTAGTTCATAGCTTGTTTCGAGTCGTAGAAACCAGGAAGCCCAACATTGTGTATTGGTAATCCAGTGACAACCTGTTCGATTCACAGTGACTTGTGAAGTAGGGAGCTTGCTTTCCTCAAACCGTACATAACTATACTGATTGTGTGTACGATACGGCTATAATGTCACTGTATTTTGTTCTTGTATCATATGTTGCCAGCTTACCTTAGTAGCCTTAGCTTGCGTAAGTGCCACCTTTTCTCTTTCCTTTTTTTTTTTTCATACTATGTCACGATATTTATTCATAGACCTGGGAGAGATTTTTACTGTTTGAAGGGAGGTGAATACTGGAATAAAACCAGAATGTTATTGTACATGAGCCTGTCATACACAGATATGTTTGAGATTACAGAGTGCAAGACTCCAAACCTTCTCTCCGTCCTGTGAAATACTCCTCTACAGATTTCCCATGTATACCAGTCATGTCCTACGTCGCGTTATCCACCTGCCGATCTCTCTTTTCAGTTTACAGTCACTCGTACGTTTGATAACCCTTCTCTCTGATCACTGACGTTAACTATCCAACAAAAAAGAGAGAGAGAAAGTCCCAAAAGAATCCAATTTTCTATTTTTCAAACTGTAATCTTTGTCTCTTTGTGTTATAATTATACATTAATATGACTTTGATTCTTGTATTATCAATATATGACTTATGTTAATGAATTATCGATATGTTATGATGTGCTGGTAGAGCACGCGGTTTTCAGGTCAAAGGGATTTTTGCTTTATTTTTGCTTGTAGGTTTGAATCAAAGTGTCTCAGGCTAGAAAAAAAAAGACTAAAGAAGCATTTATTTTTTATCCTTCTGATATTCAACAGAACAGTGAGGTGAGAAGGTCTTATGTAATTGAATAGTGGAATTTCAGTTTTATTATTATTTTTTGTACGAAGAGAACGAATAATGATTTTTGTCGTGCTTTCTTCATTGTGAAGGGCACAAGAGTGATGATGATGTTCCACGGAGAAGGAACAGAGGCTGAAATAAGTGAGATGCGTGTAAAGGACCGTCAAATATATTTGTGAATAGTTTCTTTGGGGAAGTGCGAAAGGTTGGTAAATGTTCATTCTTCCAAGCAATAAAGTTAGGACAACCACATTAGACAAGGCACTGAGTGTACTTGTCGAATTGTATGATTATATAACGTGGTATTTTACTTCCTTTTTTTTTTTCAAATAAAAAAAAATGTATTCCCAACATACAGCCTTTGTGTGAAGTTGCTTTATTCATGTTGAGATGTTCATTCAGCTGCCTTACCCGTTGAGGACGAGTCCCGAGTATACTGTAAAACATAATATATTCGCAGCATGAAATTTTCGCGAATTTGAGCCGACAGCCTTTTTCGTGGCATGAAATTTTCGCAAATTGCCACTGGCGTTCATTGCATGTAGTGTAGACAAAAACTTTCGCGTGCATTTTAATTTCACTAATTTTGGCGATCGCGAAATTCGCGAAATTAAAATGCACGCAAAAATTCCTCGTTTTACAGTACTCAAGCAGGTGTCTGTGGGAAATGTGCGTTGTAAGCAAAATCAGTCAGTCCTCAACGGGTTAAAACTCACAGTTGTGCCTGAATGCTCAATGGGATGTTGAGCCTGGACACTAGAAGGTTGTGTTTTTCCAAGTTTTACTGATGCCGAAGATTACCTGGAGGAACATAATGTCTTCTTGGAGGTTTGATGCCGAGAGTACGAGATTGAGGCTTGGATACATGTCTGGCTGGGATCCCTAGGGAAGTATGCGTGTATGTGCGTGTGTGTGTGTGTGTGTGTGTGTGTGTGTGTGTGTGTGTGTGTGTGTGTGTGTATGTGTGTGTGTGTGTGTGTGTATGTGTGTGTGTGTATCTGTGTCTGTGACTATCTGTGTGGATGGGTGGGGGATGGGGAGGGGGAAGGGGGAGGGGAGGGGATATTAAAGTAAGAGAGTAATGACTAAGACTTGTCATATTCAACGTATCCTCCATAAATGATATAGGCATAGACAGCTTTTCATAGGAGCATTCAAAAATGATGTTGACTGATCCAGCTATATTTATCAGACAGATAAAACTACGGCTGACACTAATAATTTTCAGACATGACCTGGCTTTCAGGAGCATCAGGATCTGAAAGTGCGGAAAAGAAAAAAAAAATCAGAAATAATTGAATGTAGTCCACCAAAAAGAGATGAACTTGTTTTATTCGTAGATACCGGTACACCCACAATCAATTTACTTGCACCGTGTATATACTCTGCACCATGCACCTCAACTACTGCGTTTCACACACACACTCACACACATCCAAAGTTTGCAAGAATCTTCAAGTTTGAAGGAGACAGACTGAACCAGAAGAAGAAGAATCATTGAAACAGTTTTACAATAATGCTTCAGTGCACTAATACAATGTACAATGTACCTAATTTTTGTTCTACTGTGTCTATATTTGGTGCCGTTCAGAATACATTAGCCTGGAGTATATTTTAGAGTCTTGATGTCGGTGACACGGATAATCATTGGTATACATTTGAGTGCTCCACTTTGGGATGGAGAAGAAATACGAGGGGAAATTTGCAGGAGATGTCGGGGTGCAGAAACCTGTCGACCTTGGTGCAGAGTCCGGAAAACTTGCGTGATGGTCTCAAAATAAAACAAACCCAAACTGTCTATATTATGGTGAACTAACACTCATTTTGAGCTCAAAATCCAAACTTCAAGTTAAATCGATACTGGGTGGGTGTGTAAGAGGGAGGTAAAATGTTGAGTGGAAAGTGAGAGAGAGGGAGAGATTGTGAGAGTGAAGGTAGGAGGGAGGAAGAGGGCAGACTGGAGGATGAAGACAGGCATACAGCGTACTAAAGGGCTTTTTACACTTGTAAATTTTTGCTTAGCCCCGGACTATCGGTGGGGCTAAGGGGGGGCCTTAGCCCCACCGTTGGTACGGGACTATCCTTAGCCCACTTTCTGTTTACACTCGTTTTTGCCAAAGTGGGCTAGCCCCACCGATAGTACGGTACTATCTGGCCCTGCAAAATAGCAGGGGTTAGCACCGCAATTGCGGTGCTAGCACCGCAATTGCGGTGCCAAGCAAGTGAGTGTAAACAGAACGAAAAAATAATCCTGGGCTAAGCGACGGAGACGAAGTCCGACCCTCACTGACCAATCAGAAACGAGGCAATCAAGTGCTGCCGGTGCGTGCGTGTACGTGTACAGTACACAGCGTAATTATGAATATTCATGTGGTTTGGAAAGTCCGGGGCTAAGAAATACGAGTGTAAAAAGGTCAGTTTTCTCCTTAGCCCCGGACAAGAGATAGTACGGGACTAATTGGCCAGTGTAAAAAGCTGAAAAAATTGGTACGGGACTAACGATAGTCCTGGGTCAGAGAAAGTCCGGGGTTAAGAAACACAAGTGTAAAAAGCCCTAAAGAGAGAGTAGCAGCCAATGGTAGCAGCACGTTTCGTAAAATGCAAGTGCGCCATCAGTGTTCGTTTATGGCAAAAGAGACAAATGATATTACTGTATGTTGCTTTGATCGAAACTGTTAATGTCTGTTTTCTTTCCTGTATAACGCCGACATTAAATTTTGTCTGATATTCTTTGGGAGTATTCTTCTCCCATCAATCAAGAGCAGTAAGACTATAAGAGAATCTAAAAGGCTTTATATGAAAACAAAAACTCTCTTTGATCTTTGATGAAATGTACCTGAAATTATACATGTATAACTATAAGCATGCAATGTTTCCTCCTCTGCCTCTTTTCTTGTCTTTTCATTGTACCTTCCACCTTAGTTTTATCATTTGAATTTGTTTGATCATTGCTCCAATGGAATAGGACAATGATTGTTTGTAGGGGATCATTTCCAACAAACCTCGCCTGTGATTTTTAAGATCCCTCCATTTAAAATGTATACATTGTAGCAAGGCAATTGCATTTTGAATTTCGTACATGTTGTTATGTTTTGAAATGGGAATGAATGAATGAATGAATGAATGAATGAATGAATGCACGAATGAATGAAAGAATGTATGAATGAATGAATGAGTGAGTGAGTGAATGAATGAATGAATGAATGAATGAAGATCCATCTATTCTTGCCCATGCAAAATACACACACACACAAAAACAAACAAACAAATTTGAACATTCGTAAACACTGTACAGGCACCTAATTATCATACAAGTGTGACTCTGCATGCACTCGTCCTCCTTAACCCCCCCCCCTCCCACCCCCATGTCTGCCTCACTCTCTCCTCTCCCTTATTCTCCTCTCACCTTTGTATAGAGTCTGTCTCCCTTCACCCTCCCTTTTATATCCACTCTCCATTCTACACTCTACCTCTCTTCGGTGGCACTGTGCATCGGTGCACCGATGCAAAAATACTCCCACCCCCCCCCCCCCCCCCCTCCTTAGCCCCACCGTTGGTACGGGACAAGCAAAAAATTTGCAAGACTGTAAAAAGCGCTTGCTTTTTTAGACGAAGAGAGAGTAGACCAAGTGATAGATCACCCTCCCCCCCCCTCCCCCTCCCTCTCTTCCTTCTCTCTTACTACATGACAGCGGCTTTTAGTAAGTGTAGGAATTTGTACAGGGTGATGTTTCGGATTAGGTTTCCATTATCTCAGTTTGTTTTATGATTCTACAGTAGGCCCCTTTATCAATCATATTTGTTGTACATAATTACGTATATGTGGGGGAATGCACCCTATACAAGCATTGCTTGTTAAAGTATTCCTCCACATTTCTAGTATTTCCGTATACAGTACTTACAGTATTTTCATGCATTGTGATGTAATTTATGTATTCAATTTCTGTAAAATATTCATGTTTCTATTGGAAATGAAAAAAAAGAAAGACAGAAGGAATAAAGAAATGAGAGACTGACGGAGAGAAAGGGAGGGAGAAAAAGGGAGAAGGTGATTGGAAAGGGAGGCAGAATGGTGAGTGGGGAATAAGAGAGAGTGAGAGAAACTTATTACGTGGTATGAAGACGAAAAGACACAGAACTACAAGACAATTAGTTTGAGCCGCTCAGATTTGAAAAGAAAATAAAGTTGGACATTCTGGTTCTTTTGCAACCATTACAGGATCGGCACAATTTTGCGATTTCATGATGTTAATTTTTCAACATTAATTTTGATGATGAGACTCAGATAGATAGATTGTTGTAAATGATTTATAACAAAACAAAACTTCTTTAACTAGTCTTCTTCATAAGTTTCAAGGAACGTTCATCTGATGGATCATTAACTTTTATTTTTTCTCAAGTCCCAGGTGACTAAGAATCAGAGATTAAAATAAAATCCCCAAATGATTCATTGCGAATAAAATTGTGCAAGGATAACAATGGGATGGTAAGCGATGGAGCGGATCAGTCCTATTGCATGCTTCTCGAAACGTGAAATATTTTCTAAACCCACAAGAGGGACGAAGAATAGTTGTTCCCCACAAAAGCTGTAGCGATTAAGCAAACCTTCGAAGACCAAGCAGATCGATGGGAAATTTTCCCCCATTCGAGAGAGTTGACCCGATAAACCTGTGAAATGCAAAGCCACGGATCATCAAAAAGTAAGTATCTGAAAGAAGTGCCATTATACACTCTGTAGTAGAATGATAATAATAATTAACAACAGTTACAGCGCATAACCCATGCAGTGCATATCATGTACCTAATGTGCTCAAGAAAAGGAAAGAATATAAAAAGAATATAGAGTATAACATTGTAACTGCAATAATTGGGAGCTTCATGTTTGTTTAGACTGTTCAAAGGTGTAATTCCAAATTATATTTTGATTTATTGCCGTTAGTAATTTGCCGTAGATTCTGGGGTAGAACATATCACATAGAGTAGAGGCATTGTGCAAAATTTTCATTCTCCATAAAATTTGGTTATTCTATTAGGAATAACAAATAAAGCTTTGCTTTTTGAGGGAAAAGGCTTTTGAGGGAAAAGGCTCCTCTGTGGCGTGTAGATTTAAGTTATCTAAGTTCAGATGGCATGGGAGGGGGGGGGGCTGGGGAAACGTATAGGATGACTTTGTTTCTTTTCAAGAATCATCGTGTATTTGCACACAAACTTCAAAATTAATTATTAATGTAATAAGGCCAAGAAATTCGGATCTATTCCTATTTTGTGTTAGCATAGTAAGTTGCAATATTTGAGTTCTCGGGTGAATGTGTTCATTATCTTTCTTTGTTTGATCTGGGTGGGTCCAAGTTATTGTCGTATCAGTCGGTCGCTATCATTACGTCGCATGAATGACGCATAAGACTTAGAGGAACACGCAGAGAAAATAAGGAAGGGCCGAAAGAAACGTGTGTCAGTTGAAGGCAGAAGCCAAACTAGTATTTGTTCTGAGGGAGTGGAGTCAACGGAAACAAAATGAAGGCATGGGAAATGAGGGGAATGGCCGAGAGGTCCAGAAGTTTGGATCAAATCTAAAATACTGTAATATTTGCTGATATGAAAAATTTGGAGTTGTTATAACTTGAAGGGAGTTACAATCTCTTAATCATTAGAGTTTACATCAGTTTTTACCCCCAAGATACCCTATAGGTGTCACTGTATTTTTTGGCATCAATATGGGTTATATATATAGGCCTACAACTGTTTACGTATTTATTTTATTCTTTCACTTTCTGTTTTATGCATAATAACTATTTCTGAGAAATATTAGAAGCAATGAATCACAAATTCGTCAAATACGTACCGCTCTGTTCTCCTTCATACACACATTACATCACGTGTCGACACGCAATATTAATGGTTGAAGCGTAGGTGACTAATAATTACAGTAATGATATCGGTATTGACGCTACTGTATTCCTTCTTCCCCAAACATAATTATACAACGTGTACAGGCGTATCTAATGATCTTCCACCCACATTAATGCAAATACCCAACTGAGTTTGCCCCCCCCCCCCCACATCTTTCTCGGACTACAATGCATTGACACTATGTTTATCACCACCCACGGGTGCCTTGGATGTCTCGCCCATCATTGTAATCGTTATGACGTGATTGTGAGTCAGTGGTCTGGGGTGGGGATTGTCACAAAACGTCAAGGACCTCCGTGCCACTGGACGATGGGACCGAACGAAACAGAAAGATGTCATGGAAAAGGCCAATGTCCAATTTCTGCTATCCCGTGTCAGTATCTAAAGGACTCGCAAAATAATGCCAAAAGGCATGGGACAATAGCGAAATGCATTTGACCACAATAGCATCGGATATCAACGAGAAGAACCAAATTACAGAACGTGTTGTGGGTCCCACGCTTTTCATAAAACCATGGACTTGAGTAGGTCCAAGATGAAACCAACATCTATCTTCATTGTCTGATGCTGTGTTTATTGTAAAGCTATACATTCAATATAGATTGTTTCGATGGAGAAAGTTTCTAACGAATCACTTGATCATTCCGCGACAGTCATGAGTGGCGAGCATTACAGAGTTCAGTATAGTTCAGTTTCAGTTTGAAGGGAGTAAAAAAAAAAAAACCGACCTTAGGTAGCGAAGTTAGCTTATTACGTCCCGCGCAGTGCTGACTGCAGCGTGACAATAATGTTTGGTGTTTTGTTTTGTTTTGTTTCGTTATGTTTTTTTTTTTTTTGGGGGGGGGGGGGAGGTTAAGTTTTTTGTTTTTTGTTTTTGTTTTTCCGGAAAAGACAAGTTCAGTTCAGTTCAGTTCAGTTCGGTTCAGTCCAGTCCAGTTGAATCGAGTTGAATCACGAACAAACGATAGATGTAGTACAAAACTGTTAGATGTCAGACTGATTTGAAAACCAAATATGCCCCATCAGACAATGAACAATGAGGGATGACTCGTTTACTTCAAACAAGGCCGTCTCTTATCTGCATAGAGGTTAGACCTATATATATATCTTGAGATAACGGACATGAGTAGGCCTACTATATGACTTGATGACATTTTTCTTTCGCTTCATCTTTGTTGCTGCTCATTTATGTAATGGATGAGATGTTCTCATGTGGGTCGTGTCGAATGATGACGCATAAGATGACATTTGCTTGTGATTTAATTGGTAGTGCATGCGCTATATTTTGACAAAATTAAAAGTAAGAGAATACTCACATACACATACATACATACAGACAGACAGACAGAAACACACATGCACACACACACACACACACACATACACACACAGAAATAAAAGCACACATAAAGAATCAAATGCAGCCAGTTATCGATACAAGTCACCATGGCAGTTGTCATTAAAGGTATTAGCCCACATTTGTAAACCTGCAGCAATTGGTCTCATAGTTAGCATGGAGTTTGGGTATGATTGCAGTAACACCTGTGCAAAATTTCGTTCCAATTAGTCCATTACTTTCATAAAAATAAATGAAAATGCACCGTATGCATGCGTATAACGCTCGCTAGCTCCGGTCCACGTAATACGTACTACGTGCATGCGATACATGTGTAAGTTACATGTACGTACTAGCCCGCGCTCGTAATTCGATTTTGGGTCGGGTTAACCCGGTTTGAAAATTGATTTTAAAACGATGATTTTCTCTCTTTTATCGAATGGTATAGACAAAGAGCAACAGGTGAGGTATGTTACTGTTATAACTTGTACTTGAAGTCATATTGGACCTGTTTTATGCAGTTTTGATTTTCGTGGGTTTGCAAATGTGCATGGGCTAATACCTTTAACATGTTATTTACATGGCGGCTTTAATTGCATTGAAAAAAAAAAGCATAATGTATTATACATGTGTTACAAAAATCAAGTAAGAACCTGTCATCTTCCCTAAAATCTACAAGCTTATACAAAAAAAAAAAAAAAATACACGTCTACTTTTCCATACCTTTCATGTTACCGTCTATAAATGAATTCGAAATTAGAAATCTGTTCAAGTAAAAATATAAATAAAGTGAAGAAAATCATATCATCGTTATTAATGTTTAGGTAAGTAGCTTCCCGGGCTCATTACGTTACTTCAGTTGACATCATTGACGTGGCACGAAGGGGCACGTGAGTATATATACCACTTTTTTTCATCTATATAGTGACCATAATGGCCCTGTTTCATAAAGGTTTATAGATCAAAATTCTAATGTAAGTCAGAGTATCAAAACATAAGTCTCTGAATAGTAAATCATCTTTTTTTTTTGATACTTTGTACCTGATATAGACGTTTGATTTTCTGACATAATTATGTTGGATTGCATCTTCTTCTTCTGTTTTAAATATAGAACAGCGGCCCTGATTTATGTATACTCTCTGGTTGTAGGCCTACGTACCTGCATGGAAAGCCATCACAGTGGATGATCCCAAATAGCTTTTTGGACAGTAAGGCATGCCGTCTATAATGGCAATGGCTGCTTTAGAATGCAGAGTATCGGATAAGGGGCGGATCATCCATTGTGTATATAGAATAGGACTCTAGTGCATTGCAGTTCCAAATAATAATTCATGGAAACCTACCCATCACAATAGTGTTCAAATTTACTCAAATCAACAAAACTGAACGCTGATCATCATGGGATTATTGTAAGAAACATATTAATATCATTGCATTTCAAGAATTCACATGCTTTCACGATTATTGTAGTGATACAGTATTAGTTTGCAGCAATCAAACTAGGTGTATTTAATTGTCAAATTAATGAGGCGATCATCTTCGTCTCACATATCTCATATTGGTTTGTACGTAAATGATTACCATCCACGTATTGCTAAAACGAACAAACAAACAAAAAAACATAATATCAGTATTGCTAGATTATCATCTCTCAAAAATTTAAAGCTCCCTGGGGCTGTTCTTTTGAAGGGGAAATCCGGACCACTATGAAGTTGTAGTCTGAACAGACAGAATTAAATGTGACAAGGACAACAGTGAAAATTTGTTCAAAACAGGATTTGGAGGGGTTTTTCAAATTTCGGAGATTCGCTAATTTTTGCAAAACAGTTCTCGACAGTTGATATCACTATGTGAATAAGCTGATGCCACCACCTTCCCGTTTCTATTGATCGTGTGGCAAGAAAAGAACGAAAATCCAACTTTTCTGCTATAAAAGTGTAAAGCATAATGATAACGAATATCTTCCAAATAAACGGTCAGATATAATCAGGATTTGAGAAATGGGCATTATTGTGTCAAAATTTCTATACATATACAAACTGCCTGACAAGTTGTGAAGGTATAACATTATCAAATCACCATCTGTACACTCATATTGACTGTTCATGAAATGTTTCATGAGATATTGGCAAAATTTCACAATTTCACAGCTTCTCTGCTTATTTATTATTATTTTTTTTCGACGTTGTTCTCTCTTTTCAAACTTCTGATCCGGAACTCCCCTTACAGGAAAAAAGAATATTAGAAATGCTTGTGTGCAAGTATCCCATTAAGGACACAGTGACATGAGGGTAGATAATAATCACAACTCCAACTTTCCAGGGTATAGGATGGGACATAATAATGAGGTTGTCTGGAAAAAAACAGCAAATTTTGAAATAATATGTCAAGGTTTACTTATCCATGCTCGACTTTCTTGAAGCTTTCACCGTTCTGTGTTTGAGTTTATCATCTTTTCGAAAGATGGCTGTGAAACCTAGGAGTTTGAAGCTCCTTGGTGAAACCTATCACCAGACTGTATTTAGATCAACCGAAAATAAACATAACGAACTTACGAAAGAAGACAATTATCTATAAAAATCGATAATAAACAAAGCGGTTGAAATAAACACATATCATTAAAAAAAAGCCCCCAATTCCACGGGAAGTCGTAGCAATAATATGAATTGTGTTGAGCCGAGTTTCCCCGGTGGTTTGCATAATCCCCCTTGTTTCGCAATCCAAACACGCGAACAGATCGTCTGCCAATGGAAGGAAGAAAAAGGCAGTGGGAATCCCCGCAGTGGAACTCGAAAATCCCCTCGCTAGCTGCCTTGTTGGTACACTGTACAATATTATGAATGACATCAAATCTATTTAAAGATACAACGCTACGGCTAGCGGTTGCGCTATCGATCTCTAACCGCTCTCATGGAAAAAAAGGTATACGCACACACAGCGCTGTTGTTTTCACAGCGTTCTGTTTGCGCTCTATTCGTGCGTGCGCTGACACACCAGTAGATTGATTAGTCTGAATATCTAGACCGTAAGGCTATGTGAAAAGATCAGCAGACCGTGACTACGTCTGTGATGGCGGTTCAGTGAACGTGTCCATAATTTCTAGACATTATCCTAGAAGGAAACGACTACACTTCAGGAGAAACCTCTATAGTTATTCTCAAGAGTCTACCACAAAATATCAATACATGCAATAGCAATCTTATTTCTTGGGAAGCTGGCTCGACAATCGCAGACAGGGGTAGATATAGGAAGTCACCCGAAGTCCTCTATTCTTCTATTCTGGAACGCTACCACACAAATAATAACAGTTGTCACAATTCTTGTGCTTATTTGTCACAATTCTTGCGCTCTGGAGCACATAAGGCCGTCACGCAGTCTTGCTGCATATTTCCTTATTGTAAACAAATTCGAATTATATGTCTGTAGACAAAATACTGAAAACGATATCCTACAGACAGTATATATAGAAACCTGTGATATGATAAGGCTACGCTGACTGTTTATACACTTTATGCCGATTTGTTTCCTTTACAAGCTAATCAAGGCAGATTTAGTCTGAATAACATGGTGAAAAGGCACTATGTAGGCCAACTGGAAAAAAAGATATCCGTGTTTTGCCGGGAAAATACCTCATGAGAACTTTCCCTTGCCTGTGATTAGAGTGCGCAAAGTGGCGAGTTGTGTCAAATAACGTATTATAACCCATCCGATTGAAGGGGGAGAAGAACACATACTCCATAAAAATCCTCAACATTTGCCAGGTATCTTATATAATCACGGAGGGAATAAATGTTATACGGTTTGTGCTTATTTTCATACTGACAAATGCACGATTGTGTATATCAGGCTAGCTCGCAAGTAAAAGTAAAATATAATTATAGCCTTGAAGCATCGGAGTAAGCTGTAAACAGTTTTGAACAATTTCATTTCATATCTTGTAACCAAGCATGGACGACAAAAAGCGCCTCCATCATAAACTATGTTCCTTTCATAGTTCCTCTAAGTGATATTGTTCCCACTTCTTGAATTCAAGGAAAAGGGAATTGCGTGAGCATATATTTTAAATATGATCTTCCTTTCTTCAAATATATCTTGATCTGCTGTACATTCTCTCTGCTGTAAACGGTTGCGGGAGTACTGATATTCTAATGCTAATTTGATGACGTTATACAGTCATGATTTGCCGGCTGGTTTTTCCTCTTTCGGATATCATTTCTTCAAATACAATCTTGATCTGCTACATTCTTTGTGCTGTAAACGGTTGCTGGAGAACTGATATTCTATTGCTGACGACGTTATACATGATTTACCGACTGGCTTTTGATAGATCTATCAGTAAGTTGAAGCGAACATGACAATATCGTTTCTATTCCAAGACTTTAGTTAACCAAAGATGATAAATTGTTTCTACTCCTTGCCTAATATACAAAGGGTCGAAGAATCAAATGTGTTTTATGCATATAGTATGGAAGTAAATTAAATATCCTGTGTTCGTTCTTTATGGTTTTATATAACTTCCTAATGGCTATCATTATAGTGTCAGAATTTGTTCTAATTTGAGCCGATTAAAGCTGAGGTATTGTCACTTTCTTTCCATGGTTTTATATAACTTCCTAATGACTATTATTATAGTATGAGAATTTATTCTAATTTGAGCCGATTAAAGCTGAGATATTGTCACTTTCTTTCCATGGTTTGCAGCGTAAACATTGTCTGATAGATACATCCTCTTTCAGTGCGTTGGAATCGAAATGGATCCGGCTACCTCTGTTTCAGAGACAACATTGGATTCAAGCATGTGTGTCATCTTCTCAAATAACTTTCATCCTGTTCGCTCTCGCTCTCCCATTCCTTCTTTCTTTCTTTTTTTTTAACTTAGGTATACTCTGTCATATTAGATTACCATATCCGCCATTTCTATATGATTCACTTCCATCTTGGCTATGGCATATTCTGTTAATTTCCCCCAAATCCTTAATCATAATTAATTTTCACGTGATCATGCATGAGAAGGCCTTTCCAGACAAGTATTCGTATGCTATTGTGTAAAGGTGACCTCACCTCATTTTATTGTTTTTTTAGATACTTTTTGGTGGTTTTTTTTTCAATAAATAGACAACATTATTTACACGAACGCAATATATAGAGTAGGAATACATACATCAAACATATCAGTTTTGTTTTTCACAAATTTCATCTTGTTTTGAATGCATTTTGAAAGAATGTCATAGCTCAACAGCTTCGAAACAATTAATCATAAATGCTCCGCACATCAAAACGCATTGTGAAGTATACTCTTTCTCCCTCCCTCCATCTCTCTCTCTCTCTTGCCCTTTCTCTCTCTATCTCTCAACTTTTGTATAAATCAAGCAGATTACATGTAGTTGCATCGAATTCCGATTTTCACTTAACTTGTCAAACCAAATATGGTGCAGAGATAAAAAACAACAACAAATAATCATCCCTACAGCTGATAAATGGAATGTAAGATACATAGAGTAATTCATAACTGCGCTATTTCTATGTATATAATTGTTAGTACAAAGGGTAATTGCTCTTTTATAATGATCAAGGTGTCAGCACACATTGACTCGGGAGTAAAATGAATAGCAGACTTTGATTTCAGCCTACTCATCAGTACAAAACTTAATCGTTAAAGATGTTGTCTACAAAATATTGTCGATTCCTAATAAAGTGTTACGGCATACAGTACACCAATGTGCAATGAGATAACATTCCCCATTACAAATATTAATCACTAAAGGTGTTGTCTACGAAATACTGTCGATTCCCAATAGTGCTACGGTATACAGTACACCAGTGTGCAATGAGATAACCAACATTTCCAATTATTTTGTCCAGCAAAAACGGATGGTCTTCTAAAACGATAACAATAAAAAAAAAATCATGTCCAAATGGACTGGCTTTCAAGTCATCATTCGCTTCCTCGGCAGGTTTTTGAACAAGATTGACAAAAGCTAGCACACACTTCAATGAACATTCATTTTGACCGTTCAAAGAAACCAACATTCACCAAAAACGTCATAACTTTTGAATACATTCTACACAGCTTCTGGCTACTTGATGGTGGAAATCAAGAACCAATATTTCTGCTGGTAGCAAAACATATTGGTAACAATATTGTTACCAGGTACAATATTGCAATGCGCTCCAATATTATATCAAACTTTATAACGGAAGGCAGTTCGCGATGCATAGTTTCGTATTCTTCATATTTAACAACTTAAATGTACCATCATGTATGAGTATTCAGGGCACATCATTCAACTCAAGCTATATATAATACGTTCGAAGTCTTAAAAAAAAAGAATTCATGTCACACTTACGCTTGCAGCCTAAGATAAGCAATTAAAAGAAGCCCAAGTAATACAGCGAGTAGAAAGCGTTCTGTATACTGAGACGCAGCTACAACTATATATAGAGGCATCTTTGCAAATCTATTATTTCGTCGGTTTCAATCGCCATGACCAAAACCTCTGCGAGTGCACAAACTACAATTTTCTCTTGAAATGGTCATGCAGAAAATTTCTTATGAATCAACATATCTACAAAGACTTTAAAAATTTACTCAAGTCAGTATATCAGTACATAGAGTTATGACCGATCAATCATGACATACGGCCTGATAGAAGGCAAATGAACAGATCTTCTTTGCATAGTAATTCAGTGAAACGGGCAAGAAATGGGCAATAAACTTTCTTTGGTCGTTTTTGTTTTTGTTTTTGCTAGGAGTTTTGATGTGCTCCCCACGCAAAACACAGAAATATGAAATAGCATTAACAATACATAAAAAGGACTAGCCGACACAATGATGAGTTTTTTATAGTACTGATTCAGATTTCTTTGAATATCAACAGTTGGGATGCTAACTTCTGAAGACTAGTCTAAAACATGTCTTTGATAACAGACAAATCGGAAAACTGTTAACAGAGCATGCTACGTAAAATTTCAGAAAAGTCGTATTATCATTTCAAAACCAACATTTTCATGAAGGAAAAAATACTGAATGAGGTAAGAACGTACTATCCGTAAGCTCAGTATACAAGCATACACACAAGCCAAAATTTTACTGACATTTCAAAGTACTGGAGTATAATCACAAAGAATGTCTTTGACCTATACCTACCAACTGAATGTAGAAGAGTTTTTGCCATGTATGAGTACTGATGTATTCGATTGCAAAATATCGCGCGTGCTAGTACTTGCCTTATAGCACATGTTCATACTTTGATGATGAATGTCTGTTATCAAAAATATATTTATAAAAACCTTCAGAGGGCATACTGTATAAAAGATCATACTTGAGTGTTGCATATAGACCAGGAGGGATCTCACATACAGATTAAAAATGAAAGAAGTCGGACCCAATTAATCAATGTAGGACCAGATTGCTGGTTGGGAGAGGGGTTGTGGATGGCCTTTCCCCAGCACGCTTGACCCTGGGGAAGACCACTTGACCCATGATAGAGCGGTCATCGTACTGGGGAGGTGGGTCCCTGATTGCACCCCCACAAGTTCCCATGGGCGTGGCCACTGGCAGGTCAGTCTCGTCGAATCCATTGGGGGCGTCGTGGACGACGTCCCTCGGTAGAGTGTAGCCGGCATCATCCCACGAATCATCAAGGGGCTGCAAAGAAATTAAAAAGAGATAGCGATGTTGATGACACGAGTTCTCGTGTGAAAAAAAAGGCTACTCATACAAATTAATATACCAAAAAAGCAAAACTTATTCCAAGAGCGTTAACAAAGACGCTGTATAAATTACCAATTTAATATACGAGGAGGACACGTGAAATGTTTTGAATGATTATCGTTGAATGTGTAACTTTATATTCACGCAAGAACATGAACTATTACGAACCAAAGACTGTCCTTTGTTATCACTTTTCTAAAAGAAGCATCCACATTATCATAGTGTTTTCATCACATCATTGCTCTTACCTCCATAAACATGTCAGCATAGTAGTTTTGAACATGGCGGGTAGAGAGAACACGAGAGGACGACTTGTTTCTCTGCTGTTCTTGGTATCGTGTGATCTGTAATCAAGAAACACGCACAATAATTATTCAAGAATGATATGCACTTTAACGTATATGTAAATAGATGTGTGATCAATGTTATAAACGAAATCGAAAATTAAAAATCAAATAATCTCCTTTCACAAAAATCCTCTATACCCTCTACAACTTTTAAAACCGATTCCAGAACCAGTTAAGAGATCTGATCTTAAATATTTACCTGAACTTTGAGTGAGTTCGCAAAGTCCTCTGATTTCTTGAGCTGCTTCTTAAGATCATCATTTTCTTTCTTGATGCGATCCTTCTCCTTCTTTTCTTGCTTGAAATCCTCCAGACATATCGAAATCTGTGGGGGAATGGAAAGAGAAAACTCAGTTATCAGAAATGCCACAGACTAATAACTGCATTGAGATGCAAAAATGTTGACTACAACTATACCAAGCACAGAAGGGAACATAATATTACAATCATTTTCATTTTATGATTCAGTAATTTCCATAAACTATCATCCATGCGAAGGCGCTGAGAAAAGTCATTATGTTTTTCCTTGTTATGTGTAAGGATCGTTACATGGACTGTTCACAGATAAATAATCTGCAGAACTACACAACACCGCTTTGATCATGAAAATGTCTCTCACCTGCTGAGTGTATAGGTCGGCTTGCTCCGTCATCTGGGTCTTGGTTGCTACCAGCTGATCCTGCAGCTGGCTCGCTTTCTCCTTGAGGTCCACAACGCGCTTGCTCATTTGGTAAAGATCCCTGTCCTTAGTGGCCTCCTTGGTGGGTCGCCCGCCGTCCTCCCGCTTCGTTCGATCTCTCATGGCAGCATCAAGACGATGTGACGCCTCGTGTCGCTTCTTTTCCGACTGCCTCAGGTTCAGCTCCAACGCCTGTATCTTCTGCTGACACCGCTCCAGCTCAGCCTGCCGCTCCGCCGCCCGAACCCTGGCGTCTGTCCACCGCAGCTCCAGCTCCTCCGTCTGATCTCGCTGCTCCGAAAGCCTCGCCTCCAGTTCGTCAACCTTCTCCCGGGATTGCTGAAGCTGCGCCGTGAGGTCGTCGACCACGGCGTCCCTCTCCTTGTCGTACTTTTGCCACCGTGTGTTCATTTTGGTGACCTCCTTCAGTTGCTGCCGAATGTTGCTCTTCTCGCTTCGCAGTCGCTGAATTTGGTGATTCGCTACTCGCAACCGGGTCTCGAGTGGAAGGGGAGTGTCACTGTCGTATAACGCATGGTCGCTATTCTGTGAAAACGGTGGCATATTTCAAGCATATTTTAGAATAATATCACTCACACATTCATACCTTTAACTTATCTTACTTATCTCTACTAGCTGTGATTGATGATTCCATCATTATCTTTTTCTTGTGCATGCCACGTGCAACCGCACAGTTTGAAATGAATACCCAACATGATAAAATCATTACGAACATAAAACAAACAAACATAATTATTCATATGCCGGATTACAAAAATGAGATTGTACTCTTTCACCCCAAATGTTAGTATTGTTTCATTTCATTTCATTTATTTTACTTCCAATGCAATTGCAAATAGTCATTTGATTTATACGTAAGTACCCAAAATCAAGAAAATAAATGTGATCAAGGAAAATACTAAGAAATGAAATGCACCAAGTGTTAGGGCCTTTGTCTTTTAATATGACAAAAAAAAATAATAACATTATTGTTTAGGTTTGTTCCATTCGAAGGGGTCGTGGACAGTGTTATGGGAAAAGGAAGTGGGAGTACATTGTTAGTTCGGCTGTATACATTATAATTACCTCGTCCGAGTCCGAGCTGAGATGGTCGACAGGCTCCGAAGCTCTGCACGGTCGAGGTCCGGGGGCCTGCTCTAGCTTTCTGCCGTTGTGACATGTACACGTATAACTCTCGTCGCTTACTTTACCCACTGTAATATCTGGCTTGCCACAGTGATCCATGTTTGGCTGCTGTGCTTGGGCGGATCCCTTGCGTGAAAAACCAAAACAAATGTGAAATTATTTCCAGAGGGAAGGTGAAAGGGGAAAGATATGGCGCTTCCGTTTACCCTGCGAAATGAGAGAAACCCGCTCTCTACGTACCAGCCACAGAACAACGCTTTGAAATGATGGCAAATGTCTCACAGACGTCGGTTCTTATATAACGCTGTGCTGCGCGAGCAAAATCCCAAACCAGTCCATTACGATGCGAGAATGGTATTTATAGCCCCACGGGGTTTCCCCCACTGACTTGCGCCTGGTTTCGGGTTGTTGTTGTCTCCTTGTTTTGTTTTATGATATACGAGACTCAAAATGATTAGTGTTACATGATACAACCTTTTTTTTTTTTTTCGGGGGGGGGGGGGGTTGTTGTTGTTGTTGTTGTTGTTGTTTGCCTTTAGAGTTAATCTTTCCTTTTTCGGCAGTATATAGGGTAGGCCCTACTTACAAGATAGTACATCCCTGGTCAAACTGCCGTACCAGCTGCCGGACCGGTTGACGTTTGCGCTAGATGAGCCATGCAGGGAAGTGCATGGGAACCTCAGAGAACATGGCCGTGTAGCCTCTATCTGCATAACACAAGGATAGAGTTTTTTTATACTATGCGCTGCTTTGGTTTATCTAGTTATATGGAGCTATCTCTAGTACAAGTAGTTCTATGGTTATCCGAGAAAAGGGGGACATTCACACATGTCGTGAATTCATTCTATGCCCAGGCCTTGTGTAAAAACATATCAACTACAGTATGCAATGTATGACTGTGTCGAGTCAAGCACGTAACACACGATGCTCTCCAGGTAAGTAGTTTGCGCCACTTGTCGCATGATAGCACCGTGTGGAGGTGTACACACAAGCACTTAAACACACACAATACGCCTACACACAATACGTCTACACACAACACACCGCAGTCAGTCGGCTGAGGCACACGCAATCCGCCGTTTTAGGTGACCTTTATGCAAAATGGGGAGGGGGGGGGGGGGGCGGCGCGGGCGGCACGGAGTAAACAGTCTATATTTCAGACACAATTACAATCTATAAGTACTGATAGGCCTGTATGGTTTACGAAATCAGCGTTTCGAGAAAACCGCCTTCAAAGTTTTCCTTCCGACGCTATCATGATCAAGGGGAAGCAAGACAGTTTTCACTTCTTTACAATAAAAGGTATATCTTTCATGAAAACACAGTGGGAGTGAGGAAATGTTCATTTCCTTGATTACGTTCTTTGCTTTGCAATCCCAGTGGTCTTTAATTTCAAAGGAGGAACTTGTGCCCAATACCCAGGGTACATTTGATTTTGATCTACTAATTCATGGTATTCCTTTCTTATTTTAATTTTCAAACAATATACAGGTATATTGCAAAGGCAAAAATGATAGCATATTCCGTGTATAAATATGACTTCAAAATATTATGAGAAAGCATCTTGTTTCTTTAAAGACTAAAAATGAAAAATGAGGAACTGGTAAAATAAAAAATGTATAGGCCTGAAATGCCTTGGTGTATTTTACTTGCATAACTAGTAATAAATAACGAACCTTAATGAATTGAACTGAATTAAAAATGCACTTTATTTCGTTTTTGGATTAACAAATTATTTTTCGTCCTTCGCTTGTCTTACAGTTTAAAAAACACAATTTTATACATTTATGTAAATCCTTGTTATATAAGTAGACATCGCGGGCAAATTAGGGGCGATTATGATGGCACCACCAAACAACATTATCTTCAATATTATCTTCTTATCAAAGTTTGCGTTTTAAACCAAATAAGCAAGAAAACACTAATGGAGAATTTGTTTCAAGGTGGTAATACCATCCTCTATGAGACTTTGCATTCAGATGATTGTTCTGACACCAAAAAAGAAAGAAAGAAAGAAAGAAAGAAAGAAAGAAAGAAAAGAAAGTTAAACCTTCAACTTATTAACTTTCGAGGGACGATTTTGACCAAAGTTGCATTGTCCAATCCATTGGATGTTTCCAGTCTACCCATCTTGAATATGATTTCAATTTTTTTCTTTCCAGCATAACTATCCTGAGCACTCATACGTGCTATAGTGTCATGGAATGAACAAGTAACAAGATCAGGACATGGAGCTACTATGATCAGGGTGAGACCACTGAATTGTCATGCAAGATGAAGCGCGGCAGGAATTATATTACGTTGACCTATAGCCCGCTAATTGCCTCAATACTAGCAAACATTTTAGCACCCTCCCTCATAATCCTACCTAAATCCAATTGATTGCCCTGGCGGACGGAATTAACATATTTCAGTCGTCGTGCAAGCACTCTGCTATCATGGGCATGCATAATGGCACTCAGATAGTCTAATGGGTGGGCAAAACAGTATGATATTAGAAAGACACTGTTTGTGAAGCTCCATTTAAAGGAAGACTATGCAAAACTTCGCTGACTGAACTGCGTGCTGTAATTCTCAAGCATAATTTCATGTTTGTAAAAATTGTCTTCTCTTGTTCACTTTTTTTAATTACGAGGCTATGTCTATAGTATTATGTTCAATCGATTGCATCATGTTATTTGTGTTTGAGATGTGGAACAATAAAATGAAATAAAATAAAATCAATTAAAACAAACACAAATTGTAAAAAATCATGCAGTCATTATCAACAGTTATGTGAACAGATGTTCTCATACTTTCATTTCATTCTTATTGTGTGTGTGTGTGTGTGTGTGCGCGCGCGCGCGCGCTCGCCCACTACTGTCTATGGTAATTAAAAATCCTACCATTCGTAGCTTTTCACTTCCTTGATGAGATTGATGATAATTATTGTTTCAACCACGTTCTTTTCTTCTTCTTTTTTCTTTTTTTTTTCACAATAACAAATGTACAGATGACATGCAGAACATCGCAACTCCAAACATTGTAAAAAAGAAACATAGGTAAACGGTGCCTCTTATATCGATATTTGTTTCCTATCTGTCGTTGGGCGAGACGGCGTCATGCCTTTTATGCATCGCAAAAAGCCATACTCTGCTGAAAATCCAGCACATTTTCTTCACTGCTTATGCGTGCAGCATAACCCTTCCGTATTTCAATTCTGCGATGAGAATGGATTGAGAGTCACGACATAACAAATTAACAAAGAAGGTCCCCATCTCCCTGATAAATAATATTCACCCTGGCAAGCAAGCATGCAAACCTCAAGCAACCCTCGGTCTATACAAGTCCGTGCGGAGACAGTATAAAACTCCTTAGCTTGGGGATGGAACTCGCTCGATTTATTCAAAGCGATGTCATTAATGCACAAGAATTGACACCGCACCCATTAGCATCACTTTATGTCCATCACACCTAGCACAGCTTCGCTAGATTGAAAGAGAGAGAGAGGGAGGGGGGGGGGGGGGGTGTGCAGAAAAAAAAAACACCAGGAGATATAATCTACTGCGAGGAGATAGGAAAGAACCCCGGAAATTTATTTGCCGGGTAAGGCATAATACACATACACGTGTATCGGTCATAATCGACTTAAAATGGCTTCTTGAAAGATTGTTATGACACAGTTTAGTCTGGATGTATGCTCATGCGAGCTACATTATCGGCTGACAAGCAAGGTGTGATTGGTTAGTGACAGAAGTGTTATATCCAACGTGGCATTTACACTTCGAAGCGTTAAAACATTAATAGTGAAATACCCTATTATGATCCCGATTGGTGTTTAAATGAGCCCTAGATTTTAGATAAAGTTGCTACAATGTATTTGAGTTTTCTTTTTTAATCGTGACCTATATCGTGAAAACAAAATTACAATAGTTCAGAAGAAAATTGCATTTATGGAGTAAGAAAATGTTGAGAAATATCGCATAGTTAACAAAGTGACAGAAGAAGAAGAAGCATGCTGGCAATATGTATATAGGGTCAAGAGGTATAGGGAAAATGAGAAGGAGCTTAAAGAAGAGGAAAAGAAGAAAAGAAAGTGCAAAAAACTGGCCTATACGAGAAAAGAGAACTTGGTCGACATCTCAACTATCTCCCTCTCCATTCTTATTATTCACTTTCATGTCAGCCATCAATATCGACTGACGATGCGTCACCGTTACCTCCGCAGTTCATAAAAATAACAGGTCCAAGAAAGAGAGGAATCGAACACGTGAGATCTCATTCAGAGTCCCAGAAGTGTCAATCCATATGAGTCACCAACATCCTATATTGGTGGATTCTATCTAGAGATTCACTAACCAGTTAATGCAAAGTCTAATGTTGGAAGTCAAGAACAATTTTCCAACCATTCTGGAGGAAACCAGTGACGGAAATCAAATTTTGTGAGCAAGTAATCGAAGTAGTCGTTTAGTTACCACTCAGTACTACCAATTCAATTTGATGACGGAAGGTGCACCTACTCACACCCACACATAATAGTGATAGGTTTCCTAACCCACCCACAAACAGCGAAGACTTAGGGAACCTTTGAATTACTGAAATGGGGATTTGCAACGTTGCAATTGATTTCTCTGGTATAGTAATTGGTTCTATTCGTGGATTCGGCTAGCAAAATGGTTCATCTAAGCTCAGTTGAAGTTAATTAAGTCCAAGCTTTTAGGAAAGTTCTCAAATAATGTGGGTGTGAAATTTTAGTAAAGAACTTTCGTTTATGGTGCTTGCGCCGTTGCTTTTAGTTGTGGATGAGGAGTTTAAAAACTAGCGTAAAACGCAATGCAGTTAGCTACATGCATGGGCAAACATACAGACAGACATTTAACATACAGACATTTAAATATGTATAGGTATATACACAAGCACACTGATGTTCGCGTGCACACACACTACACACACACGCTCGCACACACAAACACAACGACTTGAAGAGTGTCAATCGTCAACGATGTCTTCCATTATTAACCGAAGTCGCACTGGGCGACAAAACGTCTTTGTGTCCGTCGAGTGTCGCTTCATAAAGACCGGTCATAATGGGCCCTGCATCAATTCTCGCTTTGATGCGAAAAACGATGGAAAGAGCTTTTTGGTGATGATGCATCACTCCGACATTTTTTAGTCTGACAGACACAAAAGTGGCAATTCTGACCAGAATATGTGGGATATTTCGTGCAGGAAATCGTCCAACAAGCGATAGTAGAATATCCTAAACGAGCGATTTACTCTCTGGATGAACAAATTTCAAGAAATCTCGATATTTTCGTTGGGACATCGATATTTTCGTTTGGACATGGATTACATACTTGCTGAACATCCCACTGAAGTCGAGTTTGTCTTCGTTTCCTATAACCCTTATCGCCAAGCATGGACTTCATCAACCAAGTTCCCAGAGTGATTGCCATCTTCACTAAAAGTAGCTATAGGCAAGAAGAAGAACAGCTCATCATACAGTAGTCATAAGGAGGTTGCACACGATTCTGGCCTCTTGAATCAAATTCACCCATCAACTCAGCCTTCAACTTCTGCAGTCGCATCTACAGATTTTCGCTATCCCTGTACTGGCAAGTTGTCTGGATTGTTATTCTTCGATAGATTTATGTCCTTGAAGATTTCCCAGCTTGGGTTTTTCTCCATCTTCCCTTCGAGTTTGAGAGCAACTAGAGGCCATCGCTGAGGAAGCACATACTTTTTCTTTCCGACAGAGCAGTATTCCTTTTTCTTTGTTTACATAGACAGACTCCGTGCAAATATAAATATTTTTCTTTGTTTCAATAGATAGATTCCATGTAAATTGCAAGTTGATCATCTCTTTCACTTCCCTAATTGTTTCTTTTTATTTTGGTTACTTTTTTTTAAAACAGCAAATGGAGAATGGTCTAACTGACATTAAGTCTGAATGTCAACAAGGGAGATAAATGGGACCAATATATAGAAATTAGGATGCAAACCAACGCTTTACAGATATCAAACCTCTCATAGATTCCGTTAAGAAGAGGGCCCGGGAAACACAAGCATGAGTTTAGGTTAGATATTTTTAGGGTAAGGTGTAGGATTAACATCAATGTCCGAAGTAAAAAAGAAAATGATGTTTTCAAATGACTGTAGTCAATTGAGGGGAGTCGCTCATCTATGTATTCTATAATGGGGAGATTTATCTCCGAACACGGGCAGCTGCCCTGACGCTACATCTTAGGCATGCAGTCGTCAGTCTACCAATAGATATCACCTATTATCTATAGTCAACTAAGGATTGATCATGGCGCGAACTAACATCATGATTCTTAAATTGTGGGATCTCGTGAGTTTGTTTATCACATTCGTCTGCATTAAAAGTGACATTTTATCAGATGCCACGCTTAATCCCGCCTTGTCTAGCAAGGGGGACGACCATTGTTTACGGAAGCAGCGTGATCTCAATATCTTTGCTCTTCGTTTTGACGAAAGCAAGACTGAATCGGAATGTATGCTGGATGTGATGCAGCTGGCATCCATGTTGGAAGATGTTGTCATGGAAACCAACGTCCGTTATTCAGGATCGAATTCTTCGCTTGGATACGCAGTTGTGAATGGATGTACAGTGAATAGCTCAGAAACATACAGTATCTTGAATGAGATGAGGACTGTCACGAACCCGGTATTGGTATATGACGGGAAGTACGATTCCCTCTTTTTGTTGATAGTGCTTAGACAAGCCAGAGAACTCAACATCCCCATCTACACGTATAACACGCTCTTCCGGGGCCAGGACGTTCCCACAGGGTCACTCCATCTAGGCCCAACCCAAGAAGACTTGGTCAGTGCCCTTCTGGGACTGATGGAATACTTTCACTGGTCCTGGATCAGTGTCGTCGTGGAAAATGATAGACTCGGTCGGCTCTTCCTCAGCCTGTTGGAGAAAAAGCTGGAGGAAGAGACGAGGATTTGTATAGACGCTAAACTTATCTTCAACTCTGATTTACTCCTGGCGAGTGACTTTAAAGCCCAGGAAGTACTTGGGGCTCGAATTCGGAACTCCACGGCAAGGGTTGTTATAGTCTTCGCATCTGGTGCAAATTTTGCGCAGATGTTCGCCAAAGTCAAGGATGATTATCAAGGTATTTATCGTGTGTGTATGTGTGTGGGTGGGTGGGTGTATTCTGACAACTATTGTACGATGCCTTGCATATAAGTGCAGCTAAAGTTTGGAGGATTTTATTGCGAATCCAGGGTTTTTCAAAACAAAATGATTTCAAAATATTCTATTCCATCATAGTTTTACATTGCATAGATGTATTCATCGTTTGTGTGCATTAATTGAAGCGTTGTCAAAACTTTTTAACAATCTAAACCTCTCGTGTTTACATTATCTAATACCGTGGGGTAATGAAGATCAATGCTTCGTAGTACTTCCTGTATGTGGGTTTACGTAGGCCCTTTATACCTCGAGTACTTTTAGTATACATGGTAGAAATCGTCAGGTATTGAAACAAGCAATGCATTGCTAGTTATACTGCAGGTGTGTTTATGTGTATAGTTGGCGTGTGTGTGTGTGTGTGTCAGATAAAGAACAAGGGATAATCTCATATGCGGTTGTCTCATCCCATATTCTTGCGCTTTCACATTCTGATTAACCTCCCTTCTACCTTCATTTCAAGATCGCACGTGGATCCTCACGTCTATCAGTTCATTACCAGAAGAACTTCCCCATGGCACTTGGACACTCATAGTCTCACCCACGAGCTACGAGATCCCAAACAACTCGACCGGTTTTCTCACCCACTTGTGCAGCTACGATGGAAACTGTTCGGCAGACGGCAACGACGCCGAGGGCTACAGGACGGATCGCACCAAGCTTTGTGGCGCCGTCTGGAATAGCACCGGTCTTGGCGGGAACTTCGCGGTGGACTCTCTCTACCTTCACCTTGCGGCCAGAATCGTGCGAGAGAAGGCGTCACTCGGGAGCGCATCCGAGTTCTCAATCTTGGACTTGGCCGAAATCAGAGCTCGCAATCGACTGCCGGTGCTACCGATCCACGAATCGATCAATGGCTTCGGCCCAGTCTGGATCGATGCAAAGAGCGTTGAGTTGCCATGGGGATTTGATCTGTGGTCCTTGAGACCAGCAGTGAGTACCTCAAACGGCTCAGAAGGAGTCAATGACAGTGGTGATGGTGAACACAGTGAGATCAGGAGTAGATCGATAGCGAATAGGGAAGATGGCGGCAGACTCCTCTCGTATCACGTGATTGGGAGAACTGTGAAGAACTTTGGGCATGAGAGAAATCTTGTCCTACTCAACGACAGCCTGATTCGATGGCCGGATGGTGCCAGTAAGGTTGGTTAACTTAACCATTAAAGGCAGTGGCGTATCTCGGGGAAAACGGCGCCCGGGGCAAGCGCGAAAATTGCGCCCGTAATTTCTGAAAAAGTGTTCAACCCCAACGGCATCCCGGTAGGGACTTTTAAAAAAAATCCACATGATATGCTTTTTCAAGCACTTAAAAGGGGTCCTCTGAGGGTGATTTAAATGTAATAAATTAAGATAAATTTTGGCGAGCGAGCGGAGCGAGCGTGCCGAAAAGTTCTGTATATTTCCGCGTCATCATCACGTTTTGTTCTTATCTATTCTTTTTTTTTTTTTTGGATACATTTTGGCGAGCAAGCAGCGAGCAAGCCGAAAATTGTTGTATTTCAGCTTACAAAATATGGAATTCTTGTCATTTTTTGCCTATTAAATCTTACAATTCTAATCAACATATAGTGACGGCCTTATAGATAACGATTTATACCAACAAACTGAGGACTTGAAGTAAATACTCTAAATCAGAACGCGAGAGTGAGCCGAAATTTGTATATTTCCGCGTCATCATTACGTTTTGTTCTTATCTTGTTGATTTGGTTTTTTGCGCCCCCCCCCCCCCCGTATGTTCGACACTTTTGGCTCCCTCGTTTGATCCAATGGGCGATCGCTTCAGAACGAAAGAAATAAAATTGCAGCCGCTGTTCGTGTAACATTTTGCCTTCTAACGATGGCCTGTGTGAACACAATATACATTGTCATTTTGTCCGCGTCATCATCACGTTTTTTCTTATCTTCTTTTTATATAAATTTTGGCGAGCGAGCGCAGCGAGCGAGCCAAAATTTCAGCTTACAAAACATGGAATTTTTATGTGAACACAATAAACATTGTCATTTTTTTGTTTTTATCTTGTTTGATTTGGTTTTCTCGTATTCATAATTTTCAAGATTATCATGAAGATGATTTCTAACATTGGCATGTAGGTCCTATATACGTATTATTACAATTTTTCCTTAATGATGATGAATAATTCATGATTATGAGCTTCTATATTATTATTAACACTATATAAGTGTTATTGATTATTACCATTATTATTATTATTATTATTATTATTATCATTATTATTATTAGGCCCTATTATTATCATTATATTCTCATGTCACATTGTTTATGAAATCATTATGATTGATACTATCATTAATTGTCATTGTTTGTCAACATAATCTTCATCTTTTCCAATTTGCATTATTTTTTCCATGCATATACCTAGCACTTGATCCCTTTTAAGCCAGTTGTGCTAATCACGGGCCAAAACATACACAAATCTTTTTTCTTTTTAATAACTGCGTGTTTTGTCATGATAAAACATGATTTCGATTACCTTTCTTTTGTGCATCTTACTTAAAACAAACCATAACGTCGTTCATACGTTTACAACCCTTCCGCGCAGAAGTGTGTGATGCAACAACTAAAAATAAAGCCCTGTTCGTCTCAAGTACGTTCTCGGCCTTTACTTTCCATTAATAGACTCGATCATTGCAACCAATGAACCTGATATGTCATCATCGGAACCTCTTTTTCGCACTTACCTCTCCCGCTCTCACTCCCCCTCTCTCTCTCGCTCTCTCACCCTCTCTTGCATTATGTGCTATTTTTAGCATTTGAGTAAGAACATTATACTTAGTACACATTAATGATTTCCTTATGATTTCGTCGTGTATCTATTTTCTTCAGCACACTTTCCCACTTCTGTGTTTACATTCATTTTTTTCCTCACAGTGTCGCCTGCCTTCTTCCTCTCTCACTTCCGAATATCCGAAACTTCCTTCTCACCGACTAAAATGTTATTAAAAATGTCTCCTAGAAGTTAGTGTCTGTTCGGAAATCAACGGTTGCTTCACCACGGTGTCCACTGTAACTTCCCCGTGACATAGACGCAGTTTCAGACGAATCTTGTAATTGTTTTTGTGAGACAAATGCAGTCGTCAACCCTTGAAATCGCCAAACAGAAACAAGTTATACAGTTATATAGTTATACAGTGCGCAAGGGACGAGGTTCATTTGGACACCTATTATCTACGAGTTGTTTAGTGTTCTTGACGTGTATATACAATTTGAGGAAGATGGTGCTTTTTACTTCTAACCCGAGCTCGGACCCTGGTCCCAGACTGCATTGTTCCTTCTTTTTCATGCTTTCTTTCTCCCCACATTGTCTACATAATTATCTTTGTCTGTCTGTCCTTCTGTCTGTCTGTCTCGCCTCCTTCATTATGTACGTAATCAATGAGTATTCTCGTCTGACACTCAGACTTAACACAAATAAACAGTACTTGGAGCTAAGGAGCTTGGAGGAAACTTTCATTTTCAATTTAGTGGAAGTAAATCATTGACTAGCACTTAGAATTAAAGATAATATGAAGTTTTGGTACCTTTACAAAGTTTCCCTGAGATTGCCTTGTCTTAGTTTGTGTTTCAGGTTAAAGTACCTTTCATATAACCAACACAGTGAGACTTACTCGCCCCAAAGTGCTCTCATGTCTTAGTAATCATGCAATAATGGTTTCGGATATTATCGACGCTGTACAACGTCAATAAATACTAACGGCTCGTTCGAATCGTTCGAATCTTTATATAGCTCCCTCAACGATCATTCTGCGTGTAACTCGTGAGAACCGGATCGCCAGCACAGAACTTGTGTAGAGTTCTGTGACCGCCAGTTATCCGGGCAGTGCCGCAGCGCTAACACTCCTCTGAAGCTGTTTGTGCGATGCGGTAATGCGTGCATGCATGCGAGCGGTATGTACAGTGCCGACAATGCGTGATCACAGATTATGGTACATGAGGCGAGGATGTACGACTTGTGTGTACTAGGACTAGTAGTATGGTACACGAAGACGGGTTTGACATAGAGCAGCCATTGCAGGAAGGAAACAAAAACAAATACGAAGACCATAAACAGTGGTCAATCCTGCCGGAGGGGAAAAAAGACGAGTATAGCTGCGGCAACTTTGAGGCGATCAGATATGCATCAGTATACTTTGTATACTACTAGGCGCTGCGTTTTACTCACCACCGGCCACCCTGGTTAGATCGAGGCTCGTTATGCAGCGAAGCACGGATTATACATACAGATTGTACGCGCACACAACTTGACAACACTGCGGTGGTGAGAAGTGACTTGCTGTGCTGCCAAATAAGACAGTAGTTCCTACATGATATTTTAATGTAGTTAGATATTTTTAATATTGTCTGAATTCATATGTTGGTAAACTCTCGTGATTTTAGAGGCTCCACCACAGTGCTAGACTATCACGCGGACTTGCTATGAGATAGATGACATCTATCTTGTAAGCAGCCTTAGCATGCCCTGTTCAGCAGTCGATCGTTTTACCAGGGAGGTGGTTTACCGGGGAGACGGGAACTCTCTATTCATTCAGTACTGTACATGAAGGAAGACATCACCTCAACCAGCTCCCAGCCCGACCAGATGCATGCATGAATGCAATACCCGCTCGCGCTGGTTTACGTTTGGAACAGCAACACACACACACGCACACACTCACATACACACACAGTACACACACACACACACACATACTCACAAGCACACTGACACCAGGGAGTGTTCCAGTCCACCTGCCTTGACACGGGTACAGAAATAGATCGAACGTTTATTGACCTTGAGTCGGGTCAGACTCACAAAAAAAGAGGAAGAAGAAACCACGCCAGAGATGGAGTGATCAGATTGCAGGGAGAGAGAGAGAGAGAGAGGAAGAGGGAAAGACACATTTTCACAAACCTGCCTCGTTATGACGCAATCGTGGAGAACAGTGCCAGACAGTCGAGGATGGAATCAGAGCTTGAAGCTCCTTGATGGAATAAAGCCCATCCCATACTCACGACTATAGGACTGACAGAGTTTGGATCCTGAACAAGTCACAGCAGCTTCAGCATAAACGAGTTGTTTTTTGTTTTGTTTTGTTTTTTCAAATCCAAAGTCGGTCAGTCATAGTCGTGAGTCGTATTCCAATAGTGTGCGGCGGGCTTAGGATATGTAGGTCACTCTCTGGCCTTTAGTTCGGCCTGCACTAATTTATTCATTTATTTATTTTATTATTTTTTTTTTTGTATTTCAAAGTTACGTTGGTGTTTTCATTATGCAGATGGTGCATTATAGTAGGCCTATGATAAGTGGTCTATTGGCCCCAAAACATGATTTTAGACTGAAAATAATCCGAGTTACGTGTTTGTTTTTTATTTTTTATTTTTACATACAGATTATATTCAGATTGACAGTGTAAATCATTAATCGATTGATTTTCAAGGAAAATGGACTTACCGGATTATTTTTTTCTTTCGAACACGCTCTTCTTCCTTCAGAGAAACACAAAACCTTCACATTCAACTCCAAAGGGAGGAAAATCAAGCTGCGCATACCGAGGTTGAGGTAACATAAGTAAATCCAAGTTCTGTGAGTTTCAGAGGAATATCGCAAGATCTTGTGGGTGGTATACTAGTACTTTAGTAAGCTTCAGTTTGATTGTAGTTATGAACTACCTATTTACGACGCCAGTGTAGCCACGGGTATGAGCATGTCGCTGTAATAATATTGTGCGACACAACAGAAGCCTGCAACATTGTGTGCGACATCCTCGAGAATTGGCGACATGTATGTTCTAACTATATAAGTATTATCAAATTTGTGAAAAACACGTGTAAAACTTGTAGGACGACAAACTCATATGTTGGCTGAACTCTATTTTATTTTTATTTTTTTTAAAGAATATTTTATTCTCCATCAATGGTATTTCGTTTATGCATCGATACAAGGTACTCCATCATCTCTTTATTGTTTTAGGGGGTTTCGTGTTGACAAAGTCGAGTATTTGGCTGCAAAAATTGCGGTGAGCTACCCGTGGTGTATGGCTGGTGCGTGTTCCACGTGTTTATAGGGCATAGTGAAAATTCATGGAAAAAAAAAACCTACAACCCAAACGAATTGAAACAGAACGCGCAGTGGTACGGGGAAAAGACACTGCGTGCGAACATAACATCTTCTTAAAAAAAACAAAAAAAAACAAAAAAAAACTAGAAATGTCGCTACGGCGACAGGTGTATGCCTCCGCAATAATGCAGGTCTATAGTACAATGTCTTGACAATGTGTGATGACAGTTTCACACCAAGTTTGATGCAAAACCACCTCACGGTTCTTGAGATATTGACAAAAACAAAACGGGACGGACGTACGGACGGACGCCCCGAAAACAATGCCTCCGGCCACTTCGTTGGCGGAGAAAAGAGAAAAGAGCAAAATCCCACGATAGCAAGGTGCCACAGACTTGGCAAAGAGGGGGGGGGGGGGGGGAGGGGGAGGGGGAGGGCGGGTAAACCACAAATCCGCGCGGTGGCGCATTCCTGCTGAGGTCATAAACAGTCTGGGGCCTGCGGGAATGAAAAGGATGTTTCGAAGCGAGCTCAAGTCGAAGACTCTGAGGAAGACCACTGGCAGGATTGCAATCGTTACCTGATTCTACATTTCTTTCAATCAATTGACGTAAAATAATGTCATTTTTTCTATTTTCTTTATATCTTTCCTGAAATATATCCCACTGCCCTCCAAAGGGGGAAGATTCTCTATCATTATTCTTTCTTTTCTGACGGTGACTCAGAGGTGCTTGATTATAAAAAGGGAAAATCATGTTACTGTTCGTCACTCTGCAAGTTCGTTGTTCTGAGAGAGAAACACTTTCGTTATTTTTATGGTTCCTTGATTCGAACACGGGTGTTCGTTCATCCTGAAACGAAATAAATTTCGTACCACGTATAGGACCTAATTCGTTTTCAGAATAAAAATGTTCGGATTATAACTAACGCCTTCATATTCGGAGCAACAAATGGATCTGGAACAGGAATTTGGGGACCCGGATTGACGGACCTTATACATGACGTGTACTTATCCCCCAAAGTAATGGATACCGTGCAAAGAAATTAACGATGTCAAAAAGGGAGATTAGTTTCCCGCCAATTCCCCCTTCCGTCAATACTAAGGCTCCTACTTCGGAAGTATAGGTCTGTCTCTCGTTGCTCGATAAAGAAAAAGAAAAAGAAATGAACAACGTCAAAATAAACAAGAACAGAATAAACGCATGTTCGCCTATCGTGGGGCATCTATGCAATACTGTTACCTTGGATGATATCCTCACCCTCACCATCGTGTAATTCCTATATAAGAAAGCAATTAATAATTATGTTTTGCACTGGATGTTATGACAATGTATGTGATCTGGTATCCCGACGTAATGTAAATGATTATGTTACATGAAGAGGGCTGTGAGTGGGTGGTATTCGAATACTGTTTTGTATAATTATGATTTCGTTATGTGTAGATTATGTGCGTATAATAAGAGTTTCATTTTAAATGGAGTTTCAATCAATTTAATTATTCATGTCAAATTGGATTCCTCGGAAGACCATCACGACCATGAATGCCGAGTTGCGAGCAGGGCAATCCATACGTTTACCTTTGGTTATAATACCATGTTATTATAGTTGAAATGTATCATTGTTACCTTGGGACTTTACGGTGAATCATTTATTAACAGACAATCAAATATCTCCCACTGCCCAAGGGGAAACATATCAAACTAAGAATGACATTCATTTTTGCTTTTAAGATTTCCCCTCCCGTCTGACAATTATTTTCTGAAACATCCACCAGTGCCGGATGTAGAATGTTTATTCCGAAGGTGATATTCGACAATGAAGTACAAAGGCTTGATACTCCGATGAATTAGAATCACAAGCTTACGCAATGCTATTTTACGAAGAACACTCTTCGGATATATGTTGAAGATTAGTGCCTAAACATTACCTATAAACCAAAACAATCGTAGCATATGTATACTAGCTAGGCCTTCTAAATAACCAATAAAACATTTGAACGAATTAATAATTGCCTATAAATAATCGGCAGCACCCCTCAAGTATTTCAAGAAACAACTATATGTCTTGTGCAAAACAATTCCTGCATATTTTTTGAATGTGGCAAGATATAATGCGAACATGAGATTGTGAGTTATAAGAACAATTTCAATACTGAGCTGAGTTCAGCAGATGTCATAAAATATCTTCGGATCTCGTTCATGAGGACATGCCAGCAGAATTTTGGTAAATGAAATGCAGCCATTTCCACTGGAACTAATGGTAGATCAATGTTATTGCCGTATCCTTGGAGTAAAATGTCGCCGGGGCGCGGGACAATTCAGTGTGGTGTCTTCGAAGGAAACATCACCGGAGCAAGTGTTGGTGGTTCAGTCGTCGGCGGAGCAATCATTGTCGACGGAGCAGATGTCGTTGGGGTGATGTTGTGGAGCACATTCTCGCGGAGCGAATTAATGTCAGTGGAGCATAAAGACTGACCTCTCTTTGATACATACGTATACTCATGGACACAAAAGAAACATTAGCCAATGGTATAAAGGGTATAGTGGTCGGACATTTCCATCGCCTTGATGTTACCATTTTGCAAAGAATCTACAAATTTTAGTAACATACATTCACCAAAATTAATGTCATACCGTACATTTCTGGATGCTGAAAATAATTAGAAGCTGACCTATTTCACTAGGCCCCATGTCACAATGGAAATTGACAAAAGTTGCCAAAAATTGACAAAATTGACAAAGATTGCGCAACATTATGCAAAGTTGACATGCAAGTTTAGGCAACTTTGCATTTGCTTGCGCAACTTTGCGCCATTTCCGGCAATTTTGCGCCCATTTCTGGCAATTTTCCGCAACTTCCGGCAATTTTGCGCAACCTTGCACCATTTCCGGCAATTTTGCGCAACCTTGCGCCATTTCCGGCAATTTTGCGCAACCTTGCGCCATTTCCGGCAATTTTGCGCAACCTTGCGCCATTTCCGGCAATTTTGCGCCCATTTCTGGCAATTTTCCGCAACTTCCGGCAATTTTGTGCCCATTTCTGACAATTTTCCGCAACTTCCGGCAATTTTGCGCAACTTTGCGCCATGTCCAGCAATTTTACGCAACTTCGTGCCATTTTCCGGCATTTCTGTGCAATTTTGCGCCATTTCGGGCAATTTTGCGCAACTTTGCACCATTTCAGGCAATTTTGTACAAATTTGCGCCATTTTAGGCAATTTTGCCCAACTTTGCGCCATTTCCAGCAATTTTGTGCAACTTAGCACATTTTCAGGAAACTTTGGAAAAGTTTGCACAATTTAAGGGAACTTTGCACAATATCAAACATTTTTTAGCAATTTTTAGCACCTGCACACAATACAATGCCACTTTGAGCAGGTTTTCAAAATATATTGACTTTTGGTGCCTGCTCTCTTTCATTCGTCTCAAAATCTTATCTTGTATATGATTTCAAATATCAGGACTTTATAATAATACTATTGCATCTTTCCTGTGGTCATGCACTTCTGCCAAACAATCACATAGTTGAACATCATCTTTGAAACTCTGTATTCATACATGTACTTCAGTCACAGAGTATGAGGACACCAAGAATGGTGCAATGTCAGATGTGCATGTATATAAAAGATTTCTTTATTAATTTTTTAATCCTCTAGCCCTCTATAATATTTTGTTCATATCTAAAGGGATCATGGAGAAAATATAACATTCATGTGGTTCCAAAATCTCCATATATGCAATACGGTAAAGTGGGGGATGATGCTGTGGAACGGATCACCCACCTTTTAAATTCTTTGGGAGATAATTACATGGAACTCTAGCATTAACTAATTAAAATATACTATCGCAAATCTACGATGACATGCAATGCCTGGAGTATTTTATGTGGTACTAGTGAACAAAATAAAAAGACCTGCTTGCAAAAATATTTTGTAATGGAAGAAACAATTTATTATACTTAAAAATGTGATACATGTGATATGACTGCTGGATTTTGTTTATCACCCTTCCTCTAACTGTATTGAACACGTCGGCATTGTCTCTTAATGACATTCCTTAAACCAGTTTTGGCAAAATTGATCATGAGTATAGTAGGGGGGGGGGTCAGGAAAAAGCATTTATTATAGAGACTATAACTTCCATAATTACACACATTAAGAAGATTTTTGTGGCACTGAAAATGGAGAATTAAATATTGCTGACTTAGAAGGAACTTTTGTCCTGTGGCCATTTTCACCATTAACACTTGTGTAATAAAACACTCGCCATGAGTCCCTTAAACTATGTGCTTCCTTTAACTTAATCATGGTTAAGAGATTCCCTTAACCCTATGTCCACTGGGGGGGTCAAATTGACCCCCCCCCCCCCCGTACAAAAATTTTCTGCTGCCGCGCGACCGCCGCTGATCGCGTGATAATTTTTGGTGACTTTTTTTTTCTTTTGAAATAAATTTTGCGAAAATCCGACCACCGGTCGCGAGGTCACGTGACATTTCGTAAGTGCATGTCTGCCCAAAATTTGGCAAAAACCTGCTTTTCCCATACGTTTGTGTGCAAAGCAGCATATTTCATAAATTGCTCTAAAACACAGCTTTTTCAATCTTCTAGGCCATTTAAAAGATGTTATGTGACTTCACATCAACTAATTTTAGATTAGAAAACAAAAAAAAATCTTAAAAACAAGGAAATACATAAGAAATAAAAACAATAGAATACATAAGAAATTCGGAAAACAATACAATACAAAGAAAATGTTTTGAAATTTGAAAATATTACATATAATCTTGTTGACAATGCTTCTGGGATACAAAGAATTAGAATCCAATTATAATTTTTGAAGGAAATATTGATATATTGTGAATTTTATGAAATTTGATGCACCTCATTTGCATAAATTATAATAATTAAAAAAATTAAGAACTTTGCGAAAAAAATAATGCAGCGACGTTCTTTTCACGTGTCTTCAGGCTTACTTGAATACTTCCAAACTGAAGTTAAATTACATTCAATTAAAACAGAAAACTAAACATTTCAGGTAATAAAGGAAACATTAAACACAATGATAATGTATACATGTACGTAGACTCCATTTGCTTATGAAGAGAGACATTTGTTTAGCCCTTTTTGATTGGGGTGCAATAGGTATACATATACAAATCATCAGAAATCTGCAGTTTTGACAGAAACAAAATGCTTCCTACATGTAGTCAGCTCTACTGTCCAAACTGGATACATCCTTGAGATCTTTGAAGCATCAGCAACAGATATGGAATACATTATTGCATTTGATTGTAATGTTACTTTAGTTTGAAAGTATTCATTTATAATGGAGTCTTGTACACACATTACCAACAAAATATCAGTATGTGGGGGTAACAGTAACTTTGTAAATTGCATTAAAAAGAGTTTTTAAAGGTGAAGAAATAAAGTATCATCCTAGATATTTACATGTTATGTTAATACTATACTGACAATTAACATACATAAAAATCAAGTAAAAATATTATTCGTCTGGGGGGCAAAAGCAAGGTTAAAGGAAAGGTCAAAGGTCATAGCACTTTAACTTTCTCCAATAATATGTTTGATACCATTTTTGAATTCCTCTTTGAATTTCATTTTGAATGGTACCAGTTTCACAAAAATTGGTCAACCAGTTCAGACGCATTGTGCCGTTGAAATGGAAGGTCACAACCATTTTTGCCAAAACGAATCAAATAGGGCGGGCCATAGCTCGGAATGGCTTTTTTTTTGTTTCATGGGAAGGTAATGTTAAACTTTATGTGTACCAAATTTGAGCAAATTCTGAGACGGAAGGGTGCAAAATTGCACTTTCATTGGGTGAATTGGCATGGAATGACCCTAGAGCTCCATTATAGATAATTGTATCATACCTTTCTTTGATTTACAGTCCATCACTGGACACCAGAACATAACTGGATTTATTGTCAGTACTTCATAGGTCTTATCGCCATAAACTTTGCCAGTCATGCTCCTGAATCGGTCAAACTCATAAAGGAGAAACGAAGCATCTGTGCTGCAGAGGAGCTTGTTACAATTTTCTGACCATTTTCCATCAGACTTAAGTTCTCTTACTAGTTCTTGGTGGATTTTAGAAGCTGTCACAAGAAAATAAAAATTAGATAAAGGAGTAAGTGAACAGGCTTTGAGCCAGTTTTGTCATTTCGATATCTTTAAAAAATAAACAAAACAAACAAACAAACAAAAAGAAACTAAGGAATATAGGGATTCTTAAATATAAGAAATATACTTTTACACAATACACACACCACTGCTTGTGATACATGTACAGCAGGGACATTGTTTATAAACAGTTTTCCAAATGTAAATCCAGGGGACAATAATTTGATTTGGGCTGGTGTAACTGGAATTCTGACTCACTTTCATTTGCAAATGCAATAGACCCTATGCATAGAATTTCTGCCCCTACAAGATGCCAGAAAACAATGGTTATATTGAAATGTTGCCTGGTCAACCGATTCCCGGTATCAATGGGTTGTCAACTCTGATGCAAACCAGCGAAATGGTGTACATGACAAGCCATGTCCTCCACGATGGCGGCAATTTCAATTGTAATGCTGTTCCGCATGGTGGAATGCATATAGGGTCTGTAGCGGATACTCCCATAAAAAAAGTCCAATAAAAATTCTGTTAAAATGAATGGGTCGGCTCATATGGCCTAATATAAATAACAATAGTGGTATATCTATGTGCAATGGCTACCTGATACTGATTTTGGTTGACATGCACAAGCACACTTTACATAGTAGTAAAAACACATGAAATACTGTGGTTACCAGTAGTTTTCTCAAGCCATCACTTCATATGCAAAGGAAGACCCTATGAACAAATCTACTAGACCTTCGTTATCTCATTAAGGCATCAGCATATTTGTGACCATCCACCACAAATCGCTTGTAAAGTCGGCACCGACTTGAGACTAGTTTCTGTTTGTTTTCAGTAGAAGAATTGATTAGGTGTTCTGTACCATAGTGCAATCCCTGGGCATTGTTGATTACGAAGAACGATAAAAGGCAATGGGTGGTAACTGGGTCGGTCATGTATAACATACTTCATTCAATCAATGCAAACAAACGCCCATGGATCACATTATCGTAGAGAACACCTGTTCAATTCTTCCACTGGAAACGAACAGAACCCAGAAACCAGACTCACCTTGGTACCAACTTAACGAGTGATTCGTTGTGGACGGTCACATTTTTGCCATGATCCTCAATAAGGGGCTTTCCCCTGGAACCCCTGCCAAGTAGCTTTGCCTCCTGGAATGCATAACATTGGACAGAAATTTCATTGCATCTCAGTCCCAACCCCCCCCCCCCCACCAATCAAAATCATCATGTCCTAAGCCTATGTACTTCTCATCATGACTAACACTTTTCACAGTTTATATGAAGCGTGTAATTCTAACAATGTTTTATAAAGGTGAAATATTTGTCTCACAAACATTATCACTAAACTTTATCAACCATTCTTAAACACTTTAGTCAGTTCTTGAAATTTCATTGGTTCCTGGCCGTGTTACATACACATGGCTGCAGCATGTGCACGTCTACGCAATGCGCACACGCGCTGCTCGAACCATATTGGAGCCGCATAGTAATAACGGGACTGATCGATTCTAAAGCCCAGGTAATATTTTGTGTAAAAAATGTAAAAATTGCCTAGTCTAAAAGTTAGTCTATTTTTAAAATTAAAACCAATCTTGAATTGAAGTGTTTAAGAATGAGAATAAAGGTATTGTTTTTAGCTGCTGACTTGCATCTATATATCATATAACAAGCGATCGGATTCCATTATTTTTAGCATAGAACAGAGACTCCAACTCTCCCGTTTTCGACGGGAGATCTCCCGCCGAAAGCCCATTTTTGCACAATCTCCCGTTCTCCCGTTTGAGATTTGATTTCTCCCGCCCTGGCTCTGTGTCTCCCGGTGGAAAGGATTTCTTACTTATTTCTATCGTATGTTGAAAAAACAAGCCTTTGATAGCACCAGAGAACATCTAGAATCCTAGGAACTTCGCGCTTCTCACACATCAACTTGGAGTCTCCCGTTTGCTAGGGGTTTCAGGCGGGAGAATCTCCAGATCAGAAGGCGCTTGGGTTGGAGTCTCTGATAGAACCGTTCGGCTACGCCTCACAGTTCTTGATATCGCCTGTGTTATATGAGACGACAGATGCACGTCAGCAACTAAAAACAATACCTTCATTCTCTAATTGACAATAAGCAGCAACAGTTTTTCAGAAGTAACATTATTAGGCCTACTATTTGGATGTCATTACTCATTAGCAACACCTCTTTTGGCACCTACTATTTAGAGCAAACATGATGCAAACTTAACCCGTTTGAAATCTAAACTAATAAAATCAGAGACTCTCTCTTTGTCTGTTCACGAATAGGCTCCTAAACGATGTACTTTCATACTGAACTGACCCCGTACAATGATAGAACAGGTATCTTAGATGTGCAATGGGTAGGTTAGAGTAGGGGGTCAATCGTTTACTATGCAAATAACAAAAAAAAAATGAATAATAAACAGCTTGGTTGCTATGGCTTGTGCCGAAAGGGTGGGTTGGGTGGTGGCGCGTCGCGTTAATGGGAACACCACCCTTCGTCCAAAGCCCCCCCGGTTTTGCCGAAAGGGTGCGTTGGGAGCGTTGGGTCGCGTCGCGTTGACTGGAACCCCACCCTTCGTCCAAAGCCCCCCCCCCCCCCCCCCCGGTTTTGCCGAAAGGGTGCGTTGGTACTTTTTCTTACGTAATATCAAAAGAATTGAATTTATATTTAACCTTCAAACAACCATTTCAAAGAGGCTATCGTCCGGATCGGTTTACACTCTATTACAACTTGGTCTACAGCCAGTTGGTCTAATAGACTGTTTAATATCAGTTGGTCTAATATATACCAGTTGGTCTAGTCATCATTTCGTCCAATTACTGTTTGGTCTAATTGCTATTTGTTGTTTAATATCAGTTGGTTAGATATGAATTCAAAACTCGTCTTTTAACCCTATAAAGCCCAAGGGGGGGGGGGGCACATTGTGCCCCCTACCCGATTTTCATTCGCCACTCCTTCGCCCTTAATTCAGTTTTAACCAAATTTGGTGACTTTTCTAAAAATCTTATTCCAAACATTTTGACATATGATTAAGCTATATTTGATATTGCTGGTTGCCATGGCAACAATAAAACTGACAACCATGTCAGTCAGATTTTGCATATTTTTCTGTTCCAATTCCAATTACCCATATTATAATGTATAAAATGGGCGTTTCTTGGCTGAAATTTGCTGAAGGAGCAAAATGTGAAGTAATTATGGCCCTGAAATGTTCTTCCTATTATTTCCTTTGTTTTTCTGTGACAATGCCATAAAACAGTAGATATAATAGAGGTACTTGAAAATAACAGTATTTTCCAAAGATTGCCATTCTATTTTGTGTCATTTTGATTCCTCCACCCAAGTTATACCTCTAATATCATTTGTTTATCACATTATCAATCTGCAAACTTAAAATTCCGATATTATTGGTATATGAAATATGATAACTATATGCATGTACCTATTCCTAACAATACATCACAGGTCTCATAATGTATTTCTTTATTTTGTTATGAATAGCGCCCCCATGTAGTGACCTTGAGAAATTTCGACCATAAAAAATAATGAGCTTTGACTTGCAAATCATTTGTGGCAAATATGAAAAATATTGGTCTATGATAACACATAGTGGGGATAAAGAAATTATACAGAAAAATCATGTTTTTAGCATATTTCCTATGTATTTCTTTATATTTTGGTGAATAGCGCCCTCTATGTGTCACCATGAAAAAAAAAAATCAAGTATGCGGTCATGTAGACTATGAGTTGCTCTACCCATGTGCCGAATGTGACGATGAAACATCAAACAATAACATCAAGATAGCTTGGGCTTTATAGGGTTACATGAGAAAAAGAGAAAAAGTACCAACGCACCCTTTCGGCAAAACCGGGGGGGGGGGGGGGCTTTGGACGAAGGGTGGTGTTCCCATTAACGCGACGCGCCACCACCCAACCCACCCTTTCGGCACAAGCCGGTTGCTATGCGGTCCTACACATGGATTACGCGTTGCAACATCAGGGTCATGTTATACGCGCGATGACGGTGATGCTCGCGTCAGACGCGAATGCACGGTAACTGCGGCGACGCGTTCACTGTGCACAGTGGCCATGGCCACTGCGAAGCACGGGTACCCGCTAGTTATAATAAAATTGTACATCATGACTTGTTATGTGGAGCAACACTACGGATAATATTATATGTTTATGCAGCTGTCATTTGTATGACGCACCTCTTGACCCCCGGGAAAAGTGCGTCATGGTCGCGTCAAGTACCACCAATTTGATGATGCGTGGTACCGTCACGGGAGCAAAATGTCCGTCACATACTGACCCATTATGTGCGTCATAGTCGGTCATTTAACCAGAGTGTGTCAAAAGGTTCGTTAATATACTAATGATGCACAGGATAGAGTGCGTTAGTGTAGGCGTAGTGCACTCGAGGGTATTTACAATTGGGAAACATGCACTACATTGTAAATACCCGAGAGTGAGCTACGCCTACACTAACGCCACGAAATAATCCTGTGCATCATTTGTTTTATAAAATGGGTCGAAAATTCGAAAACTAACATCATTTTTCAGCGTTTTTCACGTACCTTTGTGGATCAAGACGTCCGAAGATGTTCGTCCCAAACTTTTACGCACGTCGCACTCGCGGAAGTCCCGCACATACAGTATAAGTATAATGGGGGGTTGGGTTTCCGGACACCCGCATGAAAACTTACTTATTTTACATAGAATATGCACCCTTTACCTTAAAGACTTGATATAGACTTCTCATATAGGCCTACTAGACAACATACTCTGAAAACGGCGTGAGAATTAACCTGCTAAATCGTTGGATTTGCTCTTCAAAGTGACTCCATGTACGTGTCCGGTCCCATAACGCTTGGTCTACTGTACTGTACAAAGTGTACGTATAGTACAGTATACGTACGTACGCCACATATGTTATGCACAAGGGAAGACAGGCCGGCCGGCCGGCAGCCCGAACTAGAAGTTGTTTACAGGATTGACGGCGCGTACGCGTATGCACGCAATTCATCAAAGGAGCCGCCGCGCGCACAGACGATCGGCAATCTACCATAGGATTACAGGCAGTGCAGTTGTACTGAAGTAAAGGAAGGAGGTGTGTCTCATTTCAGCGCTTCCTATTGGCTACATTCTTGAACCCATTTTATAATAGGACCGTCATGTAATTTTGCGAGGCTTCTTGCATGGTATCCCTCCGTAACAGAATAAAACAAACTCGCGATCGCGAGCCGGGCAAATTCACCGGCTCCTGAAAACGCGAAACTGACACAATTTTCATTCAGTTTTATTATAACATACTGATACTCACTTCATTCTCGTATGTCTTCTTTTTCTATCTGATGTCAGACTAAAGGTCTTTTCAGAAGGTTTGAGCACAAATTTGCTCAAAAAACCACACTACCAAACACGATTTGTGATTAAAATCATCACATACAGCCCGCGGCATCGCGAAGCTCGCTATCCTTCAATCGCATTCACTGCTGTAGTGTAGCATCGACCGACCGTCGACCGTGAAATCTGCTGCAAAACCATGTGCGTGATGTGGACCGTGTTGTACATGTATACAGTACAGGCGTACAGTACAGGCGTACATACACGTGTACAGAAGACGAGGCATGGCAGAGCAGAGGCCAGGCCGCGATTATTTTTTCCGTAACCCTAACCTGCCGATCGACACACAAACGATTATGGAACTACTGAGAGTCTTATTCATATTTATGAACAAAATATTTACGTCGATGTAGGGCAATTTGTTAATCAGTTGCAATACTGACAGTCTATTATTAACTTAAAATAGTAAATTCTATTCAAACACTAGCCATATAAACCATGTACCTAACTTAGGGTTTAATAAGGTTCGTGTTTAAATATAGGCAGGGGCTTCAATCAAGCTGTTTTCGAATCGGGGAAGGGGAGGCGGGAGGTTACGGAAAAAAATTACTGTGGCCATGCCAGGCCGTAGTTTCGCGAAACTAGATATAATAGTTCGAGGACATGCCATAGCAACGTGTAGGCCTATATATCAAAACACGCGTTTCTATGGGATGTCCATGAACTAGGGAACGGTTTTGAGAAATTCGAAGTCATTCGAAGTTGAAGTGGTCTTTTCCTATGCATTTTTAGGTGATCCGAGTATCCTCTCGAATCACCTTCTGTATCTGTACGGATTCTTTCTTTCTTTCTTTCTTCTTCTTCTTCTTCTTCTTCTTTCTTTCTTTCTTTATTTCTCCCCAAAAGTTGTGCAGAGGTTAGCTCAGAAAGTGATATGCCTATCAAGTTCATACTTATACCATGTATGTATCGTGTCCCAAAGACGACAGATCTAGTTATTTTTTGTTGTTGTTCATATCTCAAAAATTCGATTTCTTATTTTTTTTTCAACTGGTATTTGGGAGTCTTGTAATATATTTAAAATGTTGATAGAAATTTCTGAATATATTCAGAAAGTACGCCTAGGCGCCTACTGTTTGGATAAACGGTAAACATAGTCTACGTTCGATACGAAGAAATCATTACGTCTTTCACTTGAGGAAAAACATACAAAACAAACAAACAAACAAAAAACACGTACGAACGAATGTTGATAGCCAAAACCAGGGAGGTGGAAGAAAGACCTCCCTGGCCAAAACTTTGATAAGTAATAAGCAGTTATGATGAGCGTGAACTGAAATTAATTGTCACGATTTTGCTGTCTAACCAGGTGATGACTGCATCTCATTGAACCTACTCGTAGTGAATTTCTCTGGGCATACGAGACCTTTTTATTTCTGTGATTGCATTTTTAATTGACTGATTAATCGATCTTTTTTTTTTTTAGTGTTCAGGGAACATAAGATATTCGATCAAGTACACTATATTCGACTGTTTGATGTTTCCTACTATGCGCCAAAAGAAAGGCTATAGAATCACGATATTTTTGCAATGATTCCTTTAATTCAACTAATGAGCTGGTTCTTCGATCGATATTTCCAGGATATTTACACGCTGTTTATTCCAGCGCGCGCATTCTTTCGTCTGGCACGCACCTGGGTGTGGCACCTGCTTTTGTGGAAATTTCCACAAGGGGAGAGAGGTGGGGTGTCAAGTTTCTTATCGAGCCGAAGAGACTGCATGTAACACAATCTCTTCGCTCTGATTTATTGTCATTCGTGCTTTCCCCTTATTCTTTGCTGATGTTGGTAAAATCAGACAACTTGTCTAAAATTTGTCACAAATTTTCTTTAGGTATGGAAGAAGAGAAAGGGGAAAGGAAAAGAGAAAAAAAGAGGAAAGAAGAAGAAGGCCAAGGGGAAGGAAGAACCTGGGGTGTTAAGTTGGATTGACATTTTCGGGGGAATTGGCGACTGTGACCTCTAAAGTCTCTAACAACATGTTAGAGGTCATTTTTAGTGTTTGGGTTAACTGGGGGGGGGGGGGGGAACATTTCTGATGGGGGAAATGCCTCATAACCCCCCCCCCCCCACCCTCTCACTCTCTCTCTCTCTTTAACTTATGTGAATTTTAACACTTCAATCTATCTTTTAGGCCCGTGAAGATTAAACCTAGCAGAATTAGATTATTATCCATAATCATATAGATCTAGGCCTTACAAAGAAATACAGTGTCACTCACGTCGTTACAAGTCGCGACGACGTGGAATCGGGGAAATCTCCACCGACTCCCGTCCTCAGATTTAGAAGACGACCCGAGGGTAAGAATTTGAGACGTCACCTCGTACTAAGCTTGACGTTCGGTCTGGCGTTAGAAAGCTGCCTAATGCAATGAAAAACCCCCACCCCATTCCTAAATAATCCAAACTGCCTTTAGAGCCACGTTCTATTACAACCACAACACACAAAAAAATGTAAATAAAAACAAACACAAAACAATAAATAAATATATATTTTTTTTAAATTGTTCCAAATTCGAATAGACTAATAGTAATATAAATCTTAGGGCTTACCTTTATATCAGATGCCATGTACATGGCTTCCTGTGTTATCTTGTTCCGGTAACATGTGGGTTATGAAATTATAATCATCATGATTTAAAAAAAAAAAAATTGATCAAATGGAATTATAAACACTTTAAAATTAAAGAAATCGCGTAAATCAGAAATAATTTGTTTTATGTGTTTATCATTAATAATGATCAAGTCACTTGGTCTAATATCTAAATGAGACTCCATGAGTTTCTTCAGCAGTGGGCTCGCTTTTGACGACATATTTTTGTATCTTGACTCGACTCGACTATACAGTATTCGACTTGAGAAAAAGAATGAAGATGGCGTATCGATATCTCTTGTGAATATCGATACAGACCTCATTTTAACTTTCAACCAATGAAACAGCCGCAAATTTGCAAAGAATCGTTTTTCAAGTAGTTCAAGTTTTGACACGTCCGGCGCACCATGAATCGAAATGACGTCATCTCTTAGTTTGTTTGGGTTTTATCCTTCGATCTCTAACCACTGGATATAGCATAGTACCAAAGACGCTTAATTGAAAAGACTGGGAACTGCGCGATTTTCATGTACAAAACAAATGGACAGCGCGCGGTCATCAAGCGTGCTAATTAATTCATACGCGGGTATACTCAGTCGCACTTGGTGGGTAGTTTCTCAGTTATAGTGGTACGCAATTATACTAATGATGCACAGGATAGAGTGTGTTAGTGAAGGTGTGGCGCGCTCGAGAGTATTGACAATGGTGCGACATGCACGAGGCGCAGCCGAGTGCATGTTTGCAACCGTTGTCAATACTCGAGAGTGAGCCGCACCTTCACTAACGCCACGAAATAATCCTGTGCATCATTAGATTTATAAAATGGGTCGAAAACTAACAGCATTATTCACGTACCTTTGTGGGTCAATACCAGTCAGCTACATGTAGCACTCGCTCAAAAGTCAAGGTGTCCGAAGATGTTCGTCCCAAACATTTACGCACGTCGCACTCGGAAATCCCGCACACTATAAGTACTGTACGTACGTATAAGAGTATACGTACGCCACGTACTGTTATGCACAAGAAAGGCCGCCGGCTGTTGTGGCAGCCCGCGGCCCGAACTAGAAGTTGTTTACAGGATTGACAGCGCGTATAGTAGCGCGTGACGCACTTGTAACAACTGATTGAGTGCGCACTGCTAGTGTAAAACATTGTGACGTACATCAGGCCAGGGAGGTGGAAGAGAGACTCTTCTTAGTGCTTACCTGAAGAAAATAATGCACGCACACGTGACTCATTTCAGCGCTTCCACTTGGCTACATTCTTGAACCCATTTTATAATATACTAATGATGCACAGGATAGAGTGTGTTAGTGAAGGTGCGGCGCGCTCGAGAGTGTTGACAATGGTGCGACATGCACGAGGCGCAGCCGAGTGCATGTTTGCAACCGTTGTCAATACTCGAGAGTGAGCCGCACCTTCACTAACGCCACGAAATAATCCTGTGCATCATTAGTTTTATAAAATGGGTCGAAAACTAACAGCATTATTCACGTACCTTTGTGGGTCAATACCAGTCAGCTACATGTAGCACTCGCTCAAACGGTGTCCGAAGATGTTCGTCCCAAACATTTACGCACGTCGCACTCGGAAATCCCGCACACTATAAGTACTGTACGTTCGTATAAGAGTATACGTACGCCACGTACTGTTATGCACAAGAAAGGCCGCCGGCTGTTGTGGCAGCCCGCGGCCCGAACTAGAAGTTGTTTACAGGATTGACAGCGCGTATAGTAGCGCGTGACGCACTTGTAACAACTGATTGAGTGCGCACTGCTAGTGTAAAACATTGTGACGTACGTCAGGCCAGGGAGGTGGAAGAGAGACTCTTCTTAGTGCTTACCTGAAGAAAATAATGCACGCACACGTGACTCATTTCAGCGCTTCCACTTGGCTACATTCTTGAACCCATTTTATAATATACTAATGATGCACAGGATAGAGTGTGTTAGTGAAGGTGCGGCGCGCTCGAGAGTATTGACAATGGTGCGACATGCACGAGGCGCAGCCGAGTGCATGTTTGCAACCGTTGTCAATACTCGAGAGTGAGCCGCACCTTCACTAACGCCACGAAATAATCCTGTGCATCATTAGTTTTATAAAATGGGTCGAAAACTAACAGCATTATTCACGTACCTTTGTGGGTCAATACCAGTCAGCTACATGTAGCACTCGCTCAAAAGTCAAGATGTCCGAAGATGTTCGTCCCAAACATTTACGCACGTCGCACTCGGAAATCCCGCACACTGTAAGTACTGTACGTACGTATAAGAGTATACGTACGCCACGTACTGTTATGCACAAGAAAGGCCGCCGGTGTAGCGGCAGATAGCGTTCCGCGGCGTTTTTTGTTCTAGAACAGTATCCGCCGGCAGTTATCGTTTCAATCGGCAGTTATCGTTCCGACATGGGCTGAAATCTGCCGCGATTAGTGACGGCAGATACTGTACAGCGGCGGATTTTGTACGTACAGGCTACTACGTTGTAATAGCGTTGCTTAACCTGCCGCGTGCACGTGATCTTCGTCAGGGACTGTGTCGAAAGAGTTCCGCGCTGCGCGGATTAGGTTCCAAGTGGCTACTGCAGCCATTTTAGTAAGCAAAATGCTGCATGAATCGTCACGAGATGGAGTGAATTCTGCCTCCCTATGAATACACAACAGGGCGGACTTATTCCTCTCTTTGAATACGTTACAGGGACTCACGGTTGACATTTTTATAATCTGTTGATATTTTTATAATCTGCGGACATTTTAGTAGGCAAAGTGCTGCATTCACCTAGGCATGATACCTGCACCATGTGCACTGGAGTGAATTCTGCCTCCCTTTCATTTTCTCGTTTGAGGGGGAGCCGAGGGGAGGGGGTGGGGGAGGGAGGGGGAGGGATCATAATGCTATTCAAAAGCATATATCTATAAGATAATTTCTCGCATGGCTACGAAAAAAAAAGATACGTGCGGACCAGAGCTAGCTGTTGTAACCTCGGAATACCGGTCTGGAGTGTAAGTGGAGGCAGCGAAACAGCAGCAGCGAGGGGCGGAAGCAGCAAATATAGAGTTATTGTACGTGAAACTCGAAATGGAAGCAGCGAACAAGCAGGGGCGCATTGGCAGAATCAGCGAAAAGAAGAAACCACAGTGAGAAGCAACGATAGTAACGATACCTGCGCTTCAGAACAGTATCCGCCAGTGTTAGGACACGATCTGCCGGCGGATACTGTTTTAGAACAAAAAAAACGCCGCGGAACGCTATCTGCCGCTACACCGGCTGTTGTGGCAGTCCGCGGCCCGAACTAGAAGTTGTTTACAGGATTGACAGCGCGTATAGTAGCGCGTGACGCACTTGTAACAACTGAGTGCGCACTGCTAGTGTAAAACAATAGCCGGGTTCACACGTACAAATTAGCGGGATGACGATCGCGATGCTCATCCCGAGTTTTTTGGCGAGCGTCCACACGTACCAAATTAGCGGGATGGCGATCGCGATCGGTAGGCCTATCCCGCTAATTTGGCGAGCGTCCACACGTACCGAATTATCCCGCTAATTGCCGATAGAGACAACAACAAAGCCTGCAAACTGGGTCACACAGCGCCCTTCTCTAGCCGGGTTCACACGTACAAATTAGCGGGATGACGATCGCGATGCTCATCCCGAGTTTTTTGGCGAGCGTCCACACGTACCAAATTAGCGGGATGGCGATCGCGATCGGTATCCCGCTAATTTGGCGAGCGTCCACACGTACCGAATTATCCCGCTAAGTGCCGATAGAGACAACAACAAAGCCTGCAAACTGGGTCACGCAGCGCCCTTCTCTATCACTGCTTGCGCGCACTTACCTTTGTCCATTGTCTTTTACGCGTCAGTGGTGTGGTTCGCGCGCTGTTGTTATTGTTCTCCAAAGAGGTGAAGGACCTCTTCGCAGAGGCCTCGCTGTTGTGATGTGCGCATTGCATGATGGGATGTAAAAACTCGAGATTGTAATCCCGACCGTTCACACGTACCAGCGCGCGGCCAATTATCCCGCTAATTGACGAACCAGCGCAAGATTTCTTGGGATTAGCATCGCGATGCTTATCCCGCTAATTTTCGGGTTTTTTCTGTCCACACGTGCAAAAAACTAGGGATGACGATCGCGATGCAAATCTCGAGATTTGTATCCCGCTAATTGGTGTACGTGTGAACCCGGCTTCTGTCACTGCTTGCGCGCACTTACCTTTGTCCATTGTCTTTTACGCGTCAGTGGTGTGGTTCGCGCGCTGTTGTTGTTGTGCTCCAAAGAGGTGAAGGACCTCTTCGCAGAGGCCTCGCTGTTGTGATGTGCGCATTGCATGATGGGATATAAAAACTCGAGATTGTAATCCCGACCGTTCACACGTACCAGCGCGCGGCCAATTATCCCGCTAATTGACGAACCAGCGCAAGATTTCTTGGGATTAGCATCGCGATGCTTATCCCGCTAATTTTCGGGTTTTTTCTGTCCACACGTGCAAAAAACTCGGGATGACGATCGCGATGCAAATCTCGAGATTTGTATCCCGCTAATTGGTGTACGTGTGAACCCGGCTATTGTGACGTACGTCAGGCCAGGGAGGTGGAAGAGAGACTCTTCTTAGTGCTTACCTGAAGAAAATAATGCACGCACACGTGACTCATTTCAGCGCTTCCAATTGGCTACATTCTTGAACCCATTTTATAAATCCAATTAATGTACAATACAAATGGACGCGTGCGCAATCACCCATATATTGCGCAGTGAAACTTAATCATGGCAAGGCGCGTGATCAATAAATTCGACGCAACTGATTGGTGATTGATGCGCTTATTTCTTTTGTCACTGATTGTGTTTTGGCGTATTGTGGCATTGCCTATTTTTCATGTACACGAATTAATCCTTATTTTTCTAAAATATTTTGTTACGATTCAAGCACTTTATATCACAAAAATCGTGTATAATTTTAAAATCTTTTAAAGATAATATTAACACCATTTATCTTATAAATAATCAATGCTTGCGGGCGGACTGAGTTGTGTTCTTAGCTCTGTGATTATAGTTCTGCCCGATCAGTCAGGCGCAAGATCGATTTACCGATCTTATGGAAAAGAATGGTTTTTGGCTGTTTTCAATCACCCGCCGCGTGATGGCGTAGAGATCGTGCTACATAGACTCTACGCAGTCGTTTATTCAAAACAACCAAAAACATCAAAATTATTAATCGATCTGCACGCAAGAATGATAGGAGTTGCGTATACGTGAACGGGTGACATGGTAACTTCATTCTCACACACACACACACACACACACACACACAAACACACACACATGCACAGAATATTTCTCAGTATAGTTTCTTTTTGAAGGTATTGCAGTTTTGTTACGTTATTAGTAGTATACACACACGCACACACACACACATACATACATACATACATACACACAAACACACATATTTTTAGTGTCTCAATATGTAGCGCTTTTATTCTAAGACAATGCAGTTCCATTTCGCGATTACTATGGTCCAAAAACTACCTGGCCTGATGTGCATGCTTGGTGGGGGGGGGGGGGGGGGGGGGGGTCAAGCAGGAGAAGCAAACCCCATAATTTGAAAACCAAACAGGGTGTTGACCCATACGCAGAGCGGGAGATGTTTTTAGTACCGTTTTAGAATGTTTTCCCCTGCTCGTTTGTCATAATTCAATTGCATATCTTGGTATATAAGAAATCAAAACAAGAACAATTACATAATCTTACCCCCCGGTTCAATAGAGGGGTTTCGTAATGTCAAATTTTATGCACACACCTTTGTTAAATTTCGATAAGCAAACATTTGTTCACCTGATAACAAACAATAACATTGTAATGGATGGAATGATCGTCACCCGCTGTGAATGTTGCTATAGGTTTGACAAGCTACAATGTTTGTCCGACTTGGCAATACTAATGTATGCAGTTCGCCTTCTGACTATTGTGATGTGGTTGTATTTGACAGGTGAATACATAGTTTGTCTACATTACCAAATCATCTATTCTGCTCCACCCCCCCCCCCCTTCTACTCTATGTCTCTGAGCTTCACGATAAGATGTTACATTGATAAACATTAGCGAGTTGCAACCCAACTGATAACAAACAATACCCTTACCAGATTGCGTTATTTGACAAAGCGCCTGTTCGAACACGTCTATAAGGAACGGTTCGTTCAAATCTTCAAAAATATCGAGCCTAATTACGTATTCCAGTGGAAATTCTCAAAAATGTCATGGCTCATTTTCTTTTATATTAACAGAGAAGTATCATTATGTATTCTTCATGATTCATGCGCTTTGTAAAAAATATTGAGCCATGACATTTTCCGTAAATATTTTTTGAAAAACGGTACTGCAAACCAAACATTTGTTGGCCATAGGTATAACACGCAACGCATCGCAAAGCATGACGGGACTAAGGTTTATGTATTATTCATCAGGCCCCAAAACAACCATAAACCGTTCTTTTGGGGAAGAACGGTATTTCGATCTTGTGCCTGACTGCCGATTGCGGTCCAAATGTGCTTGCTCCATGCATACTGCACGCTTTCCTATCTTGTTAACTCTTTGATAGTACCAAAGATATTAGAGTTAACAAGATAGGAAAACGCACAGAATGTACGGAGCAAGCACATTTGGACCTCATTTGGGGAAGGGAGAAGAATTAAAGTGGAATTTTGTGAGAAGTTAACCCGTTGAAGACGAGTCCCGGGTATAATCGGGCTGGGGTCATAAGAATTGCGTGTAATAGCAAAATCAGCTCGTCTTCAACGGGTTAATGGAACTTAGTAGGGTGGAACATCCTATTACCGGACGCTTTTCTTTGTGGCTTTGAATTCCGTACTCATAGAGTGAAATTTCGGCTAAAAACAACACCACTTATTCACAGACTCATGGAAATTACGAATTCAGCCAACTTACGTCATTTCTTCGTTCCAGTTTTTAGAAAATATGCTTCAAACATACCCCTCTAAAAATAGTGGTTTTTTGCGCGGTGCAAAATCGCATTGTATTACCGGACGCTATTTTCGTAATCGAATAATCGAGGTCTTTCGCACCTAATCCTTGCACCAGAATCACAATTCATCCCACAAATCACCATACACATTCTCACCGAGCGGATGACACACAAAAAAAATCTGCAAATGAAGCTCAAATTTCGTATTTTACAGTAAAATGTCTGTCTTGACCATTTCGAACAGTTCACGCAATAAAACCTTGTGAGAAATCGACAACTGGTTAGAGTATACGTGCTTTGTCTATGGGAGCTGCACGCGCGGGTGATGAGTTGCGTGCCCCTTAGCGCACAACTATTCCGCATCGTTCGCGTTTGAGGACGATAGCTACAATTTTTCCGATATTGATCAGTGAACTTTTGGTTCTAATAGAATCTTCAGCATTTTTCCTGTATGTGAGTGGGATTTCATAGAATTTCAGTCGCGAAATGTGATTCAAACATGCATAAATATTAACTATAAACAAGGTACGGGTCACTCAACTATAAATTTGAGGTAAAATGTGAATTTTTTCGTTTTTTTTTTACATTTTTATGTGGCGTTTTTTGCGATTTCGGTCCACACAAAGTTCTGTGAGGCTAATCTACGAAGTCTCGCGCGTACAGAATGTCATTAGTACGCAAAAATGTGCGTGTCCGGTAATACCATGGTGTCCGGTGACACCATGCTTGCCCCTACAATTTTATGTGACTTTGTGAACCTTTGCGCAATTTTGCATAACTTTGTGAAAAGTTAATGTAACTTTGTACAACTTTGCGCAATTTTTTGCAACTTTGTGAGAAGGTCATGCAACTTTGTACAACTTTGCACATTTTTGTGCAACTTCGTGAGAAGTTTATGCAATTTAGTGCAACTTTGTACAATTTTGCGCAATTTAGTGCAACTTTGTACAATTTTGCGCAATTTTTAGTGCAACTTTGTACAATTTTGCGCAATTTAGTGCAACTTTGTACAATTTTGCGCAATTTAGTGCAACTTTGTACAATTTTGCGCAATTTAGTGCAACTTTGTACAATTTTGCGCAATTTAGTGCAACTTTGAGAAAAGTTTGTGCAACTTTGTACAATTTTGCGCAATTTAGTGCAACTTTGAGAAAAGTTTGTGCAACTTAGTACAATTTTGCGCAATTTAGTGCAACTTTGAGAAAAGTTTGTGCAACTTTGTACAATTTTGCGCAATTTTGTGCAACTTTGTGAAAAGTTTATGCAACTTTGTACAACTTTGCGCAATTTTGAGCAACTTTGTGAAAAGTTTATGCAATTTTGTACAATTTTGTGCAACTTTGGTCAATTTTGTCAATTTTTGGCAACTTTTGTCAATTTCCACTGTGACATGGGGCCTAACGGAGTTACTCTGTGCGGTAACATCCTCGTATGAGATGAACATGAGACCCGAGAGGAGCTCAAACTTGTTTTCAATCAGAAGTACAGGGGCATAATAATTTATGCAGTAGATCGATCTCCATAGGGAAAACGCTATTTGAGAAAGACTTGCAAACAACATGAAAAATGCTGGCGAGTCGCCCCTCGTGCGTGGGCCAAAAAGTCACCTTCTCCGACCGACCGCGTCGTCGGTCGTTCGGTAGCACGCGGATAGAACATACCGTCATATTTTCCAGCATCGCACCATCTAATGTAGAAAAACTAGTAAGTCCCCGTTTACATGCCGGACGACTCAGATTTTTCAAAGAGACGTGGTCTCTCATTATTTCTGATCCCTGGATTTCAGACACTATTTGTTGTTACAAGATCTTATTTGACGGTTATCCCAACAAAAATTATTCCTCCTCAATTACTACTGTCGGAGGAAGGAAAATGCGGCAATTAATTTGGAATTTCTTTCGTTGTTAACCAGAAAGGGGCAACATCAGAAATTTCCCCAGGGGAAGTGTCATTTCTGTCCACTATATTCACAATTCCAAAGAAAACCGAGGATCTCAGATCCTTCATTGATTTGAAAAATCTGAACTCGTTCGTTCAGTATGAGCATTTCAAGATGGAAATTTTTCGAAATGTTAAAGAAATAATCAATGCAATCCGACTACTTAACGCCACTGGATCTCAAGGATGCATATGTTTCCATTCCTATTCATGAAGATTATCAAAGTAATTGTTCTACGTGGAATGTTCGTTTTTATTGTCTTACTTGCTTACCCTCTGGGTTAAGCTCAGCGCCAAGGGTATTTACTAAAGGAATGAAACCCGTTATTGCTTCTCTTAAAAGCAGAGGCATGAGAATAATGATTTATTTGGACGATATTTTAATTGTTTGCCCGCTCTAAAGAGGAGAGTATTGCTAACACGAACTGTGTTTTGGATTTACTGGCATCATTGGGATTGTCATTAATTTTGGGAAGTCACAACATCTCCGACCTACTCAGGCTTTAATTTGGTGGCGAGCCATCTAGACAAAAAAAAAAAAAAAAAAAATTGACAAGATAAGGAATCTTGGGCATCCCATTTTGTCGTCTCCCTCGACAAAAATTCGAGATTTAGCAAAGTTCATTGGTTTCTTTCTTCTCCATTTGACCCCGTACCGGCGGGTCGTTGGCATTATCGTGTTCTAGAGTCGTGCAGAACCAAAGCAGTGCAAGAATCAGGTGGTAATTTTGATGCATCTCTTTAATTCAATAAACAATAATGCCATTGAAGAAATTCGTTGGTGGCTTCCCTTGCCATGCAAGGAATTTGGGTCCTGCATCGACATTCCTGTCATCCATTGACAATATTCGTACAGATGCCAGCACCTCAAGATGGGGTACACTCTGTGTAAATGATAATTCCTTTGCTCAAGGTGTCTGGTCTCGAGAGGAAGCTAATCTGCATATCAATGCGCTAGAATTACTGGCTATTCATCGAGGCCTTGCCTCCCTGTGCGACACCTCCCATAAGCAACACATTCATATTAAGTCAGATAACAGTGCAGCTGTCAGTTACGTCAGGAAAATGAGTGGTAGTATTCCATTACTTAATAAGTTGTCATATGACATTTGGGCGTGGTCGCTGGGTCGCTACTCTTGGCTATCTGTTTCCCACTTGGCTGGTGTTGCTCATATAGAAGCAGATAATTAATCTATCTCGGAGAGATATGAAGAATTAAGTCTTCGTCCTGATATATATTTTCGTTGCTCTTATCTATACCTTCCTTCAGACCCGAAATTGATCTTTTCGCGTCCAATGCCAATAGGAAATTGGTTACGTACTTGTCTTGGGAACAAGACCTCTAAGGCTATCGATGCCTTTTCAATATCATGGGAATTTTTACATCCCTACTATGTTTTTCCTCCACTTTGTTTTTGCCTACTTTCCAGGGTCCTTCCCAAGTCCGCAGGGACAATATTAACTGCCAGAGAGCAGTCTCGATCACCCCCTTTGTGGAGGACACAATCGTGGCTCCCGCTCACCCGCGATCCTGGCAGCCCTACCCCTCCTACCAGGGGACTGCCTGGTTCCCCTTCCCATTCCAATGCCCGAGCTGAGGTTACTCGCCTGACCCAGGGAGATATCTCTTCCCACCTCCCTGCCTGACCTATCTCAGCAAACGTTGGCGAGCATTAGGAATTTCAGAGCACACTTCCGAGCTCATCGCAAATTCATGGCACAACACCAAAAAACATTATAACTCAGCTTGAAAGCAGCGGATTAGTTGATGCCGCAAACAATCGCTTGAGCCATTTAGTTCATCTATCACCAATATCGTGATGTTTGTCTGACCAGCATGTGTTAGGGAAAAATACAGTAAGGTAGATTCGTATCGATCAGCCTTGTCATCTGTGTTGCCCTCTTCTGACGGGTTTTCCGTGGGAAAGCACCCGTTTGTAGTACCTGTGTTGAAAGGTAGAACTTCCCAAACCACGGTACAACACCACATTTCTTAAGTTTCTCAATTATGTTCATTAGGTAATGATGCAAGACTGTTACTTCTAAGCGAGAATTTGATTGCCCTGGCGACTCTTGTTTCAACACAGAGATTGCAGACTCTGAGTTTTTTGGACATTACATAATGTCAATTCCTAATGACAGTACAGTCTTTCAAGTGGTTGAGTTAATTGAAAACAACTACAGAAGAAGGGTACTGCCAACCAATCTATTAAATTGTCTTCTTTCCTCACAAACGAGAAGTTGTGTGTTTTATCAGTGCTCATGGAGTACTTAAGTCGAAAAGAACCCTTGCGTCAGGTTCACGTTGTGACTAAACTTTTTATTTCTACTACAAAACCTCACAAAGAAGTAATCACTTCTACCCTGTCTAGGTGCTAAAAGGGCACATTGAATAAGCAGGCATAGATACATCGGTTTTCTGCTCACATTTACCGCAGTGCCTCGAGTACTGCAGCTTTTAATCAAGGCGTTACCATGGAGGAGTGGCCAATGCCAAAACCTTTCGAGATTTTTATTCTAAGCCAGTTCAAGAAGCAAAATTCGCTTCAACCATTCTCAGCTCATCTTCACAAGTTATAAGGAAGATGGGGGACACGATACGTATGTAACTCAGTTACTATACTGTTACAAAACTATACTGTTATTTCCTCCTTGTGATCATGCGTGTTCATACGGAACATACACCTTGTCATGGTACTACTCAGATTGCTCATGACTAAAATTTGACCTATCATGAACGCTCATGTGCAGCAGTTTTTTGTTTCATTTGCCTGAAACATATCTCAATTGACAGTTTCTGCGTATTACTTTGAAGATGCTAACCCTCTGAAAGCTTGTACGAAGTGTTATGTAATAGAATTCCTAAATTATGCGAATAATATTACGAAGTATAATTAGAATTCTATTAATAACAATGAAGTACAAGATGAAGAGGGTCCCACCCAACGCGTTGCGGGTTCATAACATATTGTTTGATAACCCCCCTCTCTCTTCTCGTCACAGAAACTGTCAACTCATTTGCCATACTATATTATACTATACTTCCGTAACCAGGCTCATTACTTTACTGTCTGGCTTCATGCCTGTAAGATATATATGACTGAGCCGGATGAATGATTGTTGATACGTATTCTGTTCAATGTTAGTGGAGACTGACGTTGAGTGATCGTGTGAATGTTTGGATACTGCCTCGTATACTTTAAAAAGATGTCGAATAGTGGGAATACCTGCTATTTATAGGGACTGGGGTGCCAAACTCATTATCATAACAAAAGACTTTGAATTTCCTTGGTGTGATCTCTCTGCCAAAGCACGCAGGAATATGCTAACCCTCTTCATCTTGTACTTCATTGTTATTAATAGAATTCTAATTATACTTCATAATATTATTCGCATAATTTAGGAATTATATGATTTCAATCACGCATAAATGTACTTAAAATACAAGAATTACAAAATAAACCATAAATACGGCAATCAATGTATTTATGACTTAATAATAATAATAATGATGATATGAAATACTTATTAAGCGCTTAATACAACATGTTTCGAAGCGCTTTACAAACAAACAAACATACAAATCAGCTTGGAATAAGAATAATTTACTACAAATGCATATGGGGGCCTACATGATTATTGATTCCGATCCAAAAATAAATGGGTTTTAAGTTTCTTTTTGAAGATGTCAAGGTAGAGGTCTGAATATGAGTAGGGAGAGTGTTCCAAAGAAGGGGGGGGGGGGCACACACGGAGAAATCACGGTCACCATAACGGTTGTGGGTGCGAGGGCCAAGTTTAAGCTTGGTTGCAGATGCTGATCTTAGGTCCATGTGTGTAGCCGGTCTGGGTTTCGATGAGATCAGGTCAGTGAGATATAAGGGTGAACGGTTATGGATTTATTTATTTAATCTTGCAAACACTGGCTCATGAGCATGCGAAAAGAGTTGTATACTAAGATTGTATTACAGGTTTGATTTGATAGTGTTGGGAATGGTAAGTGTAATGGAGAAGATACTACGTAAGCCTATGATACCTCCAATGTAATTACCATGTAGGAGCCCGAATCGCGGTGTAGACTGTTGTTGGTTATATGTGTGACTGGATAATGTGTGTGGTAGGTAGTGTAGTGGGTTCGAAAAATACAGGCTGTTGGGTATTGCACAAGCCATTATAGAGCATGACTGGTATTGGTTTCTGTGTACAAATGTATAGGTGTATGTATTTGTGTGTGTTGGTTTTTGAGGATACTCAAGAACACTATATCTATGTTAGGATTTCGATGTATTATGCTTAATTGCAAGACGAACATACGCAGGTAGTTATGCCGAGAAGGTGAAAATAAAGTGCGGGGAAGCCGCTTTCGTGGATATACCGGCCCTCTTTCATTCGTTGACATTAATGTTCATATACAAATATATATCATAGCAAATTGTGTATATATATATATATATATATATATATATATATAACACAACTGAAACAAAGTTCATGCTGTATTCACCAACGATGTGCAGAAATAAACCGTTTGTGAATAAAGCATAAACTTTCCTCTAGTTGTGTTTTTAATATTATTATCTCGCCAACACGTGGACAACCTACTTAATATACACGTATATATATATATATATATATATATATGTGTGTGTGTGTGTGTGTGTGTGTGTGTGTATGTTTGTTTGTGTTAATATGATAGGAATATGAAAAGCAGCACACTATCATGGTTTCAATTTAAACTGTAATAACAACCTTGGTTGCAGAAACTTGCAAAATGCTGCATACATTCGAAATCTGACTTTGTGTAGACACTTCCGCCCCGAACCGGTTATGAATCATTATACAACACCTTATATAGAATGATGTCGAATTGTGATTGGCCAAGAACATGTCACATGACATTCAATAGAAAATACCTATCAAACTCATTGAGAGTGACAGCCGTGCAATAGGCCCCTGGCATGGGCCTATTGCACGGCTCGAAGATACTATAGCACGGCTTTGCGGGGGGCTACTAATGCACGGCCGCTCACACTAGCAAAGCGCCAGCAAACTACGTGCTGGCCGGCTGCGCTGCCGGTAAGTCTCACAGACCAGGCGCAGCGGGGTACTGCAACGTTAACGTGTACGCGCAGCTACTTTGCTAGTACCACTTAGTAGTTGCATGTATTGCGGCCTTACCTACGGCTGTGTTTTTACTTTTGACTCTGATCTGCTACGTGGACCACAGTGATCCCAAAATCAAGATTTCATTTCAAGTTGAGAAACCGTTATTTGATTATTTTTCTGTGTTTTTATACAAAATCATTTTCGGAAATAGACAAAGTCTAGACCCAAGCACTACTAGATCTACCGACATCTCAGATCGGCCTATAACAGTCAGGCCTAACTCGATATAACGTTAGTGTAGAATGGGTATAGACCCTGCAGAGTTTGTGATTCCAGTGTGGTCGAATCATGACGAGTGTTTGAAAGCAGTACACTGGGTGGTTTACAATTCTTGGCCTAATTGTTGCATATATTTTGGGGCTTTCCTGAGTTGGCGGTCACTAATTTAGTACTGTGATTGAGGACAAGGTGTTGTATAAAACGAATAATTCATGATTTTTTTCGTGCATTAGGGCACGTAATATCGCACTCGGCGCGAGATTCGTCACTGGTCTATTCAACGCGGCGCTATGCGCCTTGTTGAATAGACCAGTGGCTTATCTCGCGCCTCGTGCGATATTCGTGCCCTAATGCACTCACAACTCATAAATTATTCGTATACTATACAGTACATATTGTTGATCAAACACAATTACAATAAAATTCTATGCACAATACCCTGAACATGTCCTGGGCTTATGTTTCATATTTTACTAATTATCATCGAAGTGAAAGAAAAATAAAGAAAATGAGTCTCATAGAGAAAAATTCTGTAAAATTGTTTTTATAATTATGTGTTTATTCCTGGCTGCGTATTTCTGTTTATTAGCTCGCCATGAAGGAGTCTGGTATATCATGTAGCTTGCGTCAACAGCAAGAACAAACAAGATCACTCACATGTTGTAATAATGTTCTTCGTGCACTGTGTCAGATCAATGTTTCCCACTGTAATTCCCCACACAAATCGAAATTAAGAAAAAAAAAATGAAAACACTTATCTCCACAAGAAATGAGAAAGCTCAATTAGCACGTAAGTTGCCATGCATTATTTCTTTTTAATCACTGTTGACATTGCTCCAGCAAAGCACAGAGCGAATCAACAAAACAAGAAGATAATGACAAAGGAATTAAAGGGTTGTCCAACACTTACTCCATTTCGACTTCTCTTACCCCCATTTTTTTTTTTTTTTTTTTGCAATTCATCCCCATTTCTTTACTATTATTCCTATCATTTCCTATTATTCTTCCGTCAGTCTTCCCGGGCCCTTTCTCAGTAGCATTTTCAAACATCTCGCTAGACAAGCTTCCGATCATTGGCCTCTCACAACGTGTAACTTCTGTTATGATGATCTTTGATCAGGGGTGCGTGCTTTGATAATATTCCTCCTCATCTCGGCAGTAACTGTGCGTTTGTAGCTCATTGCTTTACAACGTCCACAGAGCAAAGATCACATATTTTCCATTGTGAGGGAGGCATTTGCACACTCTGAAGTTATGAATTCTTTAAGTTTCTGCTCAGTCACGGCTAGATGAGAAGACTACTATAGTTTGTGATGTCACATGTGTACAACGATATAAAGAAAGAATAAAGAAAAATCAACATATTTTCACTTTTCTCGCATAACAAAAGAATACTCATCTTCTCTCCTTCAGAAGGCAGGGGAAATAATATTACCCTTAACATACGTCAGTAACAAGTCAACGAAATGTGTACTTTATTCAAAAAGTACAGTTTTGTGAAATTTTCTTTTAATTTTCCTTATGTAGTTGTACGCATGTGACATCACACACTGAAGTAGTCTTCTCATCCAGCAGTGACTGTGCAGATACTTAAAAAATTCATAACTTTTGAACAGACTGTCCGATTTCCCCCCAAATTTTCACTGATGTGTTCTACTAATATTGTTGCATTCACTCAATCCACATGTATATGAAGGTGAGCTTGTCCTTTAATTTATCATAATATTTGGAGAAAAAGTACAGATATAGAACTAAAATCAAGCCTGACCAAACTAATTAATCTTCGTTTGGCAATCAGTTAAGTGTTCACGAGGGGACTGAAACTGTGAGGTACTGCTTTTCAGCAGTCCGATCCATTTCCAATAACGTTGTCTTGGCGCAGCTGTGACAGGCCTTTTGTAGTTGTATTTCCTTGATGTTGTAGAGTACTGTCCCTTTATGTGAAATATTGCACTGGTAATTTTATAACCATGTATATGTATCTGTTACACTGTAATTGCTTTTTTGTTGGAAATTAAATACATGAAATAAAATGGATGTGTCAAGCCAGCACAACTAAAGGAAGCAGGAAGCTCAAAAAATTCGTGGGAGTATTACAGTTTATAAATCTTCCGTTGACCATCACTTATTGAAACTTGAAGCCTTGTTTCGAAAACTATCACAAAAAGTAATTAATCGCATACGAGGTACTTTTGAAACCACGCTACATGTTTCAGCGCAGCCCAACGCGTTGGCCGGCGTCACACCCGCCACTTGGTCGATTGTCATCTAGTTGTTTACCCGCACTGGTATATGAGAAATTCGTTAAGGCCATGCCACACTTTTTCGGGCAAGCCTTGCATGCGACTTGCGAAGATCAATTTTTACTACCCGGAGATCCCCGCAGATGACCCACACATGACAGTACCTAGCACATAAAATCTCACCCGTAGTCACCCGGAGGTGCACGCGCAAATCAGTTTTTCCCGCAACCATGTTTAGGACCTGTCCCACCTTTTCGGACAAGCTACGCGGGCTTGCTGCGTGTGGGGATTTTCCAGGATACCTGACAATTTCTGAGGGCGGAAAAGGATTTGGGCGAGTTTTGCATGTGTCTTACTTACTGGACGCGTTCTACTTAAGCTCTACTTGCGGGTATTCTGTGTGTATTCGTTTTCGTAACAGAAAACGGATCGGTTTCAAAGCTCTCACGCAGGCCGCACGGAATACAAGCAAGTAGAAGATTATAACACGCGTCTAGCAGGTAAGACACAAGTGCGAAACTCGTAAACATTCTTGTCCGCCCGCAGAAAATTCCCCTGCGTGTTGGAAAATCCCTAATCTCAACAAGCCCGCGTAGCCAACCTTCAACTATGGCATATTTGATGGGTTTTTTTTACGGACCACGAGCGATGTCGTGTCTTCCGGCAATATCCTTTTGTAAAGTAAGATGGGGCATCAGACGGAATAGATATAAATCTCTAAAGATGTTGATGTCATCTATGGTAAATATGATGATGATATTGGTGAAGCTGCTGATGGAAATAAAGCAATATCAAATTTATCATAGGACGTTAATCATCGTGATAATAATGAAACTGATAGTAACGATAATAACAATAAATGTCATTCCGTATTAGGTTAGTGACATTCTCCGCTTTGCGTAAATGAGAACTCACACACACACACACACACACACACACACACACACGACACAAATTTCCCTCAATGATTAGTTGCAATTAACTTTTCAAATGCTTTCGAATACAGAAGATCATCAGATATTCAGAAATTACATGTCAATTTGCTAAAGGAATAAATGAATAATAAACAAATTCATAGTGAATCGGAATCTGAACATACATTTTTGTATCATTTTAATAACGCATGAATGTACATATTATTTAGATAGACCATAAATACGGCTATCAATGTATTTATGATTTATTCATTAAATCTTGCCAACACTGACTCATGAGCATGCGAAAAGAGTTTTGTACTAATAATTAACCTAAGAGTGTAATACAGGTGTAATTTTAAAGTGTTGGGAATGGTAAGTATAATGGAGGAGATACTATTGTACGTAAGCCTATAATAACTCCAAGGAGCCAGAATCGCGGTGTAGACTTCTGTGGTTGTTGGTTGAATGTGTGACTGGACAATGTATGTGGTAGGTATATAGTGGGTTCGAAAAATACAGGCTTTTGGGTATTGCACAAGCCATTATAGAGCATGACTGGTATTAGTTTCTGTGTACAAATGTAAAGGTGTGTGTATTTGTGTGTGTTGGTTTTCGAGGATACGCAAGAACACCTTATCTTTGTTAGGATTTCGATTTATTATGCTAAATTGCAAGACGAACATACGCAGCTTATTATGCCGAGAAGGTGAAAATAAAGTGCGGGAAGCCGCTTTCGTTGATATACCGGCCCTCTGTCATTCGTTGACATTAATGTTCTTAAACAAATATATAATATATAATATAATATATATATATATATATATATATATATATATATATAATTTTTGTATAAAACAAAACTGGAACAATGTTCATGTTGTATTCACCAACGATGTGCACAAATAAACCGTTTGTGAATAAAGCATAAACTTTCTTCTAGTTTTGCTTTTAATCTTACTATCTCGCCAATATATATATATATATATATATGCGTGTGTGTGTGTGTGTGTGTGTGTATGTGTGTTTGTGTTAATATGATAGGAAAATGAAAAGTAGCACACTATCATGGTTGCAATTTAAACTGTAATAACAACCATATCAGTTTTAGAAAAATCTACTCATCTTCAACACAATCATTTCGCTCACACATATACAAACCAGCTTGGTTGCAGAAACTTGCAAAATGCTGCATACATTCGAAATCTGACTTTGCATAGACACTTCCGCCCCGAACCGGTTATGAAGCACTATACAGTACATATTGTTGATCAAACACAATTACAATAAGATTCTATGCACAATACCCTGAACCTGCCCTGGGCTTATGTTTCATATTTTACTAATTATCATCGAAGTGAAAGAAAAATAAAGAAAATGTGTCTTATAGAGAAAAATTCTGTAAAATTGTTTTTTATAATTATGTGTTTATTCCTGGCTGCGTATTTTTGTTTATTAGCTCGCCATGAAGGAGTCTGGTATATCATGTAGCTTGCATCAACAGCAAGAACAAGAACACTCACATGTTGTAATAATGTTCTTCGTGCACTGTGTCAGATCAATGTTTCCCACTGTAATTCCTCACACAAATCGAAATTAAGATAAAAATGAAAACACTTATCTCCACAAGAAATGAGAAAGCTCAATTAGCACGTAAGTTGCCATGCATTATTTTTTGTAATAACTGTTGATATTGGTCCAGCAAAAGCACAGAGCGAATCAACAAAAAACGAAGATAATGACAAAGGAATTGAAGGGTTGTCCAACTCTTACTCCATTTCGACTTCTCTTCCCCTCCCCCCCTTTTTTTTTGCAATTCATCCTCATTTCTTTACTATTATTCCTATCATTTCCTATTATTCTACCGCCAGTCTTCCCGGGCCCTTTCTCAGTAGCATTTTCAAACATCTCGCAAGACAAGCTTCCGATCTTTGCCCTCTCACAACGTGTAACTTCTGTTATGATGATCTTTGATCAGGGGTGCGTGCTTTGATAATATTCCTCCTCATCTCGGCAGTAATTGTGCGTTTGTAGCTCATTGCTTTACAACGTATACAGAGCAAAGATCACATATTTTCCATTGTGAGGGAGGCATTTGCACACTCTGAAATCAAATTTTCCAATAGCAGATCAGAGAAATTGCTATACGAGTCCTGTACTCGTACGGTAAGCTTTTACAGTTATTTCTTTTTTTTTTCCATTCTGCAGCAGAATTTTGAAAGGCTGATCGTATTGTAAGTTTTTCCTTTTCTCAAGATTTCATTGATCTGCGAACTGTTATAGTCATTGCTTGTTTCAACAATATGTTGCGCAAATCTTTAAGATCAGTGATATATTTGATTTTAATAGGTCGTTGCATTATTCTCGTTATCATGCAGGGGTTCCACAATGTCGTTATAATGTCCACCTTCACACCGGATGCTGTCTAGTCACAGTACGCCAACTTGTTTGGGCTAGTGACCTTGCAGTCCCCGACAAGACCGGGGGTTGCGTTGTCTACAATCTGGGAGTAAACCTGCTCCGCACTAAGTCCCATCCCCAACATAACAGCAGCGATACCTGAGTGGAGAGACAGAGTAACCTTTGAAACTGATCAAACCCATCAACTCGACCAATAATGATAATAATAATAATAATGATAATAATAATAATAATAATAACCAACATTTATATAGCGCTTTTTTTCTAAACAGACAGAAAGCGCTTCAACAATTGTAACAAAATACAAGAAATCAACAATATTCACCAAACAAAACAAACAAAGAAAATACAAAGCAAAACAAATAGATAATGACTTTACACTTGTCAGATCACTATCAGTGGAATTAAGAGCCATAAAGAGGTTTTACTTTTGGAACAAATAAGTTTTCAACAGTTTTTTAAATTGATCTATGTTAACTGCTGATTAGATATTTGCAGGGAGACTGTTCCAGGATTGATGTGCTGCAATATTATCCGGCTGTCGTTTCAATATTTCACTAGCACAATAAACATAACCTCTGCAATTCATCTCTACAATCGAAGTCATGGTGGCCAGAAGTAAAACTTAACAAGAATTGCAAATCAACTGAGTAATAGATGGATTGAAATGACAACCTTACGATACATCGAATTATGAAATACCCAGTCAGTTAAATCGGTTAAACCGTTGATCAACAAATGCTACCCCACACTCTTTTAAAAAGAAAAAGGGTAAAATCAGCGTTTTAAACTTGGCAAGGACTGACAGCGTTTTAAAAGTATTGTATTCACCCCTTTTATTGCTGTATCTAGCACATCTAACTGTTGGATTCAGCTGGATAAAAGGCTGAATACAACATTTTAAAAGCGTTGTCATTCCTCCCCCTTAATGTTGATTTAACATTTTCCTTTTAAGAGTGCACCATATAAAAAAGAATACAAGTCAGTCATTGCAGATGCCTATCCTTGCATTGATCTTTGATGGGACCAAAACTATTGTAAGAAGCAGTCACGTACCAGAGACATGTGGACAGGCCATGCTCGTCCCGCTCATCGTTCTGGTTCCGGAGTTATTGCTGTGCCTAAGGCTGACGATGCTGGAACCAGGGGCAAACAAATCGACGCAGTTTCCGTAGTTTGAGAAATATGAACGAGTGTCGGTTTTATCGGTGGCTCCGACGGTAATGGCCTGAGAAAAAAAATGGAGACTAGAATTGTAAACATTCTTAGGACATAACAATCTAGTAATCACCACCCTAAATCCACCCTAAAAGTGGATATATTATTAGTATCTTGATGAAAAGATCACACTCCCTTTTTCTGAAAGACTTTCCATGGATGAAAGGTACAGAAATAAAAGCTGTATAATTGTCTTACAATTAATGAAAAGTAGTCCTCCCACATAAAACACAAACAAATAAACGAACAAGAACAAACAAACAAACAAACAAACAAATAAACAAACAAACAAACAAACAAGCAAACCGAGAAGCCATCAGTGTAAAGCTGCGGTCACAAAGGTTCGTACGAACGATGCGTTCATACGAATGTCACTGTTCGTACGAATTATAGAGTTCGTAGAGATTCGTACATGGGGCACAGATTCTTATACGCCCTTTCGCAAGAGCAACTTAAGACTTTTTAGAGCAATGAAATGATTTATGGCCCTAGAATTCGTACGTTTTTTGTAAAAATGCCTTGAGTTATTATTTCGTCAGACTTACGGCCATCTTACGATTTCTTTTTGTCGTAAGATGGTCTTACGTGCAACTCACGGCACTCTCAAGTCATTCGTAAGAAGATTTACGATATTTTGTATATTTTGTCGGGTTGTTAAGAAGACGCTGCCGTGTCCTGTCGAAAATTCTGTAACAGTTGAAAGTTTTATACTTCAAGATGGCAGTAGTGCCAAGGAGACTACAATTGCAGCTGCATCTACAAGTAGAGGAGGAGGAGGTTGTTGCTCCAAATCTCCCCCTCTCACTCCTTCCTCCTCATCTCCCTCTTTTCTTTTCTTCCCCTTCCCTCTTTTCCCTTTGATTGCCTTCCCTTTTGGTCCCATATTAGTGGGGTGGCTTAGTGAAATTATCGTGACACGGTGGACAAAAGCATGATTTTTTCACCAAAGGTACTTCATGATGTACTTTCTCAAAAAATAGGGTGCTCCAAGAAAATTGATGCTGGGAAGGAGGTCAGAGGTCAAAGGTCAATGACCTTTATTTGTGAAATAGGTTTTTTGGCTATTTCTCAGGTCAGGAATATCCAATCTGGATAAAACTTGGCAGGAAGAATATTGAGAACAAGTAAAATATTTTGATTGAATTTGGAGTGAATTTTCCAAAGGTCAAAGGTCAAAGGTCAATGAACTTTTTCTAAAAATCATGTTTTTGTTTATTTCTCCAGGTATAGGAAGATTCAATTTTCACAAAATTTGATATGAACGTTGTATAGAAGGTACCAAGAGTATAAACCAGGGGTCAAATATAATTGTTGATTTGTACGTTGCCATGGCAACCCAAAAGTAGGGTTTTTAATTGAAGTTAGTTACAGGAGGCTATTTTCCAGTTTGGAAGAGATTCCATTTGAATAGGTACAACTGATCGACGGGATGTATAGAGGTTTGAAATACTTTTCATTAGTGTTTAGTGGTATGTTGCCATGGCAACTACATATGTAGATTTTGGCTAAACTTAAAGGAGACTTCAGAACTTATGAATTTGAAGAGATTTCCATCAGGGTTGGTATAATTGATCAACAAAAAAGTCGTCAGACAAAGATTTGTCACCTTTATAGCATGTGGGTTGAGTGAATGCAGCAACAATAGTAGAACACATCAGTGAGAGTTTGAGGAAAATTGGACAATCCGTTCTAAAGTTATGAATTTTTGAAGTTTCTGCTCATGCAGTCGAGGCTGGATGAGAAGACTACTATACCTTATAATGTCACATGTGTACAACGATATAAAGAATGAATAAAGAAAATTCAACATAAATTATTTTCGCTTACAACAGGATACTCAACTTCTCTTTCAGAAGGCAGGGGGAATAATATTACCCTTGACATACGTCAGTAGCAAGTCAAAGAAACTATGTGAACTTTATTCAAAAAGTATGGTTTTGTGAAATTCTCATTTTATATTCCTTAGAATGTGCGCATGTGACATCATACACTGTGGTATAGTAGTCTTTTCATCCAGCCGCGACTGTGCAGATACCTTAAAAAATCATAACTTTTGAACGGATTGTACGATTTTTCCAAGCTTTCTGTGATGTGTCCTACTAATATTGTTGTATTCACTGAATCCACGTGTGCATGAAGGTGGACTTGTCGTTTTAGGACAGATTCTGAAAGAGCAGACTGTAAGCTTTAAAATGATGTATCACACAATTCAAAGGGATTCCCCTAACCTATCTAAATAATAATACCGGTACTGGAAAGAAAGCACACACTCTGGATAAGTATGAACTGAGAAAAGAGGCTGCATTGTCTATCTTAGCGTTTAATCCTTACCAAGCTGTCTCATGTCATTATGTTCATCTTTTCTTCCCCCCTCTAATTTTCATTTGAGTTTGTCATTATTAATTTTTGATGATAAGAACGATGCCACAAGGCATTGTTTCTTAAACATGCTTCAACTGCTCCTTCAGGTCCAAAATCTACATCAATATATATAATTTTCCTGATCTCCTCAACATTTTCCAAAAATAAAGCATACACCTTTTATGCATTGAGTCCTCCTTTTTGTGGATAATTAAAGGCAAAAACCCAAAATTAGTGCTTGAAAATTATTCTTAAGTGTGAGTTACGGATAGAAAGAACCTCTGTAAAAAAATGAATCTGTATAATCAATGTTAAGTATTGTTAATAACACAAAATGTGAACAATATTTCTATATGATAACATGTTTCCAGACTAAACCGTCCGCATTTATGCTTTAATGAGAAAAATACTGATATCTCTTTATTATGTTTGCTTTGATTGCAAAAACTGTATTATGGTAGGATGTCTTGTGATACAACAGGGGGGCAATTCATGAAGCAGTTTGGTCAGATATTTTTCTGACAAACTGTTACAAACTACAGAAATCCTTGCATCTGATTGGCAGAGAGCAAATTATTTTGTCCGACAACTTGTCGGACAAAATGCTTCATGAAATGCCCCCTGCAGACCTACACATATTATGCATGAAATGTGATATCCTGAACATTTTTTCAAGTCACTCTCCCAAAAGTGTATACATAGGACCTTTAAGTTTTTCTTGTGTTTGTTCCTGGCAGATTACTAGTACACAAATGCTCCAATCCATGATGACCTAACGGAAATTAAGGAAATTAAAATGAATATACTGAAAACCAAAACTACAGATACTAATAACTTACTTCATTCTTCTCTCCCCACCCCACCCCACCCCTTCTTTTTAGTTTCTTGATATACTAGTAGATCTAGCTGACTTTGATAATTGTCATTATGTAACATCATCTTCAATTGACAAGGCGATAAAACTTAACAATCATTTCATTATGCTGCTGGACTAATGGGGTTAGTTGAACTTTATTGTTTTTAATGTACTATACTTTTTCCTCCTATCAATCACATGTATTTTGGGTGGAATGTATTTTGACATAAAGCATCATAGAATCAACCGCATTTGGGGTCGGGAATTTTGTCATATCATATTGTGATTTAGATTCTGCTCTATGCCGATTTTGTTTTATTTCTATCAACTTTTTAAACTTCACCATAGACTTTGTTCACCAGCCAACTACATCCCACCCTCTTTGGATAATGTGAACCAATCAAACATTGCTTTTACTTTTTAATAACATGTCTATACATAGCTATCAGATCAAAAATATTCAAACCGCTTTAAGTCTTTATGAGTGAAATTACAAATATCAATATATTTTTAAAAATATTCAAATTGTCTAAATTCAACTTCATCTATGAAAACAGACTTTTAACCTTTTTAAACATTTGAATAACCCCCATAAGAAATAAGAAACATATAGAGAGGGGAAGTGCGGACTATAAAAATTGCTTACGGGAACCAGGTAATCCCTGCGCTAAACCTATGGAATTCACACAATCTTGGAGGAAACGGGTTAAATTTGTTAGGAAATATGTAGGGCAATACCCAAAACCTTAAGTTCTCAATGGAATATGCAGCTCTTCTATACTGGTAAACTAGTAGTTCTGGGAGAAAAAAATGAGCTGAGACATAGTCCTACACCTGGCTCAGTCATTGCCCAAGATTCAAAGTATCTGAGCCAGAGTCACATGTCACTCTTTGCCATTTCTCTACAGGAGGTAGACAGTACTAAAAAAATCCTTTACCAGAAATTATATCAAATTATTTAATGAAAAGGTGCTTAAGAAAACTTGACTATTCCAACACACCTCCCTCAGGTCTGCAACACAGACTAACCTCCTGTTACCATAGGAAAACCAGGAAAAATGGTGTATTACTGTAAACATGCACATAATATGTCGTATTATGGGTCTGAATTTTAAGACTAGCAACCATGTACATTGCATTGCATTGAACAGAAACCTGGCGAATGCCCCGTGTATAGTCTTTGAATTCAGACATTATTGTTATGTACAAATTAAGGGCATTTTCTCATTTTTTCTGTTAGCGGATTTCTTGGAGCACCCCCTAATTTTGATCCTCATATATATACAAATGTCTGAGGAAAAACTGACACTTTTGTCCGGCGTGTCACGATTATCAGTATATTTGTCACTAAGCCACCCCACTATATTGAACAGATATGATTTCTGGTCGAACACCTAGAACAAAGTGAGGATTTGAACTTCGCACGTTCGGGTTTATATCCCTAAAACTCAACAGTTGCACAAAATAATCATTATTGAGTACATACGCCTTACGAGTCCCTGAAGCCGTGGTCACAACTCGCCGTACTTGCAAGTGCGTGCTGTCTACTTGCAAAAAACGTGGGCAAAATTTGGGGATCCGTACGTAGTAAGTACCGCCTCATTACGGATTTTGGAGCACGCAGACACGCCGTAGCAATTTTAGGACACGAGGAACTTTCGCTGCGTTCGGGCTACGGATTCGCCCTAAGTGCGGGCAACTTACGTGCCCTCTACAGCGAATGTGCGTACAACGCACTAACTCCGTGCGCCTTTTGAAATTTTCCCACCGTCACTTGCTCGACGGACGGCGCACGTAGCACGTACATTTTGAGCACGTAATAAGTGCGCAGCCCGTGCTTATTCGACACTTCCCTGAGTTCAACTGTTCAATAGAGCACGCAGACCGTACCGAACTTGCCGAATAAGCACCTGCTCCGCACTTAAAACGCAAGTTGTGCGCAGTGATTTCTGCAATGTACACGAGCCGAGCCGACGGAAGAGTATCATCATTTCGTCTCCAAGATGTCTTGATGTTGGCAATTATATATTCATACTGTTCTATTTCACCTACCGGTCAGAAATGCCCTGTAAGGATTAAATATGGGATCGAAAAAATCGCATACACAGAAAAAATGATTGTTATATCATTAGAAAGGGCATATAAGACACCGTCAAAAACTGCTTGAAGAAGCAAAGCATATAGAAATCTTGAGCTCTAAGTGGTCAGTACATGAAGTGACCAGGTTTTTGGAGTTTTGAAAAATTGTTACATTTAAGAGCTGCACAAGCGTGGTTAAAAGGCATTGACCATCATTGTGTATGCAGAACAGTGATAAAGTCAGTACCATTCTCTGAAATTGAGAATTTGTATATTTTGAAATTAAGCAAGGAAGAAATTTCTGTGACAGTATTACCTTATATAGGGCCTTAATTGCCAACGTGACACCTTCAGCCTCAGATAAAACTGCAAAACCATAGGCCTACATTCATTATTCTAGTAATATGCTGATAAATCTATGCTGATAAATCTAGCTAAAAAATGCCTCCATGGCTGAAATGCCACCACCTCTGAAACTGGGTATAAAGATGGTAGACTTCATAACAGCAAATCATTATGTGTTGCGACACGGATTGTCGCCCCTACACGGATTGTCGCCCCCGGCTCGGGGCGACAATCCGTGACGGAGTTGGCGACACGGATTGTCGCCCCCGTCACGGATTGTCGACTGGCGACAATCCGTGATGGCAAAAAATTTGTTGCGACACGGATTGTCGCCCCGTCAAGGATTGTCGCCCCGGGCTCGGGGTGGTTCCTCCGGTGTTATGCCCCAGTCACACAGTGCTTTACGATGGGTTACGTCCGCCGCGGATAAATACGGATGAGTGAACGCAGGAGGACGCAGCGTGGATGCAGGCATCCGCAGGGACGTATGTAGACGTAACTGTCCCTAACTCATCCGTTAAGAAACGCAATATGAGGGCGCCAAGCCTGCGAAATTTTGAAATGTTCAAAATTTCGCAGAGGGATTCTACGGATGCAGACTTACGCAAGTAACCGTAACCAAACGTAATCATCCGTAACTGAACGTAAGTATCCGTAGCCTGGACGCAGACTATCCGCAAAATATTTTACCTCCCGTCCGTTTGCGTTCGTTTACGTCCACCTTAAGTATCCGAAAGTAACCGCAAGTTAACGTATCTCAACACTTTCGTCCGCTTACGGATATTTGCGGACAGTTACAGATGCTGCGGACGATTACGTCCTTCGAAGTTTTCCATTTTCCACTCGCATGGGAACACAGAGACTCGTGGGAAGCCACACATCTCGTGTTGCCAAGCTGCAGTGCATTTACCTGAAGGAATGCAACAACACAGTCGGAGCAGTGGAGAGGCAGAACCACATAGTCAAATTATGAAATTTCTCTCACAAATGGTCATTTTATAGGTAGCACCAATATACTCATGACATTGGTTGACCCTTGGTACTGAAATTTTTTTCTTGCACTCAATGAATGTATATTTTTCGAAAAGGCAATATTTTGGGTAGGGAATGGGGTGACAGCATTTAAACCTACATTCATTTTTCTGGCCGGGAAAAGTGTGGGACAGCGATAATTATTATAAAATGAGAACGAATTCAGTATTTCTCTATTGTCTTACCCACTTTACGATGAGTATTACATTTTGTATATATATATATATATATATATATATATATATATATATATATTGTACTTGGGTGTGAATGACGAATTAAATGATTGACGATGAACCCTTAGGTTGTAGAGACCAGCTAAATAAATAATGAAAAGTATATTATCTTAGTATGAATTCAACAAAAAAAGCTTCAACTTACGCTTAAACGAATTCAAAGATAAAGAGTTTTTTATATCACAGCTTAATGAATTCCAGAATCTATAGGGCCAGTGTAAATAAATGTATTTTGCGCCAATAAGGTTCTCAAGAGGGGTAAATGAAACTCATTAGATCGCCTGGTGGGATAATTATATTAAAAAAATGATTTCTTGGAAACATTTAATCAAAAATACTGGAAAGTGCATTTGTGTTATAATTAAACATAAACTGACCCAGCTGAAAGAAAAACAAATTTTTAATCTTTAAAATCTTATTTTTCACGAATAATGGATCTGCATGGGAACGCGGTGAAACGCCAAAAATATTACGAAGTGCCTTTTTTGTAATAACAATAGTTTATCTAATAACGTTTGATGGGCACTTCCCCATGCTAAAATTCCATAATTAAGATAAGGTAATATTAATGAAAAATACAACGTCAACAAAGAAGACAACGGGATATGAGTTTAATGATACCAATATTACGCGAAATTATTTTACTAATATTAATAATATGAGGCTTCCGCGAAAGTTTATCGTCCACTGTAATACCGAGAAACTTATGTGAGATACACGTTCTAAATGAACGTCATCAAAAATAATATCTGTGCCTAAAACTTCTTTAGACTTACTTAATAACATATACTTTGTTTTCTGAAGATTTAGTGATAATTTATTGGCTCTTATCCATTGAGTCATTTTTTTAAATTCAGAATTGACAGTATGGTCAAAGGTAAATGGATTTTGGTGGGAGAAAAAATATTTGAATCATCGGCAAGGAGTATAAAAGAAAGCAATATATGTCCAATGATATGCAAAAGTTATTAATGTGAATGATGAAAGGTAAAGGTCCTGATATAAGTTTTTAAAGTGTTTGAAAGTCTGAATGTCTTTTTTTTCTAGAAATGTAATAAACATTGCTTTTAAAATAACCCTAAAAGTCATGAATATCGCTGCACAACAACAGCGTAACCACATGTCTATTCCATGACTGTAAGTAATAATTTTCTTACTCTAATGTTTAACTTATCGATCTATATTGTATTATTATTGTGGTATAATTAGGTTATGTATTCTTTACATTTATGAAGTTTATTCATATTTGAGTTGCACAAATGCAATTTAAACCTCAAGTTCAAAATGTCATATATATTTTATTACTGTAAAGCAAATTAAAGGATTACGAACTTGTACGTAATTCAATATCAGTTTTCTCCAGTGTACAATGTAAGACAGTCCAATATGTGATAACCTTGTTGTCATAATACACTGACTTAGCAGGGATCGTCAAAGAAAACCATACTGTCCATAATCTGTAACCATCCGTAACTATCCGAAAATATCCGCAACTCTCCGCAAGTGTTCAGAACTATTATGTCCCAATTCGCATGAATATCCGCGAGTGGACGCAAGTACTCGCATCTGGTCGTATTTGTCCGTATCGCCCGCATTTTCCCCGTATGTTTTGAACAAATTTTCTGGTGACGGCAAAGGATCCGCGGGAGTCCGCAGAAAAAAATGACTTTTTTGGACGTAACGTCGGACGCAAAGCATTATGTGACTGGGGCTTTAAGCTTTGGTGGGATGGGTATGACTGGTAAGTTATGCGTATGTGTGTGTGTGTGTGTGTGTGTGTGTGTGTGTATTTGTAGTGAGCTGCATGATTATGTGATGTGTATGATTTGTAGGTGCGTACAATAAGTGACTTGTGTATGGGTTTCCGTATTGTTGTGTGTGTGTGTGTGTGTGTGTGTGTTAGTGTGTTTGGAGTATACCACAATATGTAGAAACTGTGCATGTGTGGTGGTTGTATAGTGGTAGTGGTTTGTTTGTCTGTGTGTATACGTGTGCCTGTATGCTTACGTGTGTATATGGTATATAGTGGCGTATACATATCAAAGGGTATGTGATGGTGCGTGTTTGTGGGCGCAGTTTTGTGCCTGCATGAGTATCTAGGGGTTTGGTGTTCGTGGGCTACGTAGGCCCTACGTAAGTGTGTTGTGTGTGAGCGTTCGTGTGTCTACGTAAGGCCCCAGTCACATAATGCCCTGCGTCCGGCGTTACGTCCAAATAAGTCATTTTTTTCTTTCTGCGGACACCCGGGGATCTCTTGCTGTCACCAGAGCATTTTTACAAAACATACGGGAAAAAATATGCGGGCGATACGGAGAGATACGACCAGATGCGGATACTTGCGTCCACTTGCGGATATTCTTACGAATTGGCACGTAATTTTGTTCTTTCAACTTGCATAAACTTCCGAATAGTTCGGAACACTTGCGGAGAGTTGCGACTATTTACGGAGAGTTGCGGATATTTTCGGATAGTTACAGATTGTTATAAATAATTATGGACAATATGACGATCCCTGCCAAGTCAATGTATGATGACAGCAAATTTATCACATATTGGACTGTCTTACATTGTACGCTGGGGAAAACTGAAATTGAATTTACGTACAAGTTGTGAAAAGTTTTCGCATTTCTTTAATTTGCTTTACAGTAATGAAAGATATATGAAATTTTGAACTTGAAGTTTGAATTGTATTTGTGCAGCTCAAATATGGATAAACATCATAAATATAAAGACTACATAACATAATTATACCACAAATAGAATACTATCTAGATCGATAAGTTAAACAGAGTGAGAAAATATTACTTACAGTCATGGAATAGACAAACTGTGGTTACGCTGTCATTGTGCAGCGATATTCATGACTTTCTAGGTTATGTTTAAGGAGATTGTTATAATAAACCAAAGCCTACTACATTTCCAGAAAAAAAAAAAACATTAGTACTTTCGGACACCCCTCCCACACCCAAATACAATACAAAAAAAATGTAATATCCATGGAGCGTAAAGTGGGTAAGACTATAGGGAAATACTAAATTCTTTCTCATTTTGTATCGTTTATCTCTGTCCCACACCTTCCCGGCCAGAAAAACGAAAAAAAAAAAAAATGCTGTCACCTCATCCCCAACCCCCAAATTGCTTTCCGAGTTTCGAAAAATATACATTCAAATAGTACAAGGAAAAAATGTTCAGCACCAATGGTCAAGCGATGTCATGCGTATATGGGTGCCATCTAAAATGACAATAAAATTATGTGGGAGAAATTTAGTAACTTGACTTTGCGGTTCTGCCTCTCCACCGCTCCGAGTGTGTTGTAGCATTCCTTCAGGTAAATGCGTTGCAGCTTGGCAACACGAGTTGTGTGGCTTCCCACGCGTCTCTGTGCCCCCATGCGAGTGAAAAACAGAAAACGTCGAAAGACGTAATCGTGTACAGCATCCGTAACTCTCCGCAAATATCCGTAAGCGGACGAAAGTGTTGTGATACGTTAACTTGCGGTTGATTTCGAAAACTTACGGTGGACGTAAACGAACGTAAACGGAAGGTAGGTAAAATGTTTTGCGGATGGTCTGCGTTCAAGCTATGGAGAGTTACGTTCAGTTACGGGTAGTTACGTTTGGTTACGGTTACCTTACGTAAGTCCGCGTCCGTGGAGTCCCTCTGCGAAATTTGAACATTTCAAAATTTCGCAGGTTTGCCGCCTTCATTTTACGTTTCTTTACAGACGAGTTACGGACAGTTACGTCTACATACGTCCCTGCGGATGCCTGCGTCCACGCTGCGTCCACCTGCGTCCACTCATCCGCATCTATCCGCGGCGTACGTAACCCATCGTAAAGCACTGTGTGACTGTTGCATTAGCACGCAGGAGATAATAGGAACGAAACATTCAAGCGACACAATTCCCACAACACGCGCAGCGCTTCATCACACACACACACACACACACACACACACACGCACAAACGGACATTAAATTATCATGTGCACGCGCACATACACACTTCCTTGAAACCTCACCATGACTTTTTACGTGGTATGTTTGCATGGATGTAGCCATGTAAGTTATGCGTTAGTATTTCAATGACTATGTCCAGAACGGATTGTCGCCCCCCCCCCCCCCCCCCCGAAGCACATTTTGCTGGGTAATATCGACGACAATCCGTGACGGGGGCGACAATCCGTGCCGCCAACGCCCGTCACGGATTGTCGCCCCGAGCAGGAGGCGACAATCCGTGTAGGGGCGACAATCCGTGTCGCAACATAATTATGCATCTCACCTCCAGTGCCAATGTGCTAGGATATTTCAACCAAAATAATGTTAGGCCTATACAATGTCATTGTATACCTGATATTGACAGTTGCCTATTAGCCTACATCAGGTAATATAATGCCATTTTATACGTGATGTAGCATATGACCTATACCTGATAATTATAGCCTATTTCTCTCTCAGTGAGTCAAATATGCACACATTTCACATATTTCATTCAGTTCATTTATTTCAATCTCATTTTCTTTCCACAAAATATGAAAACCTAGAGACATGAAATGAATATGACACACAGAAGGTTAAACTACCATTTACACGTATGGAGAAGACGTATGATTATACATCTGAAGAACCTCGGAAGATGGTCCTATAATTAGGCCTACCCCTAGCATCTGAAGGGAAAACAAAATCATCGCACTTGCACGCACTTACAATATGCAACAGAGTAGGGATACCGTACGTGAGCAGCACGTGTAATTACAGCCTCCGCAAGAGAACGTGGCAATCGCACACAGATTGTAAGTTGTAAGCACGTGCAACTCACTGACCACGTGCACAACGTACGATGCACGTAACCCCTCATGGCCAGGCGTGGCGTGCGGGCCACGCACTTACACCCTGCACAACCGTGCGAGTGTCGTGCGTTGACGTACTTCCTCCCTGCGCTAGTCACTTCCTCCCCACGTTTGTACGGACGAAAAGGACGCACGGCGAGTTGTGACCAGGGCTTGACGAACGCCTTACAAACTCGAAGAGTTGTTCGTAAGAACGCCGTACGAATCTCCGTTCGTAAGGCATTCTTACGAAAGACGTAAGAGCCCTCTATGAACGACTTAAGGCGTTCTTACAATCATCGTTAGAATTTAAGGCTTCTAGAATTGTCTCTCGAACCTGCAAAATCTTGTGTAGTTCTTACGATGTTCGCACGACATTCGTACATCCACCTTGCGACGAGAGGGTTTCGTACGAAGTTAAAAAAAAATCTTGGACAAGACCATTGACCAGGCTAGGAACTCACGAACGGTCTACTAACAGTCTACGAACCCTGGTTTCGTACGGGCTTCCTAAGAAGATCTTAGGAAATCGTCTGAAAATCGTTCGTACGGCGTTCGTAGCAGTTCGTAAAGGCATTTGGGACCGAACCTTATGCTACAACATTATATCAAGACCCGGCATCATGGGAATAATATGGCTGGCACGATTCGAATATTATTATACCAGGTATTCGGGATATCCCGTGCAGTTTTATCACCAATCTCTAAAGCCTCATCTCATTGTTCTACAATGCCGGTATCGCCACAATTCGACAATTTTCTGAGATCGGAAAGGATCGGGTTGAACATGAGCCGATCTCTGTTCCCTCGTCCAGATACCTGAAGTGCGTGCCCCGATGTACCCCGATCCTCAGTCAGTCAACTTCAGCATGTAGAACCAAAGATATATACTGTGGACCTCGGAAAGCCTCCTAAACTCACGGCTCTTCTGCAGCAATTCATTAATATTCAAAGACGCGCTGATCTTTCCAAGGCTTTTTCTTGGTGTCCTTGCTTTCATAGTCCGTCTTCTTGCTGTCGTAGATGATTTCATATTCTTCAAAACTCTACAAGATCCTCTTTTTCCTCCTCTGCTTGCATCACCAGCGTGCAGTCTCTCTTTCTTCATCTTTTAGGTAGCTGCTTCGCTGCTTTCTTTTCTTCTTTGTCTTCATCTTTTTTTTTTCTTCGTCGAAAATTTGAGCTCCTTTTTCATATTCTCTCTCGACAGGTGCAGGGACAACGTCCTCCTCTTCCTCAACAATTTTAGGTCTCGATCTCTTTGATCTTCTCTTGGCAGAAGTTTTGGCTCCGAATTTTCCAGCGTATCGGCTTTTAGAGCGGCGAGAGCGGAAGACGTGCGTAATTGAATCTGGAAAAGCGCAGGAACAGCGTAGCTAAAGCCGAAACAGGGTAACTAAAGCGGGAATAAAGCGTACTGAGAGCGTTGTAGGAACAGACCTTGATTCTATATGGGAGGAGAGAACGTAGTGAGAGCGTCGTTGAAGCGGGAAGGTCGTGCTTTGATTAGAGAAGAGCGGCGAGGCAGCGGGATCATGTCGGCGTCTAACAGTTTACTTCCCGTTTTTGTGCCAGAAAGACTATGTTACGCTCATATCTCGCGGTATTTACACTATCACTACGATATCTCCACTGGCCTTACGATTCAAAATAGGTCACTTTTGATCGGGGAGATCCTGAAGAAATTTTGAACAGGTTCAAAATTTCTTCCCAATCTGAGAAAAAAAAAAATGTCCGCTCCATCCCGGTCCTCCAAACGCTGCTGTTACGACGCTCCTGATCCCCGTACGCTTTTACCTCTCTCGCCCTATCTGCTGGATCGAGATAGATCGGGGTCCAGATCGTGGTCCAGATCGTGATAGTGGAATAACGGTAAAAAAAAAAAAAAAAAATGCAGCCGAGGACTCTGAAGCAGCATTTACATTATGTTTCCGGCAACCACGGCAGCCATGTTTCTGGCCACCGTGGAAAAACCGTGGATGGACGTAAAACCACGCGGGGAGACAGGATTGTCTAACGTGGCAGGCTGTGTTTGCCGTGGATACCGTGTCAGATTTTTAAACTGTCAAAAAATTGCCACGGCAGTCCCGGTGCTAATGAGGAATTTTGTATACCGTGATAAAAAAGTGGTAAACGCAACGAAACACGGCGGCACGTAATAGACCGTAACATTAATGATCATTAATCAAGATATCTGTAATGATAGTACTTTTACCATATTATGGATAATCCTCAGATTCTAGACAAAAAAAAAATCTATAGATTATATGGGTCCTTGTATTTTTACAGGTTTCATTATACCAATACTGAATTACAAGGGGAAAAAAGTACCTCTGTTGCAGAAGCAGGTGAGTAATTGCATGCATTTGCATCGTCGTTCCCAGCAGCTACCACGACGACAATTCCAGCTCTTCGCGCTTCCGCCACAGCTGCGTTCTGACTACTTGAGTAGCTTCCACCAAGAGACATGGACGCTACTGATGGCTTTTTACCCTTTTCTATTATCCATTCCAGGGCTGTCAAATTACAAGAAAAAGTGAATGATCATGCTGATAGCAATGACAAACAAATTCTGCCTCAGCTCAGAGTAAAAAAGTAAATAGAAGCTGTGTATAGGTGAGATGGGATAAGGAAAAGACACAATGATGGGCATACGTTGATTCCTGGGTAGATTGAAGAAAAGAGAGAAAAGAAAGAAAGAAAGAATGAAAGAAAGAAAGAAAAATCCCACCCATGCTCGGTCTCCCTGTTTTTCGTGTCCCTCCTCCACCTAATCCCCCGGAAAATATATCTGCATAGACTACGAACATGCAACTCTCCGTATCATGGTTTCTTGCACCAGCTGGGGTGAATGATTTTGTCCTAAATTAGAGGCTCACAGTGCTAATATCAAGTTGATACTGCAAAATAGTCTCCTCCCCCCCCCCCAAGCCGGACTATCGAATACATGGCTCTATTTACATTTTCGTCGACAATTCGAGTTTACTGCCTTCCCGTGTGAGAAACGGCAGAACTTGTTGCCATACAATCATCTCAAGCCGAGGGATCTCACTGATTCATCAGGGTGGCACAGGGTGGTGACAGTTCCAACTTTCGACTTCCGGAACAATATTGACTGGCATTAAGACTCATAATGCAGCTACCGATTGGGTTATACTGATACGTATCAATCAGGTCATACCAGCCTTATACACTGTAAGGTCTTTATTTTCTCCATCTTTGTAAAAACACACAGATTAACATTCGTACATAACGGTAAGTGACAAAGCCACATCTCTCTCTCTCCAACTTCAACTCCAACTCTTTTTAAAAATGGACAATCCCTGGTTTTGTTAAGAATACACTGTATAACCATGAACTATATTAGTAATAGACTAGAAATGTCGCTAGGGCGACTGGTATGCCTCCGCCATAATGCATGATTCTCCTAATAGGTCTGTTGTACATGTGGACAATGCGTGATTACATTTTCACAAAATTGGCAAAATATCAAAATGGCAAGTTTGTCACAAATGTGTTGAATGTTCACCTTCCTTGACCTAGGTTTAATTGGATGAATAGTAGAGCATGTATGTGGGGATTTAAGGACTTTAACTTGACTTTCACCCATTCATAAGTTTATGCATTGGATAATTTTCAAGGTATGGAGAAAAAGTGCAATTCCTGTATTGAAAAGTACATTGTTACCACTTTCATCTGGCCTTTGACCCTAAATTCATAGGATTATCACTGTCAGGCAGAACATGCATAAGTATGTAGAAAGTTTCAAGATAACTTGAGCCACTTCCCAGATAGGGAGGAAAAAGTTTGTTCAGCACTTTCCCTTGATCTTTGACCTTTTGACCTTTGAGGCAAAAAAAAAGAAGAAATTTTCCAGAGAATCTCTATTAGGTTATACATGCATACACCAAGTGTAAAAAAAAAAAATCCTGCTGGCACTGCATAAATGACGGAAATAGTAAAATTTTGAAGTGTTGCCCTTGACCTTTGACCCTTGACCTTTCTCTAGATAATCATTGCCAGTCAGTACATGTATAATTATTATTTTACTATGTTCCATGAAGATACCTTGAACAATTTCCAAGTTATGGAGAAAAAAGTGAAGTTTTAATAATTTTTACTTGATCTTTTGACCTTTGACCTTTGACCTCATGACCCCAAACTTTCACCAGAGACTTTTAATTGGGTAATACATGTATACACTAAATTTCAAGTAAATATCTTCAGGCATTGCATAGATATGGGGGAAATAGTGAAATTTTGCGTATTTGACCTTTACCTTTTGACCTTTGACCTTGAGCATATGCACCCAAAAGTTGATAGGCACAACTTTACCCCCTAATACACATACATGCCAAGTTTCATTAGGATACCTCAAAAGGTTTTTCAGTTACGCTGTCCACAAAATTCATTACGGACGGACGGACAACCCGAAAACATAATCCTTCCGGCACCACTTCGTGGCGGAGGCATGCAAACAAGTTCAGAAGGATTATTGGCCAATCAATGATCCTCGCCAGTGGAACATCACAGTCAGCTGGAAAATGGAATATCTCGTGACATATTAAAGAAAGATCGTATTGCCTATTTTGTATGTTTATACTATTTCGTGATCTCAATGAGTATCAGATAAAATCAACTATGTGAATTACGAATGTCATTTTCATTGCATACGGTACACAACCCAAAATAATGACCGCATTTGTAATAGATTTGTGTCTAGCTTAAAGCATTTTCAGTCCGGCTTTTTGTTTTTGTTATTGCCTTTCTTTTTCTTTTTACCTGCAATGGAATCGCTCTTGTATCCGGACCCACTGCAATCCAACGTGCGTATTCCCAGGACGTTTGCCTCGTTTGCGACTCCGTAGGTTGAACTGGCAACAGTCCCGGCACAATGTGTCCCGTGGCCCTGGCAGTCGATTCCCTTAGGTTAGTCCAGAAAGACAAGACTTACTTCGGTACATAGAACAAAGTCAAATTCAAAGTATTTAATTCAGTCATCTTCCTATGTTCACATACGGATACAACGCAATTTTACATCTACACCTCTATTAACAATGAATGTTTATTTCGTTTTATTTTTATTACTGTGGTTATCTGTTCAATAAAAAATGCGTGTAGATTATCAACCTAATCAGTTAATATGAATGATTTAGGGGTAGCAACGAACACAATAATAGATTATCACTGCATGCATTCGCTTGTATGTTTGTGTGTAGCATCACCGGATACAGGAAAGTAACACGAGCTAAACAGCATTTTTCAGGATTTTTTTTTTTTTTTTGTCTAATTAAAATCACTAAAATATCTAGATAACTAGAGAAGCAGTCTCAGAGTGCAGACCTAAGCCAAGCAGCTAATTTCCACCAATGACCTTGTTCTTCCGTAGAGATACGTATGCATGCTGAAAATCGCCCGAATTCCCAATACTGAAGTGTAGAAGCCTTTTGTTACGTCATCAACCCTTAGCTGTGCGGGGCGCCTCGCCCTCGCAGAAACTAGAAAAGTGCAAAAATGCGCAGCTTGAACTCCAAAGTTCATTGACCCTACCTGACAAAATATCGAAAATCCTTCATAAAATCCATAAAATTTCCGGATCACTACACTATTTAAGCTCTTATCTTCCTTGTGTCAGTCTCAACCTTTCCTGTAAGTTTCAACCAAATTCGTTCACAACTTTTAGAGTTATTTTGCACACAGACAAACAAACTGACAGTAATGCAAACATAACCTCCTCCCTTGGCGGAAGTAATAATCTTACATCTCCACCAATCATATCAGCTGCGACAGACGCACGTTCGCCAAAGTCTTGGTGTTCCGGGTTTATACCAGTGTCGATGACGTAGATGTATTGTCCACTTCCATATCCTGATGACGATAATGATAATAATCATAATAAAAATAGTAATGATGATAATAATAACTTTAAAAATGATAATGATAATAATGATTTTAAAAAATGATAATGATAATAATAAGTAAAACTTATATAGCGCTTATACTGATGTTTCCAAGCGCATTGATACGGAAAAATATTGAATTAAAATACAGCATTATGTACATATAATAAAAACAACAACAAAAATGAGGATTGATTAAATAGATAAGTAAGTGTTTTCAGCAATGATTTAAACTTATCAAGACAATCAGCATTTCGGAATTAAAGAGGGAGTTTGTTCTAAAGAGATGGAGAAATAACAGAAAAAGCCCTATCACCATAACAGGTACTGGTGCGGGGATCATGTGATAGTAGCAGAGTGGAGGAAGAATGGAGAGAACGGGTTGAAGTGGAGGAGCGGAGGGATATCAAGTCTTTGAGATAAGATGGGGCTAGATTATTACATATCTTGTAAACAATGAGAGGGATTTTAAAAGTGATACGTTAATCTATGGGGAGCCAGTGGAGGGATTTGAGATATTTGATATATATATATATATACAGTATATATATATATATACACTGTATATATATATATATATATATATATATATATATATATACATATATATATATAGCGAAAACTTTGAGCAAAGAAAATGGGTTTTCATCGGGATTCGAACCCGAGACCTCCGGATTACTAGACCGGTGCTCTACCGACTGAGCTATTGAAAGCCCTAGATCGGTGTTCGTCCCAAACCCTTAATTCTCTTTGCTCGTGTGGTCAGAAGCTATAGTGTGTGTATGTGTGCCACACACTCACACACACATTAACCTGACATAAACCCAAATGATGTAAATCAACTTTGGAATAAATGTGAGGGATCACCGAAGCGATGCAGCTTTTTGTAATAATTATATTTTGAAACAAGGAAGGAAAAACTGACCAGAAACAATTGTAATAATAAATAGCGAAAACTTTGAGCAAAGAAAATGGGTTTTCATCGGGATTCGAACTCGAGAACTCCGGATTACTAGACCGGTGCTCTACCGACTGAGCTATTGAAAGCCCTAGATCGGTGTTCGTCCCAAACCCTTAATTCTCTTTGCTCGTGTGGTCAGAAGCTATATATATATACATATATATATATATATATATATATATATATATATATATATATATACCGTGTCTGAAAAGTAATTTTGCGTCCATTGGTTTTACAATGATGTAACACAAAAGCACAATAAATACTGATTTGTTAGGAACCTGTATGTAGGTCCTAAATACGGGAAGAGTGACTTGTGAAGAGATTGTATAGAAAAAAAAAAGGCCGAAGGAAAGAAGGGATTTTACTGCCTTCAGAAAAGGTTTGTTTTCTTGTTCACACAATGTATCACAGAGGATGAGGATAACAGCTCAGCAAACCGTTCCATACTTTTTTTTTTTCTTTCCACCCAGGGGCAGATGGACAGTTTGTACGCCAGGTCGGCAATATTTACAAGAAGGAAATTATGTACAGCACACACGCATCAACAGCTTTCTTAAAAGTGTTTTTATACTGCACCATTGAGATTCATGTCGTCATTCAATTCAGAGTTCTTCTCATCAATACGATCAATTCCCCATGATCCTGGAGATCTGTTCCTGCCATAGGCATAGACGACCTCGTCTTCTTCAACATATTTCACCCCTTCAAGAGATCGCAGCTTCATGCAGACAAAAGACGAAAGATGAAGATGATATTGAAGTAGAAGTTTGCAGGCGTAAGTCGAGACTTATTATTTCTTTTGTTTGTTCGTTTTCTTTGTCTTTATTTGTTTACTTTCTTTATATCATCCTGCAGGGGTGGTCTTTTCAGTTCGACAAAACTGGTTTTCGAAGGGGCTTTGCATGGATTACACATCATCAGTGATCATGAAATTACATGGAACATAATTATTATGTACATGACTTTCACAAACCAAACATATACAACATGTGCAAGTATAAAGAGTGAATCAAACAATACGAAAATGCATCATGCAGATACAAAATCAGAATTATACTGAATATCAATGTTGAACGCACATCCCAGACGTAACGAGCACATTTCCTTCCGTTCAATTCAAGTCAAAGTATAAAGCTTTGTAAGGTTTATTGTTACTAGGCATATGGACGGACAAACAACCCTGAACATTACGAAGAAGTGCATCGTACAACGCACGCATAGCGATTAACTCTAAAAAGCTTGTAACTCGTAAAATAAGTAGCCCAGCGCCTCTTGGTACGCAAGGGCACCAAAAACAAGTCCTATATATCGGGTACATCGAAGAATTGTGAAGTGATGGCATCATCGTTGTATTCACCAATAGCTTTTCCTTTTTCTGCGGGCAAAACCAACTTCATCATATTCATAAATTTCATTACTTTCTTATTGTTATGTACGATTTTGAAATAAATTTTGTTCCATGTAGCTGATTGACAAATTGCCCTGCATCGACGTAAATAAGCGCTGAATTGATCAGTATTTTAGTAGTAGCCATGACAAAAGTAATGGGCGTACGTACTCAAGCAGGATTCGAACCTACGACCCCCTGATCACCGGACAGGCTTCATCTTCACTAAACCACCGAGCTTCCTCCCGACGGCAAGTAGCGGGCACTGCGCAATTATTCAAATTCATGAAATTCTTCCGTCGAGGTGTTTTTTCTTTTTGTTTTTTTTTTTTACGTCGACATGTTCGATGTAGGGCAAATTGTCAATCAGTTACAAGAAAAACACCTCGACGGAAGATTTTCATGAATTTGAATAATTCAGTTCCTTCCTGCTTACTCTGTCAACTAGAGCTGAAACCCAAATTTGCCTGAGGTAGGCCTATATAGTAACTAAATTTATTCAAAAGGGGTTAAATGAATATCTTTCAGTATAGCTATTCTAACCTTAGAATGCAATTGCACTTCAAGAACATGACATAATTTCAATTTCTACTTCCTGCTGGTTTGACAAGTTCTCAGTTACATCTATTAAGCAAGCGTTTAAATAATTCATTGCAAAAGGGGTGGGGCAATAAAGTAGACGAAAATTACCAAATCAAGACATTGTCTGCTTTTTTTTTTTACTTACAAGATTAAGGGCGACACCGGCAACATCAGCTTGGATCACGAATCCGTTTAACGCCTTTGTGAATTTTCTCTTGATGGCGGTTTCCACTGACACATCTCGCTCAAAACGGCTGATAAAGGAGTCTAGTTCAACACCGTCCTGCATATTATATGAATAGAGTAATTTTTTTCTTGGTCATTGTTAGTTACACACTCTCTGAATTTTGAGACAAATCAATGGAAACAAAATAAATATACATATCAAAACAAGGATGGTAAATATTTGAGTATGTTTACAAAAAAAAAGAGAACTTCCAATTTACCCTTTCAGGGCACTAACAATGCTTACATATCAACAGTATCTCGATGAATGCTTAAAACTATCGTGCTTCAAGAGAAAAAATAATTATGTAAATCGGTATATACTATTGTTTGTGCGTATTGATTTCGTGAAAACATACACAACTTAAATTTTGCATTCGAGCCCCAAAGTTACAAACGAAATTTTAAACCGTAATTTGAAAGGTCTTAGCCAAGTGAACCTGTAAACTCAAAGGACCCAATATTCTGATTTTTTGCACTACCAATTTTCAAAATGAATTTCTAAATGAACAAAGTGTATACTGTCACGTAATACATTACGATCTGGAAGACAGGTACAATTCCTATAGGCATAATGGAATTAAGAAACGTGACTTCTTTTAAGACAATGGGGGGGGGGGGGGGGGGGGGGTCACAGACACAAACGAAAGTAATCAACTGCCACCAGCAATTGGGAATATGATAACATGTATGGCTATCTAGTACTGTAAGGATATGAAGAACAATCGTGATTCTTGTGGAAGAACGATTTTGAAAAGCAAATCTGTAGTGGGTCAAGATCTTGGGCGCATTGATAACATACACATTTTCTTTCCTATGACATAAACTAATAGATACAGGCCTATTGAAAGTAAGATCGCAATTGACAGCTTCTTTTTCAAGTAAAATATCAGACAGCAACATGTACAGGCATGGGTATAGAATGAGATTCAGGTAACTAAAGCAAAGTTACACACTTGCAAAAGAATAAGAGGTTTCAAAGAGGAAGAAACGCGAAGCTTTATCACAAAATCACCTCCAACACCACGATGTAGCGCCCTTGGATTCGGTTCTTGGTCGGGACATGGAATGGAGCCAGGGCGGTGGCAGCGGCCACAAAGGCGAGAAGAAATAGGTACCTCATCTCTGAAAAACTACTGTTCATGCAGAAAAATAAATTGAACATCTCGTACTTAAACTAATATTCGTTACTCTACTTCCGTCATAAGATTCACATAGCACCTCAACATCGCTTCAATAGGATTTTGTTTAATTCTAACACTTGAAATTTATGTCTTTCTCATTTCGATTTCATCTATTGTTAGGGAACAAACGCGTTCACAACAATGTGAGTGTAAAAGTGTGGGTATAGTTTGTACGAGCAGAGTATGAATTTATTCATGTTTAATACTTGTTTTTCAATATGTCCTTGAGGTACCCAAACATTTGGAAAAATTTTCAAGAAGCCTGGCTGAAAACGACACTTTACCACACATCTGTCTTTAAGATGTCTACTCCTGAAGTCAATTAGAATTAAAGCAGTAGAATGCGCAAGATTAAGTGTGAAAGTCAATATCGGATTATACAGTAACCAAGAACGCAACTACATTTCGGGATGAACGTTCGAATTAAAACAAAATTGAATCAAATTTACTATAGCTACATGCCATATTTAACTTCAAGAATCAACATTATAGGCAAGTCTTCACCATAAAATTATGATTGAATTAAGTTTGGAGAGAGACACCAAACAAATATCGTCCATGTTTTTGACAGACCATGAAAACCAATCTTACCTTTCTTGCAACACTGGTCCCAGTAAAAGGTAGAGCTTCAATCTGAGCACTGCAGATGATAATTATCTATCTCGTCCATTTCATTTATACTTCAGGTTAACCACGCTTGAAGCAAGTGTGAAAATCACCACCTGTTTGACCCAATTCAAATGCGCGAGGAGACAAGCAAAAATAATAAATTAATAAGTCAACTGCTGTTAGATAAAGCAATACCCTGGTAGGCCCTTTGTCTTATCCGTCTATTGATTATTACTTTTTTTCAGATTAATTGTGAATAAGGACCTGTACTCCTAAAATGCTGATTAATGATTCATCATCTTGTGAAAACGTTTTGGAAAGGTTGCTTTACGTCTAAAGAAGTTTTCACACTAGTAATTCTAAAAGGTAAGCGTTTATGAGACACTTAATGTTCATCGACCAAATGCAGCGTACTGATGCTGATCTTGAATGCTAGGAGTGGAATAGGATAGGATAACCTGAAGTGAACTTATTCTATTTCATTTTATTTCATTTCCACATGTTCAGAACGAACATGTTAGCCGTGCAGAACAGTACATAAAAACATAGAAACACTGCGAAAAAACACCCGCTTAGACGTTTTGAATTAACCCGTTGAGGACGGACTGATTTTGCTACAACACGCATTTCCCATAGACACCTGCCCGAGTATACTCAGGACTCGTCCTCAACGGGTTAAGAAAAAAGGCATAACACATCATGTAGGAACAACTCTGTCAGTATTTGGCCAATTAGCATAGACCGTTGGTCTTTCTAAAGGTAATCCTGAGATCAGAGAACATCTAAAAATAATAACATTTAGTCACAAATACCTGATGACTATAGAGGAGATACTATAGGTCTGTAGGTCTATTGAAGACTTATGAAAAATTACAATCGTGGTGAGGTATACTTTAATGATTATGAACATAAAATGCAGCGAAGAATTCGTATGGTTCGTCTTCATGTAGAAACAAATTTATGTAGTTACTTTTGAATCTTGCGGGTATTTTAGAAGATTTTCAACGCGTTTATCAATTTTGACTTACCAATAAAACTGGTCCCTTCAATGTACCACCATCTTATTTGACACATGTGTAGAGCACCTCATGCATTACATGACCAAACATGATTTTTTTTCAAGGTCATCCATTGAGGGCGTTATTTACCAAAATGCAAAAGAACTACATAGGAAGTATTTCAAAATTGTGTTTTTTTTATATGAAATGAATATTCATAAATCCCAGTAAACATGTCTTTGTTTTAGAACAATCATTTTACATCTGAAACTTTTGTCACTAAAGGAAAGCAGGCCAAAGTGTGCCAATATTGTTATAATTGAAATGTCTGAAGGGCAACACATAGGAACGCTATGTGTTACATTATAAAGAAGAAGAAAAGATACCTGTACGATTTATATATATATATATATATATATATATATATATATATATATATATTTATATATATATACATAATATACAATGGGTATAGAATTCTGAACAACATATTTCTATACACAATTACATAAAGAAGCAAGGAAAAATGTATTTATATGAATATAAAAATAAATCAAATTGTCATGCTTTGAATAATGAACTTATGTGACTAGAACATTGCCTATTACCTGTAATATAGATTGTAAATAAAACGTCTATCTAACGGAAACTTGGCACAATTTCCCCAGTACAATGTCATTTTAAAAAAAAAATGAATAAAACAGGATTCTACAAAACTGAGCGCAGTGGAATCGAAAGAACGATGGAATTGTCCTATTTCGAATACACATGTTGTGGTCTTTATATAGAACATCATTACCAACTGATTTCTGCTGCAGGCAGTTTTGATTAGTATGGTGTGTGTTTGTGTGTGTTTGTGTGTGTGTGTGTGTGTGTGTGTGCGTGCGCGCGCGTATGTGTTTGTCTGTTTGTGGTGGTCGTGTGTATGTGTGGGAATGACGACGTAACCTAACACACAAAATTCGTTGTGCCTGTGGGTTCCTCAATCCGAGAATGAAATTAAGTTGATGTAAACGAGTATTCTGATGGGACTGTCCTTGGAAAAGTATCGCTCTGACTCTTCAAAAAATCTTCGTCATCAGAAAACTAGCACATTACTTAATCATGACTTCGCTACCGTCAATTATCATTTCAGTTCCGACTTATATTTGAACAGCATTTTGCCAGCAAAACACGTTGATAAGATGTCTGCTCGTAAAATGCATTATCACGACTTCAATCAACACAGCTAACCAATATGGTTAATATAACAGTTCTCGTTAGACATCAACATCCCAAAATATCTATGATGAACGTCTAGGTACCGATAAGTTTTTAGTCATCAGTTGGTGAAATTCACAAGCAAGAGAAATGTACGATGGCGAGTGCTGTCATGCCACGTGAATGAGAAATCTCGTGGCATGAATGTGATTCCGATATGCGCATGTGCGAAAGAAATGTCATCCTAATTTTTTGTGGATTTTCCATTGATTTCAAAACGGAAACAAATTTTCAGGCAAGGTTCTAAGTTATGTGTTTCACGCTGGTTGGAAAGTCTAGAAGAAAGTGATACATCAACAATGTTTACCAAAACCTCTTTATGCATTTCATTTTAAATACATTCATTTCAAATATGACCTAAACAGGAATGCTTTATCACAAAACCTTTCAAGGTTTATTTAAAAGTATGTGATATGGGCCAAACGAGACATACATGCATAATTTACCATTGCAGATGAAACAAAAACCCAGCATTAGTGCTTAAAAATAGTCCTAAAATGAGAGTTAGGAATAAAATCAACCAATGCAAAAATTTGAACCAATATAATCGATGTTTGATTTTGATTTGATTTGATTTGATTTGATTTATTTCTGCTTAATTCCGTTACATCAGATAGGATCATGTACATGTCATTTATGACAAACAGTATATCGACACATATTTTTTAGTACAATTATACAAGACAAATACAAACATACATGCTTATGGAACTTAAACAGAAGGGTCTCCAAAATAAGCCGAGGCTTGACGGAATGGAGACTATATGCTTACCTACTCTGAATAGAATAGGGAATAGAGAAAGAGAGAAATAGGGAAGGGTAGGGGGAATAGGGAAAGTTACAGAGTGTATGGGTACCACTCCAACTACTTTGCAATACTAGTAATGATGATAAATACAATATGATAATGATATTAAAGTTAACACGTTCAGTTGCCTTTGCCGGAGTAATGACCGAATATGCACTATGAAAATGATAATGTGTGAATACAAAATATCTTAAACGTATTGTTATCTGACATTGAATAAAATATATTGTGCTTGTTTTATGTGCGCAGTAATGGTAAGGCACATCGTACACATGCATGCTCATAATATATACATGATGTATCCTATACATACATATACATACTCATATTCATAATATGGATAGATAAATGCATTATGTGTCACGTACATATTCATATACATTTGATTATAATACAATAAAGGAATCAGAATGTTATCCTGGGGAATACTGCTTAAGGAGGTGAAGTTTTACAGCCTTCTTAAATGAATACATAGTGGTCATGTTTTTAATTTCAATGGGAAGGGAATTCCAAGTGTCAGGGCCGGAGTGTCTGATAGAATGATGCGCGAGTGCGGTTTTGGGGTTAAATAAATGTAAATTTGTGGATTGTCTGGTTGGATAAAAGTGAATCTCTGAATTTGACCGAAATATTATGTTAAATATTGGAGGCAAGAGGTTTGACTTGAGACAAAACATAAATACAGCTTTTTGGAGAAAATTTATATCATTTACCTTAAGGGATTTAAGCTGGAAAAACAATGGGTCGGTGTGATCTCGAGAGCGTGCTCGACTGCACACTCGTATTGTTTTTTTCTGTAGGAGAAGTATACGGTCTGTGTTACATTTGTGGGTTGCCCAGATAATGTTGCAATACGATATATATGGTAAGATTAAGGCATTATACAGGGTAAACAATACACGAGTTGGTAAAAAATACTGAAGCTTAGCTAACAGGCCAACGTTTCGGGATATAGGCAAAATGATGTGTTTTACATGATCATCCCATTTTAGGTTTTCATTTATATACACACCAAGAAATTTATTAGATATTTTCCTTTCAAGAGATATACCATCAATATACAATTCATATTCTGGTAGATCAGCTTTTTTACATTTAAAATGAATGAAATTAGTTTTGCTTAAATTAAGTGCCAGTATATTACTTTTAAACCATGTAGATAATTTCGGTAATTCATTGTTCAAAGTAGCAACTAGGTGGTTTAGGTCAGCATGTGAGTAAAACACGTTTGTATCATCGGCAAATAATATATACTGTAACATAGATGATGCGTTTGAAATATCATTAATGTAAATTAAAAACAATAACGGCCCTAAGATCGAACCCTGGGGAACTCCACATGTTACAGGTAGTGTATTGGAGGATACTGAATCAAAGGAAACAAATTGTTTTCTACATAACAAATAGTTTTCAAACCATGTAAGTGCAGTACCCCGAACCCCGTAATGTCGTAGCTTATATAATAATATTTTGTGGTCAAGAGTATCGAATGCCTTGCTCAGATCCATAAATATACCAATTACATGTTTGCGATCTGCCAAGGCACTCGATACTCTATCAAATAACTGCATTAGCACGTGATCAGTAGAATGATTGGTTCGGAAACCGAATTGATCAGGATTGAAGAAATCATTCTGACACAAAAATCCATACAACCTATTATACACAATTCTCTCGAGTATTTTGGAGAAACTAGAGAGAATAGAAATGGGACGGTAATTAGTTACACACGTGGGATCATCTTTTTTATAAATCGGTATTACTTTAGTAATTTTGAAGGAACTTGGAAAAATACCAGAAGAAAGAGATAGATTAAAGATAATTATGGACTAAGGGAGACAAAATACTACCTATAATCTGCTTAAGTAAATTGGTGCTGATTTCATCATGACTGACAGAATAACTATTTGTAAAAGCACAAATAATTCTTAATATTTCAATAAAATCAGTTGGGTTTAAAAATAAGGATGAATCTATTGGTTGTGGCAGAAAATCTACGAAATCACAATTACTCTTATCGATTTTAGAGCCCTGTTGTGGACCAATGTGCACAAAATATTCATTAAACATATAACTTATATCTACCGGATTACTTACAGTATTGCCATCTTTATAAAATACTTGAGAATCAGATGATGATATACTCTTATTGAGAATTTCATTGATTACTTTCCATATAGTTGAACTTTTACCTTGAGCATTATCTATCTTTTTAGAAAAATACATTTGTTTGGACTGTTTGATAATGCTTGTAAATCTATTTCGATATGTCTTGTAATTAGAAACATTTTCAGGGCTAGCTTGATAAAGACTTATTTTGTACAAAATATTTCTTTTATTTGTAGAATTCAAAATTCCTCTTGTTATCCAAGGTTTTATAGGTTTATTACGTTTTCCCCCTGCCTTGGTCTTAGGTATACTAATGTTGAAATATATCTCAAATTTAGCCCAGAATAACTGATATGCTCTTTCGGTATCGTCACAGGTTAAAACATCTTCCCAATCTTCATTCTGCAAATTTTCATTTAACCTAGCTACATTTTCAGTGGTGAATTTACGAGCATTAAATGATTGTCCATTTCTACGAGGAGGAGGGGAATGTTAAGTATTGTTGAATACACAAAATATGAACAATAGTGGTAATAAAAATGTTTCCAGACTAAACCGTCTGTAAAAATGTTTCCAGACTAAACCGTCTATAAAAATGTTTCCAGACTAAACCGTCTATAAAAATGTTTCCAGACTCAACCGTCATGGTTTAATGAGAAAAATAGTGATATCTCCTTATATTTTAGACTTTGTGGCAAAAATTATGCATTGTAGGATGTTTTGTGATACAACTGACCTACACATATGCATCAAAATGGATATCTTTAACCTTTTTAAAATCACTGCTCCCAAAGGTAGTCAGGACCTTTAACTGTGACTGGCTTTTAAACCCGGGTCCGTTTCATGAAGTCATCTTAAAAGTAAATGTCAGAAGGGTCAAAGTCGCTCATTTATGTAGTAGCCATAGGCGCCGGAAGTGGGGGGGGGGGGGGGGGGGCAAAACGCATTTTTGCCCCCCCCCCAAAAAAAAAAAATATATATATATATATATATATATATATATAATAGATGTGTGTGCGTGTGTGTGTGTGTGTGTGTATATGTATATTGTGTAACATATGCATGGTCTAATCTTGAGCCCCCTTCAATGTTTGCCCCCCCCCCCCCAAATCCAAAACTGCTTCCGGCGCGCCTGGTAGTAGCTATGAAAGATTGTCAAAGAGAAGTTAAATCCAGATCATGAAGTCTCTCATAAGTGTATCTTTAGGAGCGAAAAGTCTCTCAAAAGACTTTCATGGAATTGACTCCTGGTCAGCTATCCTTTCAAATTGATCAATAGTTAAGTTCTGCGATTTGTGTGAGTGTGTTTGTGTTTATGTGTCTTTGTCTATCATGTAAATGATATGTGATAGTGTGCCTTGTGTGTGTATTTAACTGCAGTATGGGGAGGTTTATAACAAAAATATTTTTTTTTCCGGTTTTGCGGCAAAACAGGAAGAATCCTCAACCAAGCTATTTCGACATTACATGAAGAGCTTGCTTCAAAAAGGCGCTAAATCCATTGAAAATTATGGATTTAGCGCCTTTTGGAAGCAAGCTCTTCATATGTTGTTTGTTTTATTCTCTCTGGAACGGACAATATTAAAGGGATAGTACAGTTGGTGGAGGCGAGGATTAGGCTTTTTACTTTTTATGAGATACCAAGAAACCACTTGTGAAATAGTACAGAGCGTATCATACAAAGACGAATCCAAAGTTTATTTGATGAAAATCGGTTTTGGAATGGCCAAGACATCCAAAAAGAAAGTAAAATAAAGCGATCATAATAAGACGTGGGTCCCACCTTTCATAAGGATTGCTCTATTTTGCGTATCTCGGCCATTTCAAAACCAATTTTCAGCAAATAAACATTAAATTTCTCTTGGAATTACATGTTCTTTCATATTTCATAAGATTTTTCTCATTATCTCACCCAGAAATGTTAGAAACCTGAAGTTAGGCCTCTATTTAAACTATACGATCCCTTTAATAAGGTAAATCATCAACAATTTTCAACAAAAGCTTTACGAATGCATGTAATTTACATTGATTAGATAGAAAGCCTGAATATGAGGGCTGCATCACACAATCTGCCAATTTGTTTTGAAATCCCGTAGAGTATGCGAGTCAAATGAGATATGCATTAATCGTGAACAAGATTATTTTAATATCTGGTAAACAAAACTTGGTGACAGAATAATCAGTGGTGAAGCGATTTGTTTGTTTGTTTGTTGTGTGTGTGTGTGTGTGTGTGTGTGTGTGTGTGTGTTATATGCCTTTCATTTTGCAATGCAATCATTCATTTTCACTCTTCAGTAGATGACCTACCCATCCTTGGCCATTGTTATAAACCGACTAAAAGCACATAAATGCACTTTGGAATTTCTACGTACACAAGGGCATGGTCATGTTTACCCAGGGTAGCCTTTTTCTGTGATACCGTCCCTCTTTGGACGGCCCTGCTATCATCAGTATTCCCACATTTCCAGGTACCCATGTTAAGAGAGATCAACATGTATGGGTGAAAACATCTCATCCAAGGACATGACACAAGGTAGTATCCGAACTCGGAAAATCTCATTGACTCTTTCACAGCGGCTACAAAACTACACAGAATATGAAGGATGAAAAGTCAATACGAATGCAAAAAACAACAACAACAACAACAAACAAGCAAACCAACAAACAAACAAACAAAAAATGCCCCTTAGAAAACTCTGACTTTGTCAAAGAGTCCTTAGTAATTAGAAAAAGAAATACATAACTTCAACATGACGGTGCCACTGTCTTTTAAGATCCGTTTTCTCTTTGAATAGCATGCACTTTGTATTTTGTTAGCGACGTCAAAAAATTCATTATGATCTAACTCTGCTCGTAAAACACTACACGCCATATCAACACTTCAGTCAACAATGATAAGATACAGTCGGGCATCAATCCCGGGCATCAACATCCCAAAATATCTATGATGTACGACTTGGTACCGATAAGACTATAGTCACCAGTCGGTGAAATTCACACGCGAGAGAAATGTTGTTTGAATGCAAGTGCTGTCATGCCACGTGAATGTGCAAGTTCGTGGCACTGATGTGATTATGATTTGCGCATGTGCGAAAGATATGTCCTCAGTTCATTTGTGAATCATTCGTCATTGATTTCAATACGAAAAGAATCATCAGGAAAGTTATTTTTAGACAATATATTCATATGTGACCGTGCACCTCAAAACGAACATAAAGTCGCACACACTGATTTTGCGTGAGGACTGAAAATAAGTGAAATGGGTCAACCTAGCCGAACTTGACTTTTTCATATTTTCTGAAAGAGCGGGTCTTCTTTTACATTATGCTAAAATTTGGTATCATAAAACGGGCAGGAAAGTGTGGTTTTTTTAGCAGTTTATCTCGAACATTTTTGGTAGAATAGTGTGATTACGTGTGTCTTTAGAATCCCTTTTTCATTTCTGAAAAACCTTGTCCACACTCTTCACTTTCAACTCTAATAACTTTTGAAAGGATAGTGCTACTGCTTTGAAAGTTGGCATTAATTATGGACAGAATGTGTTAATGAGGCATGCTTAATTTCAGTTTAATCTGATAATCCCTTCATTGTTGTTACTCTGGTGGTTTACTTCCTGTTTTTTGTCCCATTCACCGCACCGCCAGCGCAGTTTGGTAAAGATTAAGCGCTTGAATAGACACTGTACTTCAGAGCCTCTTTTCTCAGTTCACACTTTTCCTGAGTTTGTGCTTTCTTTCCAATATTTAGATAGGTTAGGAGAGTCCATTTGATTTGAGTTATACATCAATTTAAAGCTTAAGGTCTGCTCTTTCAGAATATGGTCTTAACTAAAAATTCATGTCTGGCGACTTTTTGTTTGTTTTGATGTGCAGGGTCACATATATAAATTATATTTCATTCTTGTTGCCACGTTTTGGTGAAAGGGATTCATCAACAAAGTTTAACAATAGTACATTGAATAAAAGGCTTTTAAATTTTAACGTCTATAAAGTTATATACTATATATATATATATATATATGTACATATATATATGTACATATATATAAATAAATAAATAAATATATATATATATTATATATATATATATATATATATATATATATATATATATCATATTATATGTTATATCTTATACTCTGTAAATAACTACCGAGTCAATAACCACTGGGATATGGAATGAGCATGTTTTCAAAATCCATTACAAATCACAGTAAACAAGGATGATGACATAGCAGCTTCACATAAGAATTGGGTGCTCATAGAAACAGGACGAAGGAAGAAAGCTCCCCCATATATATATATATATATATATATATATATATATATATACTATATATATATATATCTTAATATCATTGTGAAAATTCGCATTGTTATCCCTGATGAAGAGGAAGGATCCTCGAAAATTCGGATTATTCATTAAAATCAAGATTGGCAATTAATGCATTCCCTGCATTCCTCTGTTGTGACATTATTATTGCTATATATATATATATATATATATATATATATGTATATATATATGTATATATATATAATATATATATATATATATATATATATATATATATATATATATATATATATTATATGTTATATCTCAACAGGCAGAAAATGTGAAGGGTAAAATGCGATTGCGTATGACAGAGAGATTCCAACAGGAATGGGCGCCCTTGACACCGAGGAAAAATGTAATGCGATCTAAATTTCTCTATTGAATGAGCAAACAAGACAACGACAAACAGTCAAGGAAGTCAATGACATTGCATATATCCAGTTTGCATGTACAAGTATCTCTTTGGCATACAATTAAATTCAAGGTGCTGACGATCCGTGATACTAACAGCTTGCGAAAGAGACAGGCCCCAAATGCAAGACGTCATATAGTATGAAAGTGTGATAGTATGAATGCAAAATACTAGATTATGTTTAGTATTGACATAAAAAGAGAAAAAAAAAACATTGGAAGACAAATTTAGAGGGGGTTGGAGAATAACATTGCCTCCTTTAATCCAAGGTAGCCTCTTCAGTGTTGCCACTGCTCTACCAGAGGACCCTAATATCATTTTTACCCTAGCTTTGCCAGGTACCATTGATACACCTGGGTCGAGAGAGACACCTGGGCGGGTATTGAACTCGGGCCCTCGGATTGGCAGTTGGGAGTCTTATCCACTATGCCACAGCGCCCCCCCCCCCCCCCCCCCCACACACACACGCAAGAAGAGGAGAAATACAAATACGAATTTGCAGAGAGATGTGACTGTGGATACGATAAGGCAAGGGTAGCAGCGCAAAAGAGAAGGAGGGAGGGAGAGAGAGAGAGAGATAGAGAAAGAGAGAAGGGGGGGGGGGAGAGAGACGGACAAAAACAAAGAGGGAGCGTGGAAAAGAGAGTGGCATAATCATTCATTGCAACACAATATTTTTCAGTAGTCCGAGTTCGGGAGACGAACGAGAGAGGGCACTGTTTGTACTTCCTCAACGTGGTACAGCCACTGATCTCTATCCATGTATCTACCGGTATCTTTTAGAAGTCAGTGGGTAAACCATGGTCAACTTTTTTTGTTTTCTTTTCTTTTCAGACTCCAACCAGTTTCAACATGGCTCGACTATGGCTAGAGATGGTGATATTTTGCAGATCCAAACAGTGACTATCGCAAAACACAAAGTTTAACTATTACTACTACTTATAACTCACGACATGACAGCATTCTACAAGCAAGTCTTTTTAGCAGTTCCCTCTATTTCTGACAACTTTTCCTTAATGATTCAGTGACAGTTTGCGTATGCTTTTCCTCAAATTATGTACTGTTGTATTGTATGCATTAATTTCGCTTGGTTATGCAAAAGTCACATGGTATTCCATTTTTTGTATAATGCAAGTATCATAATATTGTATACTATGCTTTTATCGGAAATTAAATAAAACACACACACACACACACACACACACACACACACACACACATTGCCCCGAATTCACGAAGGTGGTACAATCTTGTCCGTGGTTCAAAAGACAAAGACCGTATTTTTTTATCTTTTTTTAAAGCGCCAAGTGTTACATGGCCTATTTCGTTACGAAATCAGTCATTTCGTTAACAAAATGGTCATTTCATCGACCAAATGACTGATTTCGTAACGAAATAGGCCATATGCGACACTTGGCGCCCCATAAGAACGTGAAACTACGGTCCTTAAACCATGGACAAGATTGTACCACCTTCGCGAATTCGGGACATGAGGATTTCAACAGTCTGCTAGAGATGCATCTCTGAGTTGGCCAAAAATGTTGTCATAGCGAGCATGGAACAAGCAGGATAACATAAAGTACTCTCTTCTGCAATTCGGCAGACTAGCCCAGGGTCAGACCAGACCCCCTAAACTGGTACTCCGCATATACATGTACACCGTACTACAAAATGTTATACCACTTAGTGTCAAATGAACGGGATGGGGGTGGGCGCAGGGGAGTTTGATTTGATTTGATTTGATTTGAGTCATTGGTTTCTGCATTATCATTCTACCGTACATGCACATCCATGTACACGTATATATAGTTTGTTGGTGTCATACATGTACATTATATACATATTATTTCGAAGAAAGGAATTGCAACACTTGACTCTTTGTAGACTTTGGATTTAATATTTTGTCATCGCACAGGTGACTCAGCGAATCGAGAGTTGACTTCACTTATGACGGCTGCGAGTGATGTAAAACTTTCACAATTGACAATTCATCGACATTATACTTCCAGTGGTCACGCACTTCGACAACGTCGTTGTTTGTTAAATGAATATGAATACAATAAGTTTAAGTTTCATCCTTTGAGGCCACCACAAGAGAGTTCATGGACATCAGACGACACCCCCTTGAATAAAACAGACTGCGTTCTATGCGAAGGAAAACTGCAAATGGTTGGCAGAATAGTTCTATGAGCACCACGCTTTTCCTGATTGCATCCGTATAAAATTGACCTTGTCGAGCGACAGACATGCTGGTCAAGGCCTTTGTGAATGTGGTAAAGCATTCTAACAAGACAGTGTTCGATCTAAGAACCGTTGATATTCCCCAATGTGCTGAGATCTACGAAGTGCCTAATGTCCTCCATTACCATTATCATCCTTCAGCGAGAAACCCTTCGAAGAGGCGAGCTAGACTGCATGGTTCTGAAAGAGACAGATCGCATCTGGTCATATCCAGTAAAAGAGGTGCTCTTGGGATAGGATGGACTGACGAATCTTTCCAGGCATCAGGATTGACAACATTCGGTTCTAAGACAAAAGCAAAAAAAAAAAAAAAAAAAAAAAAACTGCATAAGGTTCTAACATCTCATGAACGAACTCATTAATCAGGGGCAATAGATTCCTATGGAGTGAGATTCTTTCAACACATTCAAACAACGACGAAGTTGGACGTAAACCCGACGGCGGTCAATGATGGGCAGGCAAGAGGCATCAGGAAGATAAACAATTAAAGTTCACATGTCCAGTGGGCAGTGGATTGAGTGTAGAGCAGATGGGGGCAAAATGTCAATTCAATTCATTGGCATTATCTGCGGCAGATTTCTTGTCCTCATGTTGACGCAATGATTGTTTCGAGTCCAGCCGTAAGAAATATTTGCTGGTGCCATTGGCCTGGTTCAGCATTCCTTAGATTGACAATTTTCTATTATTTTTTTTCTTCAAACAGAAAGGCCTTTTGGAGTTTTAATATCTCTTTGGACAGGTATTTACGTACGGTGATGTAAGAGATACAATAAATGTACTTCCTGAAGGCCATGACACGTTTCAATATCAATCTGCAAATATTATTCGTAATCCAATAGTTTGAAGCTCTGTCGACGCTTGTGATCATTACAAGTTTAAAGAAACACTGTTGTTGTAGAGAGTAGGTTCAGATGTCTCGAAATGCCGCGCCTTAGCACGTACAGATGTTACCTACTGTTTTTACCTCTGGAATTTACTATCACATAATGTGTGGGTGCACCTGAACACCTACACCACTGCAGGTGTGTTGCAGCTCCTCGGTCTGTTCTTCACCACCACGAGTGGTTGGCTATATAGACGTATTGAAATTCAATTTGAAAACAGAGTCACTTGTGTCGGCCATAAGTTTAAAGGAGCGGGGGGGGGGTGTCTAAAATTTGAAGAAAAATGTTTCAATGGGTTAGCAATGAGTCAGGTGCAAGTGCAAAAACTAACTATTGTTAGATATACTGAAGGCCCAGTTATGGTAGAAATAATCACATAAGAAATTGTACCCAAACCAAACAAGTCTATAGTCATAATCCCGTAAGTCTTGTCAGCTTGTCGTCGATATCATCAACACCGAAAAACAAATCCACAAACAGACAACATTCCCAGGTGGTGAGTTTCTAAACATTCAGCTGACAAACATCATAGCTATATGCTTGAAGAAAAGATATTCTATACACACATTAAAATGAAAAAGAAGGTGGAAACGATGTGAGAATACACAACACAGGAAAGAGAAATATAACACCTGGAGAAAGATTTTGTCAATGCCACGTTGAAGCCTGAAATAATCGGTGATCTCGATATCTCACCAGTGAGAAACGATGTAGCGCCACCTATCGGCATTAACACTCCTCGTTTGGTTGTTTTGATATCCGAGTGGACAAGATTCGCTTATGTTGCACGTCGTAGAGTCCGCACTCTGCTAAATGAAACACCGTTAGGAATTCATACGATAGAAATAAAACGTAAGAGATGGAGACACTGATAACAACCCGTCACCTAATACAAAATCCAAGAGGATACTTTTATAAATAAATTTCAATAAACACACTGACACGGCGTTAGCCCTAAAGGATCATTATGAAGGGGATAACTTAAGTCACAAGAGAGCATGATTAGACGACATTAAACACCCACGGTAAAGTGATGAACATTGTAGTGAATGGATCAATGGTAAATGATACCTCGTACGTGCCAAATGAAATGAGAAGCTCAGTAACTCTCACTCGTCTCCTGGGAAGAACCAACTTAAAGGAGTCACAGCTAAGAGATGTTTACCACAGGGGGACGAGCCGCAGTCATCCCGGTACAACGTTAATCTGGGCAGACATATCCGCTTTCTTCTCGCAAAGCATCTCATTCTCTATACAGGAACTATAAAGGGTAGGAGGGAGGGAGAGAACATTATGCGTTTGTGTGTAATGTACACTGAAGAGGATTTATGTGTGCATGTGAAAGAATGAGAAGGCAGAATCAATGAGGGATATAGGAAGAGGGGAAACGAGAGGGGGAGAAATGAGGTAGGAAAACCATAAGAATGCCTCCTGGCAACCAGGTATCGCTTTCAGCGAGCTTGGAATACCTCTCAATTGATATCGGCAGATAACTCCCCGCGCAATCCATAAGGGACCTGCCGCCAAAGAGGTAACGCATTATCGCCATCGGGCTATCTTGGGCAGGGAATTCGTCGGCGCACACGCGGACAACTTGAGTCAACACCCTTGGACATACGACCAACATACCAGGAGCACGCGCGTCCGTCCCTGGCAAATTAGCTTTCGAACAAACTCAACGAAGTGTGTGCGACGATATCTAGGGTTGGAAAAAAAATGTGTAACGTGGTTATTTCCCAATTCACAATACTGAACATACGTTTAGACTATATCAGCAACAAGCCATCGATCGAAATATCTTGATATCCCTGTGTTTAAAGGTGGAAAATGAGGTTTATTTTGACTGAGGTCTGATGCCAAGTCAGTAAGGAATGACTACGTGTATTAAAGATCAGTGTGAGGGTCAGTATATCATTGTATCATTTTGTTTAGAGATCAAAAAGGTGTAAATAATAGAATCATTCTCTACATTCTGCGGCTGTCTGGTTAATAATTGAAAGAAGACATCCAACGATCCAAGGCAAAAATTGTTTGCATAATTCGAGCTTCGTTTTCGTCTCCATTTTCTTTGACGCCATTGCGTCCCCGACTTCAAGCATCTCTTTGACGTTCCCCACGGAAAGGCTAAGATTTTGACGCAATGGAAGCATCACGAAAATAATTGACTACTATCTTCGGACTTTGAGGATATGAGGTCCCATACGATTATGCAGAAACCCGGTTAGCACATATTGCTGCCTGAGAATACTCCGTGGTCCTTAGGGATGTTCCAGCACGAAGTTGGTGTGAGAACATTTTTCCAGGATCAAAATATCTTGCACTGGTCAGTGTGCTGGTACAATTCTACAAAATAACACACACAAAAAGGACCATGACGTCATTCCTTAATCCCCGAAGATACTATCCCATGGCCCTTTAGTATTTCGGGAACCAGAGGGGCTTTTTAAATGGGTTTATCTTCTCACGGATGGTTAAATTTCACGCGTCTAAATTCATTTTTTTTTCTCCATCGATCCTTCAAGTAAGTGACTATTGTGTTCATATGTGGTTTTGTGCTCCTCCTTCTGCCTCTGCGTGCATGCCTTGATGTCTATGTACATGCCTGCGTGTAGCATCAACAAACGTACTTGCGCTTCCACACTTTGCAGGGTTAGCATAAAGGTGCGTTGGATGCCGGTATTGACATGATAGGTATACTTAAAGCGATTTCATCATTATTCTCTCTGAATATTCAGTAAAGTATTGTATTTTGTCTAGTTCTGCAAAAGTCCATGAATTTGTCCTTCCAAACAGGTTTGTGACTTCGCTTAGATCTCACCTTCATGTTTAATTCTCCATTCACTTTTCTTCTTTTTTTTTCTTTTTTTCTACCTCTACTTATAATGCTTTTACTACAGATCTTTTTGTTTCTTCCTTTCTTCTTTTTATGTTTCTCTTTCCCCTTTAAAGTGGATGTCTAAACACTTAAATGCGAATTAAATATGGTGTATACTGGGAAAAAAAGAGCAAAACACTGCAGTTCAATATACATGTATTTTTTTGCGAAAAAAAAGGAATAGTGAAAAGTCTTCATTTGCCTGTAGATGGAAGAATATTGATCTGTACAGTAGTCGTTGTTCAGCAGTATTTCTATACTCAATCACCTGCCAAAACTGTCATCAGCAGGCCCTTGATCAAACCCTGATGAGCCCAAGGCCTATTGCACCCTGTCAGAATCACTACTTTACAATACCTTTTTCCTGTTTTATGAAGAGTTATGATTTATCATATAGTGATTTCTATCATAAGTCTATGGCTTTACACTAGATGTCTAAACACTCAAATATGTTTTAGATATGGTGTATACTGGCGAAAAAAATACAGCAAAACACTGCAGGTCAATTATACTTGTATTTTTTTTGCGAAAAAAAAAGGAACAGTGAAAAATCTTCACTCGCCTCTAGATGGAAGAATATTGATCTGTATACAGAAGCAGCAGCATATCTATACTCAATCACGTGCCCTAAACTGTCAACAGCAGGCCCTTGATCTAAACCTGATGAAACCTAATGCAAGTACCCTGTCCGAAAAACTACTTTACAATACCTTGTCACCCAGGCCTGTACATGCTGGTTGCCGATGATAATGACACAGTTTGGGTTATTCAAGAGAAAGAAGAACAGCAGCAATACAAAATAGATGAAAAACAGGAAGGCAGAGATGGATGTCTGAATTGATTAGGAGAAAAATTCTTCCCGCCGAAACTTGCAAGAAGATAAAATGTGTCACGAGGCCGGATGCTGTCACCTGGATCGAATTACTGCACTGACGTCATCAGGTGAGAACTCGACGCGAATCCCCGGATGGTGATGGGATACTGCAGCGATTCTTTTGATGAAAGTACATCGTTTTCGCCAGTTTCTTCTTCTTCCTCACATTCTAGGGAAGAAGACTTTCCGCACATACCTTCGAGAAGAGACGATACAAAATCTTCCACTTTGGGTGGTGATACTTTGAGTGCCTGTTAGCTGGAAAGGTAGACAATCATGTCAGTTAGCAAATAGTAGGGCCTATTCCTGATGGTTACACTTTCGAGCGGCACGATTCCTTGTTTACGCCTCCCCCCTCCTCCGGTTTGCCGACACACACTAACTTGTGTATTCAAAAGGCGCGTGACTTCACCGACTTTTGTGCATAAGAGCCACCTTTTGTTGTTGTTGTTGCCGTGATAGGACTTAGGATAGTGGGGGGGGGGGGGGCTGCATGGTGGTGAATGATGGAGCAGTCTACAATTTGGCATCCCTATGTTTTCACTTTACATACGAATCTAACTTTACATGTTTTACCGCGTGCAGGAATCATACAAATCCATTGTGTAGGTACTGCCAACACAAAAATAGCCCCAATAACTGATTTCAAGGAAACTCAACATTTTTGAGCGATATCTAATGTTTGCATTCCGGCAAACACAGATCGAAGAAGGAAACTACTAGGAAATTAGAGATGTATACTTCAAACATACATTTTGTGTTATGCTCTACACCTGCAGCGGTATGAAATAGAACTATGCCTGTACACAACCACAATTACCAACAAAACATCAATTCAATGATTGATAATTTATAATTTTCCAAACCACCGTGTTAGATTCTATATTCTCATCAAAGAAGTAGATCATCACATTGTAGGTGCTTTGCAGATTTGCTGTTCGATGATTCAATCTTGTGCGATCAAGTATCAAGAACACCAAAATAATTATATTTGGGGGTTGGGGCTTAAGGTATCTCTACTTGTCTGTTTGGATAACCACATTACGTGCATGTAATGAGCATGCACATACCACGGCGAAAATGCAGATTTGCACAATCACACATCCCTCACTAAATTTTTAGCCCACATAAAAACACGCCCACGACGCACAGTGGGCCAGAATGGCTCCAAAGTGCGCCAAAATTCATATTCACCGAGAGCAACTTAAAATGTATGCTAAATTGGAGGATCTAGGGGTAATCAGACCCGTAGAATGCAATGAAAATATTTTCAAACACCTATGACGTCATTTATACAGCGATTTCTGATCGGCTGTGAACATCCAATAAGAAATATAATATTTCTCACGTTACAATAGTTTTCCCATGTCAGAAAATTGATATTGCGAACTTTAGCTGTAACGCATGTGCAGAAACAACATGAAATGTAACAAAACAAAAGAAAAAATACAGGAAAGACGTCAAAGGTTCAGACTTAGGTCACACATAGAGGGGCGCCCTTCAGGACTTTTTTTTTTGGCATATTCAATCAATAGTTTGCTGTATATGATGTCCTTTCTTGAAAATGTATGCGTTAACAATGCAAATAAGAGACAAGTGAGAAACAAACATTGTACACAAATTGAAAAGGAAATTTGATAAATTTATTATGTTAAGTGCGCCCTCTGTAGCCCGGAAAACAACAAAACAACAAAACAAAACAAAACAAAACAGAAAAAAAATACCGCATACCTGTATCACTGAAGCAACCTGTTCAAAATATTGAAATTACTCTGAATCACAGTAACTCTCTGCTGCGTCACCAGCAATGTCCTGGATTGTTGGATCTTTCAACATTTTCTGAACACCTCAGCGGGAAGCGGCTGTGATTTCTGTACTCGCAGAGATTTGCTACTGATTACTAAAAGGCGCAAGAACACACACTACAATCTAAAAAAAAAAACAAGAAAAAACAAAACAAAGGTACTACTAGTATTCACCTAGCTCATTTATGCACTCTCCGTAACTTCCTCTCTACAATAACCACACCCCGCCCTGGCTGGGGGGGGGGGGGGGTGGTATTCGACGCTACAATCTTTGGGATGATAATGCAGGACAGAACAATTGTTTCATAAACATAAACTGCAATGAAAGCCATGACAAGAGAGAGAGAGAGAGGGGGGGGGGGATGTATAACACCATATAACGCCTTTTGATATGAAAACAATTGCAAGGAATCAATTTTCCTTTTTTCCTCTTTAAACAATGATTCCAAGAATACTGACACCTTCCGGCAATAAAAAAAAAACAAAAAAAAACCACCAAATGTTCTATTGTGTCCGGTTCACCTTTACAAAAGGAACATCTTGAGTCATCTTTTCTCCCTATTCGAACAAGCCACGAATTAACGGGGATCAAATTATTCGGTATCCTATATTGCGTTATTCTTAATTTTGTATCAATTGTCAAACTGGCAGGTAATTTGAAAAAAAAAGATTGAACATCTTCAAATCCAATGTCATACATAACATCAAAACGATCAAAAACACTAGATTTTCGAGGGTTATTCAAATGCAGATATATATTATAATATAAATGCTTTGTTGTTACGTAATGTAATTCCAACCATCTACCCTTAATCCAAATTAAAGGAAACATACTCAGGGGTTTAATAAAGGGGTGATAATCTTGATGAAGAAAAACAAGCTTCTATTCACTTGGCATCTTCTTGAAGCAATCAAGAAGAGTGAAATACTGAGTAAACTGCAAACCTTTACCCTTACAATCCTTCCAACGCAGAGGTCGGTTGTATTCATCTAACATAAAATTTATCAGTTACCTTCAAAAAACCTTTCTCTACTATGTGTATTAAACATAGACTTTTCCATGAAACAAAATGTTCCAAATTATTTGATTAGGTATGCTTAATTCTCTGTACTGAAGGAGGGACCACGTTTCTAATACCTCAAAAAACCATCGTGAAACATTAATCTTTAACTATGAAACATCAAAGTTGCAGAAGAACAAAAATTCCCCTCCTACAGATGCTAACAAATTCAAACAAATGGATTTCCACCCTTTTAAACATGACCCAAATAACCTCTGCACCCATTTTATTTTTTGAGCTTGCATCATTGACTTTAAACAACACATTTACATTTTCAAACCTCCCTCCTCATAATCTTTTACTAAAACATCGCGCCTTATTCTATCTGGGCCTCTCCAAATAAATTCATAAATAACTTTATTCAGGTCATGTATAAAAGAATGTGGCACTGAAACTATACTTGCGATATATAGCAACTGAGATAAAGTATAAGTCTGAACAATCTAAATTTTCCCGTAAAGGGATAAATCTCTAAATCTCCACCTGGGCAGTTATGATTAAATATTCAGCAAAATTCTTTGTAATTGTGCCTTACGGTCGTGAAAAGAATACGAAATTTTTATTCCTAAAACAGTGAGAGCAGATACAAATTCTACATTCCTAAATTGTTGCACGTCCGTCTCAGGTGCAGTAGTAAACACAGATGGACCAATTCGCATCACTTTTGTCTTATCATAATTGATTGATAAAGACGAACAGATGGCAAAATCATCTAAAATCTTTGCAAGATTAGGAAAACATTGATATTGTTAAAAGAAAAAAAACTTTGGGAACTTTATAGTCCGGTGGTTTGCTATAAGCAAAAATCGCTTTACTTTTACGATGTACTACTAAGGTCTGCAATCTCAGAAATGTCATAATGCATATATCTAGGAAACTTGGACAACATATCGTTAGCAATCTCGACTTCATACCAAATAATACATAACGATGCAAAAAAGAGAAAAGTCCCTTCCCCTCTCTTGTCGACTACAGGCGTGGAACGAATGGTAGTAGAGCAGATGTTTGGGGTGGCCAGCGCCAACAGGGAACGGATCGTGCTCTTCTATATAGCTTCAACAGACTTGACGCGGGTAGCATATTGCTACGGTCACCGCATGGAAAGAAATTGCGCGGAGTGAAATGAAATTACTCGGGCTTCCGATATGATTTCTGCACGTGCCCTGACACTCATCCGTAGCACCCAGAAATTAAATATCATCTGCTTTAAATACGAAGAACTTACAAAATTCAATGGGACACACGCATACAAGATGTGCGCAATGCATTGGCATATTATGTGCGTATATGCCGATCATGTAGACACTGAAGTCATGATTTGAGCATGGAGCTACCACAAACCTCCCTGGTTTTGAGCTAAATTTTGAAACCTTAGACTGCATTCCATTCCTACAGGGGAAAACAAGCGTTAACTGAGGACAGGCTCTGTACTCTGTAAACAAAACAACAGCAAAATAACCAGTAAAGATATTCTATATAAGATATGAATATGAGATGTCAATCACTGTAAAACATTTTTCGCAAACCATATTATACAAAATAATGCAAATACTGATAAAACTATACGAACGTGGTAAATTTCTCATGCAAAGAGAACAAGGGAAGAACAGTACATGTACCGAACGGGAAAAGAAATTCAGGGTTAATACACCTATAAAACATACTTTGGTGCCACAAAGTTGTAGGCCCAGGATTTTACTTGAAATCATCACGCGCCATGACTATTCAATCTAATTAAATTGAAATGATTTTATTTCCATAATAAAGTAATACAAAGCAATACACATAACGCTTATATGAGTACATAACATTTTAAGGAACTTTTAATCTCAAAAGTTTCAACAAAACATGAACACATTATTATACTGATATCAACTTTGGGTTAGATAAATAAACAAGCAAGCAATACAATCTTATTTTGTAACTCTACATGTAAAAGAGGAATTCACAAGAAAAGCATAGCTTGTAAAATTTGTGAATTGCTCTAGAAGATGAGGGCATCTCCAGATCCGTCAAGGACTCTCTTTATGAAAATTTTGATATCCTCACGTCAGGCGAAACAATCAGAAAATAAAAAAAGGAAAACAAAATCTATTGAAGAAAGGGCTATCTAAATTCATAATATTCAATTCTATCATAATCAGCTCCCCATGTTTCTTACGAAACAAGATAATCGTTACACAATACATGTATGTAATATAGGCCTACAAAATGTCTCTAACTGAGAGATGCTGATTTGATGACCAGTCGACGGATTATTCTGGCGAAGAAACATGGAGGAAGCTGGGTTAAGCAGAGATTTTCCCTGCAGATTACATTATCTTGTAGAGAGAGAGCGAGAGAGAAGTGTGTGTGTTTGTATGCAGATTGTACATGTGTGTGTGTGTGTGTGTGTGTGTGTGTGTGTGTGTGTGTGTGTAGGGGGAGGGGGTAGCATACTTAAATGAAAAATAATGAAATCAGCATGTGTCAGCGCCCGGCTGGGGCTTTCGGTTAAGGCGCCTCGAGCCCCGGGGGAGTAAAAATACAGGCCTGGTCTGGTACTCGGACGAACGCCGCAGAATTTTCGCAGAGGTCAAGGGACAAAATCATAAAGTTAACAAGAGAATGACTGCATATCATAATAAATTATATACATACTTACGTGCCTGTGTATCATGTTTTATGTTTGCTACAATATTTGGTGCACATATACGAGCTGTTATTTTCTGATATTGTACGAAATGATTATGTTTGATTTGATTTCACTTATTTCATTTCCAAGAAAAAATGCAAGCATTTACCATAAGACATTTGAATACATAATAAGAACACAAAATCATTACAACATTGTAATCAATACGTTTGACTCAGAAACAATAAAGGAGTAGGCCCTACATGTATTTGGATATATGTAATAAATATACATGTATATACATAAAATTTGTATCCATATAGATAATGCATACATAGAAGTAATAGTACAATATTATCGACCTTCATCACCAAAGGATAAACATCCCACAAATACAAAAAAAAAAGGCCTCTTTATGGCCTAATGGTCTATTGGTCTCTTACATCACTCTCCCCGTTACCCTAATAAAGTTGAAGAACTTGCGATCGAGACTTAACATCTTGTGAGCACTCCCTCCTTCTTAAAAATAAACCCTTAACAGCGTTCAACATGGTGCTTATAATTATATAGGTAAAAAAGTACATCGGAGACGTGCATAATAACAACCATAGACTGATGACCTGCAATACAGAAGCGCGCGTTGTGGCTATGTGCCGGACTGTTATGGATGGCTGACGGCCGTAAGACGCAGGGTCTAAATCCCTAGCAAGACAAGGCATCTCCGTGATTAACCTATGGGAACTTCTGAATTTCGTTGATATTTTTCGTACAAAATGTCCATTTTTGTCTTGTAAGACAGTTTTCACTCAGACCCAGGACTTATGGCAGCAAAAGAAAGACAACGGGACGCATACTTTGGGTGCCAGATAGTCCCACGCGTGCATTTTGAGCGTAATGCAAGTGCTGATTTAACTTGATATGAACGAACATTTTTTATTCCCCAAATATATCATAGATTGTAGTGTAGGTATATTAGTAGAAATCATGAATAAAATTATAAATCTACTTTAAAATTATATGAACCTTACACTATATATACTACCTTTCAGCTGTACTCAAATAACTAATAACACCACCGCAAAGCTAAAAGTTGCTTTCGGCGTAAAATCCAGATGAATTACAGAACTTGTACTACAGTGCACGCGTGGGACTATCTTTCACCTGAAGGGTACCTCCCGAGTTGTACCCTTCATGCGGAACACTGCATTCACTTTCAAAATTGAAAATATCGCCTCTAATTCCTAGCAGTGTCTTTGTACAGGTATTTTACTATTTGTTTGTTTGTTTGTTTGCTTTTTGTTTAAGAAGTTGTCTTCCCCTGGCTGTCGTAAGTGCTGTAATGCACATTTTTACACGAAAAATTTCTTGACAAATGCTGGAGCTCCCATAGTTTTGAAGACGCAAATGCCTTGTCGTCTACTCGAGATTTTGACTTTGTGTGTGTGTGTGTGTGTGTGTGTGTGTGTGTGTGTGTGTGTGTGTGTGTGTGTGTATGGCGCCTATGGCAGATCTACACGGTGAAATGGAAATAGACGGCCCTCTATAGTGTTCATAATGTTATGAAAGTACAACCAGTAGCTGTATTGCGCAAAATCCCCATTCCTGCTTCCTTAACACTGCCACCAACGTTTGGTAGGAAGCAGCACTTCAGTCCTTTCGAGTTTGTCTATGTCTATGGAACCTTGCGGAGCAGATTTCTATTGAATCTCTTTCTGGAGTGTTTCTAATGACAACAACAAATACTGAAGTGATTAGCGTCTGTCATTATCTATTTCTCTGCTGGATATCGCGAACGCTTGTCTTAATCAAAATTACCCATATCTGTATGAAAATCAGGTGAAATAATAAGACAAAATATCGACCATCCGTGTAGTCAGTAAGATATGGATTGCTGTCAGACTGGTCATAGTTATGGAACGTTAACTTTTGGACGTGGGTTTATTTATAGCAAACTGCAATGAATCGAGGGCGAAATGGCTATCAAGTGTCAAGCGCTTCGATGGCAACGTATATCTTGTCGTCATGCAAATGTTATGATTCTTCTGCGTGCCGTGCTTTTCTACGGACTAAATAGCCTTGCTTCTACTGGCACAGCCGCCACCGCGACCATCACGGTCCAACCCAATTAGTGATCTAATGGCTCTTTTTGCACGCTCGCACACCCGCTCAAAGGAGAGGAAAAAGCAAGAACAAGCAGGAACGGTTTTACCTATAGTGAGGCAAGTGAGACAAAAAGACTGAGCTTGCTATGGTCTCCATCCCTCTCTCACTCCCTCTCTCCCCCCTCTCCTTTCGACTCCCCCCCCCCCCCCCCCCCCTCTCTGACGGTCTGCTCTCACTTTGCCTATCCCACTAAGATCACTCACTCACTAATTGAGCGCTCTGCTTGCTCGCTCGCCGAGCTCAGTGCGTGCGCTCGGTTGAAACGATTGGTAGCGCTCCTCCGGTCACCACGAAACTACCACCAGTAAGAGTCCGAACTACCAGTGGAGGTCGGTAACTCTTACGAGAGCAAAGAAGCGGGGCAAAAAGATGGCGCGAGAGAGATAGATGGTAGGGTTTTGAAAGTGGCATAACGAATTAAAACAGAGGGGCGGCCAATCGTCTGCCGTTCGGATTGCTACCCCGGAGTGGGCCGTGGACGTTGTAACACCTCGCTCGATACCATCTTCAGTGATCTTACCATCGCCCAGCTACGGCGCGCAGCATCTTAAAACGAGACCGACGATGATTGAAATGCACTGGCCGAAGGGAAATTGCTGCCGAGAGCGAGAGAAAAAAAAGTGCAGCTGCAATTACAACCTCAAAATATGTGCACCGTAAATGTATCTATAAACCTGTATGCTCATAGTGTGTTTTTCTAATTGCATTACTTTTGTATTATGTTGGAGCTATCAATACGTCATAATTTCACAGGATTTTAGAGCGCTGCTGGTTTCTTTCTGACGCAGTGGAGATGAGAGAGGCAAGTGAATAAGTTAGTAATGGCGTCCAGGGGCTGCCAAGTGCGAACCTATTTGGAAGGACTTCCTGCCCACTTTTCCAAGGAGATAATCGGAAATTAACGACAAATTCTGGGATTCTATATCACGGATAGGCCCTTGTTCTTGTTGACATCGGAAATTATTTGTCGCGTTGAGCTTTTGAGACATCTGCAGTGTTGCCCAGTGCGGCTGGATTTATTTTGTTTTGATTATTTTTATGTTTCACTTTAAGATGCACCGAGTCTCTGACATGAGTGATGTATATGTAGGAGGTTATTTTTGCATTTGAAGAGATATGTTTTGCCTCAAGATATTGGTATAGGATACAGCGATGCAGGTAAGCGAAAAACAGCTAACCTGGTCCGAGTTCTCCGGGTGCTCGACCGCACACACACCAACATTAGCCAAAAGTTCGTCTTTTATTTTTTTTGATTGAGCAAAGCTGTTAGCTGCGTTCTGGTCGTTTCGTCGGACACGGATCACGGACCTCCAGGGAGATGGAACGTCGCCTACAAGCGTCCGGCAACAGTCCCACTTTGCTCGACATCGAGGAAGGCCGGGTCGACATCGTTGAGCGGCCAAGTGCCGGTGAGCAGTGCTGCCACTATTTCCGCGTCTTCGTCCAATTTCTCTTCTCTTACATCGGCTTGACCGCCATGCTCTGCGGTTACCTGTTCCTCGGAGCTCTGGTCTTCCGCTCCATCGAGGGACCCAAGGAGATGAAGCTAAGGGAAGATATTCACGAAGAGATGAAGCAGACATTTTTGGAGTTGTACTCGGAGGCGGAGAGATTTCCCGCCAAAAACTGGACAGACCTGGCCATCGACCGAATGAAGGAAAAGCAACGCCACTACGCTGTACACTCCATTGTCTTCTTGGAATACCTTGACGACACAGAGAAGTGGTCCTTTTTCGGAGCTATGCTGTTTTCTCTCACTGTTTTGAGCACCATTGGTAAGTCTTCCCACTTTATGGCTATGATTATTTGTATTATTTTCTCTTGTCAATATTTCTTGTTGTTCTTTGCAGTGCGCGCTATCATTTTTATTATCAGCTGATCATAGGTCGGTGTGTGTCATTCCATGATCAAGGTTTCCATAATTCCTCGTTACATTCCCAACTGCAACCATTCGACAGTCGTCTGTTGAATAAATCAATATCAAAATTAATTGGTGTAGTACAATATAGGAAGGGATAGATAAGTCAAAGGTTCATGTATTCCTTTGTTAAAGTGGGAGTTTGCTTCAAGTCGCAGTATATAAGGCTCTGCGTGTGAGTTGTTGCTCTTACTGTTGATTTGGGAAACTCAGCATTGCACTTCCACTTCGATGAAAAAAAAAAACCACCACAAACACATCAAGCGGAAGACATTGCGAAATTGCTTCATAAGTTAAGGTGTGTTTATGATGAAAAAATGATAGATGAAAGCACGTAACTTGACTTGGCGATGACAGAAAAGAAGGAGGGACTTAGAAATGCAACGGACAGGTCTTTGTCATTGATCGACATGGTACAAGAATCTACAAATCAAAATCATGAATGGCCATAATTGATACTTTTTCAATGAAACTTCAAGAAAAAAGAAAACAAAAACGAGGCGATCAAAAAGGGAAAGAAATACAGAATAAAAGAGCATCAGAAAGATAACAAGGATAAGGAGAGAAATGAAAAGAGGGTAAGGGTAAGAGGAAAACGACATATGGAAGAAGACATTTTAACTCTAGTCCAGCCTCTTTTCCTCGCTTTTTAAATCAGCTTCGAGTTTGAGCTTGTTTTGTATCGAAAGTGCTTGGATTGAACAATGAAAGATCATAATAAGTTAAACTTGTTTTTAAGAAAATTTGTGCTGTGTTATTTTCATGCGCCATAGACAAACATTTTTTTTTTTTGGATCTTGGCCACGTTTTGAAGTGTTAGAGAGATGTTTTTAAAAGTTCAAATAAAGTCACGAGACTTTATCTCGACAACGGCAAGGTTTATTCAGTGCTGTGCTTTACACTGAAAAATAGTAATAGTACTTATCACTTATTTCCTTTTATTTCTTGAAGTTAAACAGACAAATCTGCACACTCTGAAGAAATAGTTGTCAAGGTGATGGCAGAAAAACAATACTGGGTCACTGAAAGTTCAGCCGTACAATGCAATCTAATAAATCTTGATGTCTTCATCTAGAAATGTAGCTGCGGCCGATGCATTTTCGTTGATAGAGTTAGCTCTTTTTTTCCCAGTATGCGTCAAAGTAGTTGTTATTCTAGACACGTCTGAGGATGCTTAAGCCGCTTGGAGTTCAATGTGTCGTCACTTACCGTCGTCTGCAGACACTCAGACAATTGATGATTTCAGCAATATTCCGCGTATCAAGGGATGGAGCACTGAGCCTCCCATATCTCCGAGGCGCAACATTGGGGCTTACCATCCAATCAAAGCTGGGTTCTCTTTCAGCGTCGCTGCTCCTAACATTATTGCCGAGGCCTTGTTAACAGACACATGAATGTAGCCAATAAACGTTGAAATGACAAACCCGAATCCTATTTCAGCACTGTCTAGTCGACTGGTATCAGCTTAACGAACTTTCGACAGCCGCTCTCATAACAGGGAAAATTGAAAGCTAAATGGCGCAAAAGCTTAACAATAACCACGACAGCAGCAAGAGAAATGACAGCTAATTATGATGACATCTTTTGGATTCCTCTCATTAATCGGTCATGTTATCAGCGTATCCATCGATCAAGTCAGCCGCACCACAGCTTCAAGCAAACAGAAGAGTAATCAATCTGAATTCTCGGTTTGTCTAATCCGCCTGCCGTCACAGTACCGCAATCAATTTTAACACTTACACGACACATTCATCATGTGTACATAATACTAGTATGTGGCGTGATGGTACTTTCAACGTTTGGTCACTTCTATGATAACATAATGACCAATGCGATAGGATTGTCTTACGTTGGGATCGAACCCAATTCTGGTTTATTGCGAGGTATGGTGTGACAGCTCTGGATCGTTAAAAAAAAAAATGTTTCCCTCACCTACTGTAACGCCATTGCAGCATTGAACTACCGGCGTTACAGTATCATTCGTTATCATAAGGCTGCTATGCATACATATTACTTAAAAGAACAAGGAAAGATTCAAACAAACTAAAACAAACACTTCTCCCTCTCCGAATGATATATTCACGGATTTCATAGTTTCTGTCTTATAAGCTTTCATTTTTTGTTCGTTTAACAAAACACTCATAAAAAAAAAGAGAGACCGGAATAGAAAGAATAGGGGAAAAAGAAGAAGAGGACTTGAGAGAAAAAGGGAGAGAGAGGGTAAAAAGAGAGATCGATAAAAGTGAAAGAACAACGTAAACAGATCGACGTCCTCCACAATGCCATGGTCGGGTTATTAGTTTGTCATTATTATAATTTCTTTTTAATTTTGTTATTAGTTTTTTTTTTTTAATTATCATTTTTGTGTGAGCACGCGATAAATTTATCACACCCCAAAACTTTGGAAAGACAAACCATAAGACGTGCCAATGTCAGCTGCTGCAAACACATGCACACACACACATACACACATACACACATACACACACACACACACACACATATATATATATATATATACATATATATATATATATATATATATATATATATATATATGTGTGTGTGTGTGTGTATATATATATAGGTCTATGTACATAGGGTATCAAATGCAGATGTAAATGTAAGTACGATAAAAAAGTGAGTAATCTTTAAAAAGTGTATTCCAAGAATTCAGTAAAGAAAATTGATATTCGCAATAACGATACCATGAGGAATTTCCTTATCACTCCAAACCGTTTTTTTTTTTCCTGAATTTGGCTAACTCTCTTCTAACATTTCAATCTCTCTCTTGCGGTAAGCAATTTTCATCTCGCACGAAATATTATTCCCGTGCCTCACTTTAATAGGGTCTTGGTGTGCGGACGAAAGTAAATACGCCGCCCTCCCGCCGCTTAAGTGGTCAGTGGTCATTCAGGCATGGAAAGCGACCTATCAGCCATTAAACGTACTGATCTTGGGAATTGTCAGCTTGAATTTTGTTCCAGCAGAAAAAAAAAGAGGAAGAAGAAGCGATGAGTGAGGTAAACAGATTGGAAAAGCGAAAGATCAGTGGGAATTCAAACGTATAGGCCTAAATGGCTTCCATATTTTTGTCTTTGATCTAATGTGTATAATACGTACGCACGCACGCGCAGTATAGATGTAAATGTATATCATATCTAAACATATGTATATGCAATATACACAGTGTGTGTGTATGTAATATATGTATACATATATATATATGTATATATATGAATATGAATACATATACATATATATATATAGATAGATAGATAGATAGATAGATAAAATAGATATATATATAATGTGTGTGTGTGTGTGTGTGTGTGTGTGTGAAGTGTGTATAAGTACTAGGTAGTGCATTTTGATCAACATAATAGAGATTGATTTTGTGACAGTGTCACAGAAAAGATATTAAACTGCGGTATAGATATGAGTGGAAGACCTATCTTGGAGTCCTTGGTCCAGTAAACACAAGACTTGGTGTCATACCAGATCCTTTCTCCACAAGTCGCTATATGTGACTTGACCTTTCTGGGCTAGAATCGATTACTCTAGAGTCCAGCAGTAATCTCTCAACTCTTCATCAAGTCTCGCCTCCTAATATCTCTTCACCGTTCTCCTCCTCCTCCTCCTCCTACTTCCACTCCTCTCTACCAACCAATATCCACCAGCTTCCCTCGCTACACATTCAATCTAAATGCGCTCTGTTCCATATTTTCCAAAGTGTTGGTGGAATTGTGTAGAGGGAGTGGTTGGACAGTCAGAATTCAAAATTGTACATGAGTTCATGTGATACTTGTTCCAGACGAGCCGCTTGCGTTCTAAACGATCACATTCTTTCTGGTAATGAAATATTGTGTCCTTGTCTAGTTTCAATAATAATGTTTATTTAAATGTTTATATTTTATTTATTTATCTATTTATTTATTTTATGTATTTCTGCATGTATGTGTGTATGTATGTATGTATGTACATGTATGTATTCATTTATTTATTTATTTTAGGTAGATATGTATGTATGTATACATTTATTCTATTTACTATTTTGTGAGAAATACCTTTAATCTGCGAGGAGAGAAAAAGAGTTAATGTTGTGGTTTTCAAGCCCTCTTTAGAACAGCTATAGGAAGATAACATACACACTCCATAAAAGACAAGACCATACATATTTTCTTTAATTTTTCAATCAGAAAATAAGACAACTCGTAGGGTGAAAGTTACTGTCACTTAAGATTGTGAAATAGGACACTGTGTTGGGGTTGAATCTACTTACTTTTTACACCTGAGCAGAGCAGTTGCATGCTTTAAAGGAGAACGACCACCAGAACTCCAGCCTCTTGTAAAAGCATCAAAGGCAATTATCTTTACCAGCGGGAGAACAGTGAGGAGCGATAGCATGTTTTTTATCTCCCATACACCTGTTTCGACTAAAAGTAAGACATCATACAGGAAACAAGTCGTAATGTTATCTCTACAGTTGTCTCAATGACTGATTTGCGGAGTTAAGTGCATTGTTAGCTGAATGATACTGGTATCGTGTTGACATTCCGTTCGCGTTTATTGTGTGTTCCAGTCTGAATATATGGATAAGACTATCTTTCTTCAATAAATTCATACTCCATTTCATACGTAACAAGCATTCATGTTTTTTTTATTGACTAGCTACGAATTGTCGTCATTTTTCGGCTGTAATTGCCGAAATGTATTGGACTCTGTATTTCGTTTCCTGGAGATATGTTCCGTACAATTCAATCGTTAGAATTACATGTAAGTGATACATTCAATCAATGACTACTTGTGCCTCTCTTTCGTTATTCATTTATTCGCATTACCACATAGGCACTTGAAAAGACAAATGATACATGAAGTATGTATTTGCCTAAAGGAATTTTGTTTGCACAGGTGTCTGACATCATCAGCTGATGAACTTGTATATTTCATGAGTGCCTACGTCTCTCAATAGTTTTCTGATAATTAGGGTCCGAGAAAAGAACAAAACTGTCGTGTACATAAGGACGAGGTTGTGCGAACTCCACTATCAGTTTGAAGTTCTTCAAGAGTTAACTCAGTGAAATTTACACTTCCTTGAAATTTACACAGGTGGCGATCGAAAGTTTCACTTCCGTAGAGACTGCGTGTAGATTTCAAATTTTGTCTCCAGTTGAACAAGGTACTTAAAAGGGCACAGTCCCCATGGAACATGCTTTTATTCATTAAGTGCACATGTGTGCACTTAATGAATAAAACAAAAATGTTTCAGTTTAAAAAGGGACCCATCGGTTCATATAGCGATAGAATTGCACAATTCTTTCGCGAGACATGACTTCTTACATGTTCTAATCTATTCGATAAAATCCCTGCGCCAACCCCCGCAATTGCCAAATGTATCGATACAAGTTCTTCAATGTACTCTCCCTTGAGAATCATGTACACAGAAAACGTGCCAAAATGTAGGTTCCCCACACGCACAAATTCCACTTACAAGATAACCTATTGGCAACGAGCAACTAGATGGGTCTTGGGGAGATCAAAATCTCTCGGGAAAAGAGTGAATCGAGTGTGTTTTGGTAGTTGTAAATCTGCACTTTTTTGTCCCTTTTTCTTAAATGAAGTGGCTCACTACTGTACCCATTTCGAGGTGAAAAAAAAAATCAAACATTTTTTGAGAACATACTTGACACCCCCCCCCCCAACAATGCAGATTGCTGCATACAATGACATTAAATGATTTCTATCACGTGAGGGCGGAGTAAAGATATGGAATTTCATCAAATTTTTTTAAATCCGTTGCTTTGGTTGGATGATGCAGTTATTCTTTTCTCTTTGTTTGAAATGGTAGATATTTTTAAACATTTTGCATTATGTAAATTAACAAGAGCTTTCTGCGGAATCTTTCGTTTTGAAAGTAGCGTCCCTCGTAAGAAGAGAATGCAGTTTGGAAACAATTACTTCGGAACTATTCAAAGTGTTTTTTGTTTGTTTATTTGTTTGGTCGGTTAGTTGGTTGGTGTTCTTGCACTAGAAATAGACTCCTCTCTGCTTGTGTAGTAAGGCAACGACATTTCTCTGAGACTTGATAGCTTAATGCAATGCAGGGCTGTGTTGGCTGGTTTGAAGCCGTTTTCACGCCTAAGCTCCTCCTGCGACAAAGGGTGTGGTAAAGTTCACCTCGCCAACGCCACCTTATTTCACCGAATTTGCCTTGTCACTTTGTTGACATCTAAATCTCGGCGCTGATGATACGGGTGCACGTCACGAGACCGACACCCACGAGTCATACAGCCCACGAGTCATACAGCTCACAATTCATACAGCCCATGAGTTATACAGCTCACGAGTTATACAGTCCATTAGTGCGACACTAAGCAAGGCCCACGAGACCGACACATTAATCCCCGTGTTCTATCTGTCGAACTCGTGGGCTGTTTTTACGTAGTGTCGAACTCATGGGCTTTATTTGCCTAGTGTCGAACTCATGGGCTGTATGACTTTTGGACCCTTTCTTCAAAGTCGAACTCGTGGGCTGTATCACTCGTCCGTGTTGGTCTAGTGGGATGACTCCGATGATACTTGTGGGTCTCACGAGCAAACATTAAAGCGATACTTAACACGTACTGGACCATTTATTTACAACAAATCACCATTACTCTTCTTTCTTGCGTTCATTGTAACACACCACATGGCATAAATTGAAATAAGAATAAACTATACGGATTTGACGTTTCTCTCTTTTCTATCCGTCTCTTTCTTCTTTATTGAAGAAATATAGTTTGTACAGAGAAAGGATACGTGTACATATAGTCAACAAGAAGGTGGGATCATTGTAACAAATGTTCTAGTATTATGTGCTGACCAGTGGGTAATGAGGGTATAGTAGCAACTATTCAGGTTTTCATCAGGACGACCCCCGCAAACTAAAAGCCCCAAACAGTAAACAACCACAACACAACACAACACAACACAACACAACACAACACCACACAACACAACGCAACGCAACACAACGCAACGCAATGCAACGCAACGCGACGCAACGCAACGCAACACACCACAACACAACACAACACAACACAAAACAACACAACACACCACAACAAAATACAACACAACACAACACAACGCAACACAACACAACACAGCACAACACAACACAACACAACACAACGCAACGCAACGCAACGCAACGCAACGCAACGCGACGCAACGCAACGCAACACAACACAACACAACACAACACAACACAAAACAACACAACACACCACAACAAAATACAACACAACACAACACAACACAACGCAACACAACACAGCACAACACAACACAACACAACACAACACAACACAACACAGCGCAACGCAACGCAACACGGCACAACACAACAGAACACAACACAACAACAACAACAACTTTCTGCGCGTCTGTATTTCTTTGCATTGGCTGTCTATCCTGTATAGTACCTGTGAGTCTTTTTCTTTTTTGTGATGCCTTCCAGTGTCGACTTTGTCTTTAGTCCGAGTCTCCATCATGTCACGTGCCTGTCTTATGACGTCAGAGAAGTATCTTTATAAAGTACCTTCTCTTTTCATTTCTTCATGAAGACGCATCGTTATTGAATGGAATGCACGAAACGATGCCTCTCTTTTCACTAGGTTGTTCTCATCTGCGTTGAATCAGCGGGCAATAGAATTTGCCTTCACTTTCTCCCTGTTATCATGTTACAAACTGCTCTCTGACCTTCCCATGGTATGTGTGCTTATTTCACTGAATGGCTCCACATGACGGACAAATTAAAGACGCTGCATGGCTTATATAATTCTGAGCTGTAATAAAACTATTATAATTTATATGCATATATTCAATGCATATGTTTACATATATACATATTTATTTATTATATTATATGGATATAGTTGATTGAACATTTAGTTACGTCTTTATTCATTTTATGGGTATCTGAAGAACTTTTTTTTAATATCACTAAAGTGCTGCATTCAATCTAAAGTACAGTAAAAAAATTGCAACAAGTTCGATGGCATAGCTAAGCTCAGATAAATTCACTATGTATCTTAATTCATGTTTTTTTTTTCATTTCATCACTGTACATATGTATATAAATATATATATATATATATATATATATGACGAAGAATCAAGAAATAAACTAGTAATGCATTATTTTGCAAATAAAGAATGAGTTTATTGTACTCAAATTTTCGATGGCCTCCACCTTTTTCAGGAGTCTCGACGGGTTCAATTTGTTGTTCATTTTGTTTTGTTTTTTGGTACCGTCATTCCCCGTCGAGACTCCTGAAGAAAGTGGAGGCCACCGAAAATTGGAGTACAATAAACTCCTTCTTTATTGGCAAAATAATGCATTACTAGTTTATTTCTTGATTCTTCGTTATATTGAAGCCAATGCGTGAATTCGCAACATGTTTATATCTATATATATATATATATATATATATACGTACATATATTACGAATCATGGAAACCGATGCCTAGATTGATGCCTAGTAAGAGAGATTCATAGTTGCCACTGACAGTGCTTTGCCAGAAATTGCAGGAACATATAAAAACACCCCAGAGGCTTGTCGATTCTTGTCTCAATTTTGTCACAAAAAAAAAGGAAGTAGGGTGGAAAATGCTGAAATGAGACGGGCAGGGAGGGCTAGACGGTTTAATTGCTGGTGAAATAGAAAGATTAATGACTAACCTTGGCTACCCTGGTAAAAGACGATTAGCTTTGATCACCGCGCGCTGCTGTTCAACGCACAAGGCCGCGTTGCTGGTGCGCCAAGCGCCGGGGAGGCCACCACGCCAAAGATCACATCAAGCGCGTAGTGGGACAAAACTGTGTAACTTCCAATTAGGCGAAGCGTTTTGTCTTCATTGAACTTTCGGACGGGCAAATATCGCTGTATGCCGTCATATCTCACCTGCTTTGGGGCCTGTTTGACACATCACGGGTTAGGCTTCCCCACAAAGCTATAAAGTCCGTGTCTCCATAGGTTGGCGGTGACCTGCTTTTGTGCTTAACCCATGACACAGTCACTGCTCGACTGTATGATTGCTTTCCTTGTCGCACACTGGTTTCGAACTGGGAGGTCAATTCAATTGCTCGTACACCCAGCTGTCTCCGCGGTGAAATACTGTCAACATCACAGCCAATTCCGTTATGACTCAAAGATGAACCAACAATGGTCCTTATCATTTCACTTCTGCCATAACTTTGTCGTCTTCTTCTTCTCTCCCTCGTGTCTGCACTTTGTGTGTGTATGTGTGTGTGTGTGTGTGTGTGCTCCTCCACTTTTGCTATCCACGTGACTACACTCACTCAATGTCTCGGTGCCAAACGAGGGAAACCAATTTGGAGGAAACTTGACTCTTTTTCCCTAACTGTAATCTTTATGGAAGTATAATATGAATAGGCGTCCTGGGGGTGTTTCATAAGCTGTAACGAACGACTTACGAGTGACTGGTGATCAGTTCTTGTGCTGAATTATGGAAATTCTGATAAGTATAGCACATCAGAACTGATCACCACTCGCTTGTAAGTTGTTCGTAACTTTATACGAACAGCTATATAAAACACCCCCCTGGAAATTGCAAGCAAATGGGGGGAAATGCCACTAGAAGAATAGCCAAGCCCTCTGAAGCAACACATTGCATAGTTGGATAGTAGATGCCTATCATAGAAGAATTTAAAAGAAGTAGTGCATACCCTCTATCTTAGCGAACATAACATAGATTCACGTGGAAATGGCACAGTTGATGTATGAGATGATGCAAGATGAGTTATTCTGTAATGCTAACTGTCATTGATTTTTAAAGAATACTACACAAAAGAGAGGTTACTGGTCAAAGAAAACACCCTGACAAACTAATTTATTCTAAATTTGAAAGTTCGTGTTAATGAATTATATCTAAAGTTAGATCTATTTTAAAAAGTTGTAATTAATCATGATGGTAACATCTTTCGGCAAGTGAATTTGCAATGGACCGGCGCAGAAAAAAATATATACAGTTGAATTAAAACATGGTGTATCAAAATCACAAATTACCACTTCATCTTCGGAAGACCAGTCCCAGTGCGAAAAGAAATGAAAATTAAAACTGTTTAGATAATTTCTAAGTCTTTGAAGAAAAAATTTCATTTGAAACAAAAGTTTCAATTGTCATTTTAGAGAATTTTGTACGATCTGATTTTTAGATTTCTTCTTTTCAGAAGCAGATGAGGCAGAGATCTACTGCTGATATGAAACAAGTGGAAATTAGATTTCACGGGGGCGTGGCTCCTCATACATAATGAAGAATATTCCATGAAAACTGCGATTTTTTAACTAATGATAATGTCTCGAAACTCTTATTTTTTTACATCAGTCCCCTTTCTCACTCCTTCTTCGTGCCTCTTTCTTGATCTTCTTGTCTCTCTCCTGCCCCAAACTTTCTTATTTTCCTTTCGCCCTCACAGAAAAAGAGGAAGGTTTCGTTTTTTTTTTCTTTACGTCAAAATTCTATTCAATCGAAACTTCCATAGTACTAGATGAAGCACAACTTTACCAGTAGGCACGATTTTTATATTTCCAGGAATGCAACAACTATATGACAGTATAGAATTGGCATAGCTCTAAAGTTCTCCGGTGAATATGGCTTACGGTGCGTGTTACTCAAGTTATGCAAGGGTTGATTTCTATTAACTTTGTATTGAAATAAACACAAATTAAACCAAATCAAACCCAAAATTTTATAGCTTTAGGATGAGAGGATTCATGTGAACCATGGGAGTACTGGGGTCCGGTGTAGTGAGCTGTTGACTCGTCAGCAGGGTTCGCAGGTTCAAAGCCAGCCTGAAACAGACATCGATATCTGTTGCCATCATGCATCACCCAACATGTCCGTGAACTTTTTTTTTAATTTTCATTTTTTTCAAATGAGAACCCATATATGGTAGAAAAAAAATGTAAGTTTCCTTTTACGAGTACAGTGTCAAACACTGACATGGCTGCCCTAGGTAAATGGGATCATATCGCATAGCCAATATCAAGAGTGGATTTACGGATACATTTTACACTGCCAATGTGGAATCAACATTCGACAAGCTAACTATATAAAGCCCATTTCTGTTCTTTTTTTTTCTTTTGCAAAGCACTGATATCCACTCCCCCTGGAATTAATCCCGTAATATCGCTGGCCTTGGGCGAGAACATCAAATAAAGTGGAAACCAGCACCAGAGGCAGGTCTTGATTAATGACAATTTGATAGAATGCATGCTGATAATACATCAGCAAATGAAACGAAATTGACACAAAATACAGGCAGTCGAGCAGAATGTGTATCTGTGAGGTGTGTGTGTGTGTGTGTGTGTGTGCGTGTGTGTGTGTTGTTTGCGTTTTGCATCTTTCATACATTCACGTATAGGCCCCATACGTGAATGTATGAGGATTATGAAAGTTTTAATAATTGAACTTGGAGCAGCAATCACATTTCAAATTTTAATTGTCTTTTTTTTTTGGGGGGGGGGATGGTGGCGGGGCGGGTGGAGGGTGCTATTTTAGAATGGTAATTTGGCATCAGCCCCTTCTCTGGTGGTGGAATGACTGGAACATTAGTGATTGTGCCAGTCAGTGATGGGTGTGGTACAGAGTACAGGATTCTTGCGACCCTCAGATGGGTTTAAAGGTGGGAAAGTTCGCACCACGATGCTCCAACACGTTTCATTATGCCGGCTTTCCAATTTTCAGCATATTTTTCATAATGGCCACTGTTGGGTGTAGTGAAACAGCCCACAAACTCTCCCGCAGAGTAGGCATCAACGGCCATTAAATATTGGGCACTTCGTTGTATTACGAGGGGTGATTTATCGGGCTCGTAAACACGTCGAAAAGCTGGAGAAATAGAAATAAACACCGCGGACAGCGTTCTCCTTAAAGCTCTGCGCCTATCAGACGCATTATTCGGCGTTAGCGCCTCGAAGCATACAACCGGGGAGTCTTGTTTAACCCTGTGTATCCCGATAACCCACCGTGTACAATTGACTCTGCATAGACTGAAGTTGGGAGTGGGTTTCAGTGCAGTGAGGAATGACATATTACCGACCCTTCTCCAAACTTGTCAGGAATGAGCCACCGTGGATTCGGGTTGCGCGCCCAGTCGATGTTATGTTCGTGTGCATCCAAGAGGCATAGCAAGACGGCAGTTGCGTGTAATATTGACAAGTCACGTGACATCAACATAATCACAGGGTATTGGAAAGCCTTGGAGGGCCTTTCCGCGGTAAACATACAAGAATATGAGTTCTTTTCGACGTGGCATCAACAGCGACGATGAAGTCTTTGTTAGTACCGCTGGCCTCTCCCTCCCCCTCCCCCTTACAGTATAACTTTTGGAGACTAGATACATCTCGTTATTTCTTACGCAAAGAAGAATATAGTTAATGGCTCGACTAGACTGCTAGACGGTGGATTTCTAAGCTATCAATTCTACCCTATGCAGATATCAAAACGATTGTATTAGTTTCGAACCTAAAATGGGGATCATCACTTAATTATAACGGAATGCAATTAAAAAATCAAGACATAAGAGTAACGATCTGTACAATGTGCCATCAAACTGTCGTCAATCATCACATGTTATATGGAACTTTGTGAAATCTCAAAACCACTTCACGGTAACAACAAACAATTCAACCAGTTTTACTACGAATTCCTTATAATGAAGTACAAGATGCATGTAATGTAGTGTGAAACAAAACAAAGATGGAGGTCATTCTTTTTTTCAAACGATTTCTGAATGACTGTGTCACATTTTGTTGAATGGGATTCGTAGAAGTTAAGTAACTCATTAGTACCATCCGTCAGGATTTTATCCGTGCCTTGTTCTCTGCGTTACAGTGGATAAACTACGGACTCATCTGACTCCAAGAACTGACAAAGCTCCAATAATATTGATGGAGGAATAAACCAAGAGAAATTTTCTTCACCGTTATATCTCAGGGAATAATAGATATCAAGCGCGTTTAGAAAATGACAATAGACAAAGTGTTTAACATTAGAGAACTAATATCAGCAAGTTAAAAACAGAAAAGAAAAGTTAAAAGTTCATTAAGTTGTCCATAAGGTTGATGCTATTGGTTAATGAAGTGAGTGTTGAAGTGTGCAAAGCAACAATGAGCCTTTAACTTGAAGTTATTATTATTTTTTTTCTTTGGATCGCGGTCAATATTTCGGACTGTGATTTCTGTGAATCCCCCTATAGCTTTACATCCATATCGACGCCAGTCTCCTTCTTATCAACACGATCGAAGCACTAGAATAAGCAATTACCACGAGTCTCTAGTAAGCCGACTGACGGTAATTATCTCACCAAATGCGTTACGATTGATCGATGTGTCCAAAAATTGGAGTTGTACGTTTATGTTCAGAGTAATAAACATATACATTCATCAACGAAGTGCTCACACATGTGCCGGAGGAAGAATCCTTCTAATCGGTTTGGGGAGATCGTGAACAAAGGGCTAATCTCGTTCAAATCGGTTTGGGGAGATCGTGAGCAAAGGGCTAATCTTTTCCGAATTATCATTACTGCTGCTATTATAATTCTCTTGTTTGTTATTAGTTATTTACGTTATCATTGTGTTGTTTTTTTATATTTCAAACTTGCTGTAAGCCAACGGTAATCTATGTGTAACAGAGCCCTCTCCCGCTCTCCCGCTCTCTCTTATGGTTGGTCAACGTGTGCGTGATGCAGAATAGTGTCTTGACCCCAACCTTTCCATCTTCAGATTTAAAAACCTCAATTCGTTCATCCTACGACATGGATTTAATCCGATTTCTCGATTTAAGTCACGTTGATATTGTTTTCATCCTTACGAGGAGAAGAACTGCTTGCTTGACGCATTTATGGGATAAAGGATTTATCATTAAAATGATAATTTGGCTTGTCATATTGTTTCTCTTTCGCACTGATATCTAAAACATCTGCGACGTCTGCGGTGGTAGACTGCTTGGAAATGTAATCATATTTCACGTTGAATGATACATTTGGGACATAATTATGTAGAAAAAAATATCGATGTGCTTAATTTCATTTAATGAGGTAACAGACTCCTTGTAATTTCTACTTTCGTACTCTTTTGCATGTTATTTCATCTCACCATTTTCTTTCTTTCTGTTCTACGAAGTATACTGCAGGGAAAGGATGATATAACGGATAATACGCATTGATCTTACCATGCTGACATACAAACTACGTGTGTATGGATTCTAGCATGCAGTATTTTCTGTATACATATTCTACTTAAACGACCCTTTATACATATAGTGTGAATAAGACATCAAATCAATTTCTACCGGTATAGCTACCACGTTCAAACCCACAAAATGAAACAAAAGCAAGTAAAAAAAAAAAACAACAACAACAAGCAAACACAAATAATCAAACCGAATATAATTATTATTGAAAACGAACAAATGAAATTATTGACGTAACTACTGTCGTTATTTTTTCAATGTGGAGAAGGAATGGAAATATTAAACATAAAGATAAGCAAGACACATTTTTTAAAGGTATTTCCAGCTCTCACATGACTGTATCCTCTATTCTTATCTCTATGGTCGTTTCGTGAAGCGAATCGTGAGCACTTGACACAACACATCTCTATTTGGGAATCAGTAAATAATTTGATGCTGCCAGTTCCCTTTTTTTAACATTCCGGGGGTTTCTGCTTGTTTTTGTTTTGATTTACTCATACAAAATATTGCATCTTTTATATTCTTATAGTACTGGAAGTCGATTGATTAGCAATTATGAATGTTAAAATGCCTGGAGTACTGTACAGGAATGAACTTAATACAGGGCTGCTCGTTTGGCACTATGTTTGTGCACGCGTAGTTGATTTCGTTTTGCAGACATTTAGCACTCCATGCTGAGTGTATGTGCGTGCGTATCGCACTCCTTGCCGGCTAGACAATTAATCGGTGGCTGCGCCGGTTCTTTACGGGTCCTTGCCTCGACTTTGGCGGGAGTCCCGCCGTGTAGAAACTCATCTCGATTACGTCACCTTGATTTACCCCCACTTTGGCTGAAAAATAATAAACGTGGTGAGCATTGACCCATGGGGGCTCTCTGCTGAGATTTATCATAGTACGTCCAAAAGGCTAATGGTCGGCAAGGGATTGGAAAACAAAATGATGGCTGACGTGGGCTCCTTAGGATCTGTTATAGAATAATGTTACATGGACTTGGGAGACATTTCCCTGAGATGTTTATCGAATATGAATGTGATATTTGTCTGTGTGTTGTAATTACTTTTTCTTGCGTTATTAACTTCCGAAAAGACATTAATGCAGACATACACACAGACATATATGCACAAACTCAATGTACATGCCTCACATTGATATAATCGTACCACGACAATTACCCCCCCCCCCCCACCCCGGCTAAATACTAGTTATTGATAAGGTTAGAGTAAAGATTAGGTTTAGAGTTAGGTTTAAGGTTAGAGTTTGAGTAAGGGGTAGGTTTAGGTTCAGGATTTAGGATTAGTGTTACGGTCAGGGGAAGGGTCTGGGGTGATTGCCTTCGGGGTAATTGATCTAGACCCAATATGATATCGTAACTTACATGCATACATATCTTTTTTGTACAAATACATAAACAAATTTATATGTTTATTAGTCGAAATTGAAAAAGATGGAGCTAATCAATGTTAAAAGTGCTGTGCAGTATTTTTTTTAATTTTCGTTACCAGTATATTCCGTGTGCGTGTGTGACGGTGTGTGTGTGTGTGTGTGTATATGTGTGTGTGCGTGTGTATGTGTCTGTGTGTGTGCATTTGGACCTAGTAAGTGCTAAGCGACTCAACCTAACAGCTGAAAGCAGTGAGGTAAATTTTGAATTATACAGTCGCATACGAAACTCAAGTTATGCAAGAGAGAGAGGGAGAGAGAGAGAGAGAGAGAGAGAGAGCATTGAGACAAAAGGCGAAATGTTTTGACATAAAATTCATTTAAACGGTAACACACGATTTCTTCTCATGGTACCCGGACCGCAATGAAACATGACAACTTAGCCACTGGTGTTGGGATTGGGCAATGCATAACAGGGCGACCTCATCAGACGAGCATCATTTTATGCTTCTATCGATATGATATGCAACGCCCTCCCAAAACAAAGATGTGAAGGATTAGTTTGGTGAGGGTCAAATCCAACCAGCATCCATGCAGAACCAGGAGTCTGTTGAATCCGTCTAATACGCTCTGTTTTCTCCATTCTTGTTTTTTTTTCTCTCTTTTTTCACATCTATTTATTTCTGTCTCACATGGCGGGGATGATTTGAAAAGTGCAAGCATGTCGAGCGTGCACAGAAGATATTTATAGAGCCCCCTCAATCCTGTCGTTGGCGTTGCACGCCGTAGCATAGCCCCAGGTCCTGTGTTATAGGGCTCGAGTGATGGCGGTATTGGTGACATTCACACTCAACACTTACTCCTGTCTATATCTCAGGGTTCGTGAAAGAAAGAAAGAAAGAAAAAAGAAAGAAAGAAAGAAAGAAAGAAAGAAAGAAAGAAGGCAGAGAATATCGTATTATACAATTGTACTAGATATTGAAGATATAAAGCAGTTTTATTTCATGATACACACACAAACACACACACACACACACACACACACACACATACACTACGAATATCGTATTTAAGAAATTTAGCTTATAGACAATAATTAATGTGCCATGCGTTCACTTTCTTTAATTTCTTTAGGTAGACTTTCTTAGAACATATACTCTGTCTCGAAGGAGTGTTCCTTGAAGGCCAAACTAAAATCGTCAAAAATGATTGATAACTGGCACAAAAATAAAAGTGTTACTGTTTCCAAACTCTAGTACTTTCTTTTGGCGTTCAATTTTCCAGAATTCATCTTTGGCTAAGAAAGAGTTATCAAATTTATAAATGCTTTCAAAATATTGTCATCTAAAACAGAGCAGATTGTGGCTGTGACTCACAAATTAATGAGGATAATTTTTTTTCTAATTTCCCTAGAATTAAGTGATATGGATGAATCAACTTTGCATTTGTTCGTACTGATCTAACCACATACGAATCACAAAGCGTCCAAAGTCATGACGTACCAGGGGTAGCGTTAACACCGCACTTTCGTCCTTGCATGCAAGAGACCAGTCTCGTATAAACAACCTCGCCAGTTTGGATGGTTATTTTCGTACCCGCCGGCGGTGGATATATTGCGGAATCTTCGTAGATACTTCTTTTAAACTTACGAGGTGATAATTTTTGGCCTCTGTGCAAAAAGGCCGACGAACTCCTTGCCGCTAATAGACTAGCCGACAGACGTAAATTAAAATGGCCCTTACTCAATGTGACTAAGAAACTCAGTGAACACTTTGGTGAAGATAAATTCAAATACGCAAGTATCAGTGAAACCGGAATCATGAAATCTTAGAAGTATCAGATTTTGAAAGTTTCATGACATAGGGATACTATAGTTACAAACACGAGTGTGAATCAAACAATAGGACGAAGCCTCACACAGCTGAACGTAAGTCTGAACTGAATTTCTTTTTCTTTTCCAATGAAATGACTTACAACGAGGCGCAGCCGCTCCGTTGCTAAACCATCGCAAGAAAATGACCATGAGGTGATTGCGTTTGCAGCTTTTCAGATACCTTTTCCATTCTCTTTTTTCTTTTAAGGAAGGTAGGGTGGGATAAAGTTAAGTATTTTACAACATCCTTGCCTGACAGGAGTCTTATTGAAATTTGCCGATTGGCAGCTCAAAAATGTTTTGATAAGGTCTGAATAAATCCAACCGGACGCAGACCCGCCGAATGCTCCTCGCGTGAAAACAAACATGAAATTTTCCCAGTCAAGCGCGGAGTGCGTACGCTGCGGAAATAAATCGCTCAGCACTGGTGTCTAATGGGCACTTCTTACAGATTTGATGGATTTGGGCAAATTAGAGGCCAGGAAATTCCCCTCCATTTGTCCCTAGTCCATTTCTGGTCTTGCCCCTCGGGGCCTCTTCTATTACCCCTTTAATACTGAGATGGAGGATCTTCAGCAATGTTCAGGGCAGGAAACCCGCCCGGGAGCATATTGAGCACTGTGTGAACAAAAGAGACAAAATAGGGTCCAGTGCGCTTCGGGTTTTATTTTTCATTTTTTCAATCTTATGCTGTGCGTCTCACGTGCAAACGGAAAATTGGGAATCAACCATGTCAGACAGGTACTGACAAAAGAAAAACTTCACAAAATTATGTCTGTTTATTGTACTTGATCTCATGCATAGATCAATTGATGCCATAGCGTCGATTAACGGATTTTTCTAAAACTCAATCAAGAGATGCTTAATCTATTGTAATCATAATTATATTTAGCTGTCAATATTTCATCCTAGACTCCTAGCAGTTAATTTTTCCACTTTCTTTTCCTTTTTTAACTTTCAACGACAAACTACTGTGCATTGTCGCTCAAATTACGTCGAAACGAACAAAGACTGCCGTACCGAAGGTAAAGCGCTGGGATGTCGAGACGAGGAATTTAAATTGCATCATGTAGTTTTCACTCTTTCAAAGTCTTGGTTTGCAAATATTACAATATCATCTAATGATTCAACTATGCGTCTACCGCACCTATATACATAAATACAACATATTGTATATATATATATATATATATATACATAAATGATTATATATATATATTATATATACTATGAAACAAATAGAATAATGATTGTTGATTTTTATCATTTCTGTTCAATTCAATCATAAAATCTTTAGGAAAGATTGATGATTATGTTTTATTACAGTTGATTCCATTTGCGCAGGATTTTCCAAACTATGAAAGCTTAAGTAAAGATTGAATCAAGAAACTCCTGTTTATTTATTGAGAGACACCATGCTGGGGGGTTTCTTTCGAAGTGATGCACCAGTCCAACGCATGCTTAAATTGGATGCTTTATTTGATTGATCATTGGAAATGACTGAAATGTTATCTGACTACCATTAGGCAAAACATGGTCAAAATCCTATTACTAAACCGATTTAATCCTGTTAGATTGTCCTAGCATATTGCCTAGTATCTGGCAAGAGGTGTTTCGATTGCAAGCAATCCTCCGTATGTGCTGATTTTTATTTTTTTTTTACTTTATGCATTTATAGAATTATCCCAATAAACTCCGATCAAAGTGTTAAATTTTACAATGAACGCCATTTTGTATCGATGCAACTGTCAAAGACCGACACAATTGAAAAAAAACCCAACCCAACAACAACAACAACAGCAACAACAACAACAACAAAGAAACGCGTTTCCCCACCGGCAGACATGGTAATACCCTTTTAGAGTCAAGATCTGTTTACTCATCTCTCTGTTTCACAGCATGACCCTAAAATTTCCTTTCGAAACATCGTTCCATCTCCATCTAATGTTTGCAGTCTGCGAAGAAAATGGATGTTATACAATTGCAACGAGACAGACTAACGCCATCAAACGCAAAACCGTCCCATTAGCACATTGTTGTGCACTGTACCTATGAGGATCCGGGCAGCGGAGGCTCGCAATACGATCTGCTTTTGATGTGAAATGATTGGTGCTAGATCCATGACTGCTTATAATAGCTCATGACATATCACTGCAATAATGTCATATCCTGCAGGAGTCTGCGGCAGACCGCCGCGCTGACATGGGCGTCCAGGGCGTAGAATGTGGTAACGTGCATCATGCTTTCAACTGAGGCAAACAATCATCACACAGAAGACAGTGCTACAATTTCGTTTCGTCTGTGTGGGCCTATACTGGCGGGCATGCCACGTCCAACAGAGAGAGAGAAAGAATGGGTCTGTTCATATCGGGAATATTTTCAGCGCATAACTTGTCAAGGACAAATTAATGTGCTTTTATGTTGCTGCGTGATTCCATCTGCATTTTTATGCTTGTTTAAAAAGAACTGTAAGATTTGTTTGATTTTCGTCGTATTTCCCTCAAAATACATCAAGAGAATTGTATTTTTTACACCAATGCGTGCGTTTAGTACTAGACACGGCGAAATTATTATCTTTTTCTATACACAACAGCCAGTATTCCAAATGTACGCCAGTATGGTAAGGGGTATGATAGATACTCAAGAAAATACAACACGTTAATATAGAGCAAATGGCAAACCGATTACTTATGAGCAAGTGTGTTCGACAGTGATGCATGTGCTAGTTTCATTGAGGATAAACACGTGCCGTTTTAGTCATTACCTTTTGAAAGGTTGTCAGCATCGGATTGCTCATTAAATTGCAGTCTTTGGAAACATACTGAATATTTGAAAAGCAAGCATTCCATGAGGAAAACATGGTTTGAATGTGAAAGCGGTCTGCACGAAGCGGAGTGCACCTGTTCTGTGCCGCGGACCCATGGAATTCACCCCAAGGCTCGGGTGTCCAATAAAGCACGGGCAACTATTATTATAACTTTATCATTTTCCTTCAGGAGACCCGGGCCTTCATGTTCGAAAAATAATTAACAACGGATGGAAGTATGGCTAAATAACTGGGGGTTCAGCATGCGAGGCCGAGCCTTAATATGGGCGCACGGCATCATTATCGCTTTGAACATCGATGAGAGGTTTATGGAGTTCAGGGTGAGGCATGCCGGACCAAAATGGACGTTTGATCATAAAGTACTACAGTAATATCTGCATACCATTCATGCGACGACTACTGCATCACCACCGGCACGAACGTCACATGTCATGTTTTCCAGCTTTACTCTTACGAGTGGTTTAAACAGCATGAATTTCATTTTAGGCCGACTGCAAACCTCTTTCCGCTGTTTTTTTTTCTAGTCAAATCTGTCCAGACAATTAAACTACAATAGTCTTTAATGCACTTCACATACAGAATTTCAATGAAGATGTCTCTCATTTTTTTCAAATGTACTTTGTCAGTTGTATTTTGACAAGATGTCTTTTCCTCCATTTTGAATTGCCACCAGAAAACAACAACTTTGTGCTATCAGACCAAAGGACAGTGTTTATACCCGAGGAAGAACCCCGTTAAATTTGGAGAACTCTTTTCTGGTGCCGACGTGTTAAAGTTGTTCAAAAATCTTACGAGTAGCGTTAGCTTGGGTCATTCTCGAACTATAGGCATATGTCGCCAGTGGGCGAATGGCCGTATTGGCATTTTGAGTTCAGCGATTTAAGGCTGTGCGTGGCGCCCCTCGGGCCCACGCTGCTGGTTTCGTCACCCAGCGCGCCGATGCAAGCAGGCCGGGCTCTGCGGCGGTCAGTACCTCTTGTCGCTGGTTACTGTCATGGCAAGCCGACGGGGTGTATTAACCGGCCGGGAAAGGTCAAAGGTAACACATCAGATAACGCTGGCGGCTGCCTGCTGTGATGATTGACGTGTAACTAGTCTTTGTTCCATCGTACAATTTGAGTCACACCTAACTAAAGTTAATACACTTTTCCATATCACCCTGTTGAGAAACGCGTTTCTTCCATTTCAGACGTAAAGCCATTTTCAGATATAAAAAAACACACACACACACACACACACAATACATTGTTCCTATGCGAGTATTTTTGCAGTGTGGGAGGTTTAGGAAATACGTGTTATGTTGTTGATGAATGTCACCTGCGATAATTGAAAAAAAAATCAAAACAAACTATCTTAAGGACAATGTGAAATATGTTCAAAAAGAAAAAGTCGTTACGCAAACACTAGAAATGAAGCTGACAATCTGACTGATATAAAAGACCTTAAGCAATGTTTCATTCCCTTACAAAATGTCTGTGAAGACTGAAGATGAAAGTTGTGCCAAATCAACATGGCTCGTGTCTCGCCTTGTTTTTCGCTCATGTCCACGCCAGTTACCACAGCTGCCATCGTCTGTATTTGACATATCGGCGAAATAAAAATAGAAATAAGACGGAACAACTGTCGAAACATGCCGAGTGTTTTCCTCTAGAATCCGTCTGCTGGAGGAAAGGAGGGTGTTTGCGTGACTCACACTGCTATAAATACTTCCCCCTCAGTACCAGCTCTTCCTTCAGTGCTTCTTAAGCGACTTCACCTCTGTTTCATCCCATCCCTTCTGAAACACTGCTCAACATAGAATTACATAGAATTCGTCGTCACGTGTTCGGCTATAGGACTCGACTGGTACAGCACGCTATATACGTATCCGTCAAGTATTCCATGAGCTGTATATTTGGACCTCGTGTTTTGTCAGTTGCCAGTGCTGTCAGAATGTTTGAGTTGGTCTATTGCATTACATGTATCCATGTGGGGTGGAGTGTTCGAAGTGTTTGAAAGCCATTCCGGTAATGGGCTGTCTGGGGTTCGGCGCCTGGTTATACTGATGTCTTACGGTATTAGAAGCAGCTTTTTTGCCACACTTTAATACTTTCTACTAATATGTCGGGCCCCACTTTGTATCAAAAACACTTTATATCAATTGTAATTTAGAGTAATTACAGTCAACATGGTTACAGCTGGGCAGAAGTAGGGTGAGCTGTGATTACATCTAGATTGTTGCCATGGTGAGTGCAATCACTGTAACCCCATACTCACATACAATTTGGACGTAGATACAATTTGGCCCGTGTAAGGAGAACGAGCTTAAATATGGGTGCATGGAACCCTGATTTACAACGCATCAAGGGGTGTTCCGAAGTTAATGGATGTGTGGCTTAGCACTAAGCGATCTCATAATTGACACGAGATAAAGGAGATAAAATGTCAAGATGTAAAAGAAGGAGCAGCGTCCATTTAGGAACATTATATGGAGCATTTGTATTCATCCGTTAACACCACTCTACTTGATATATACCTCGCCTGTTAACCAATCAACACATTTGCTATATCATAGTAAGATAAAGATGTATTGGCCAAGATAATGGAAAATAGATAGTGCCACCAATATTGAAATAGCAGTAACGACTAGGATAATGATGAATATGATCCATATTGTGCCATATTGTTCAACTAAGTCATTAGTACATGACAGGAGTGGAACTCACTACCAGCGGTTGAAAGTCAACGGTGTTATCCAATATGCCAAAGTGCACTCACAAGCTACGTTGCTAGATAAGTTGGTTGCTTAGTAGAGAGAGAAAGAGAACAGAAGTGTATACAATTTCCTCACGTTCATGAGATTTAATGAGGTTGTGAGATGTTTGATTTTATTATATCACAAAGAAATGGTTCATATATCTATCTAAGTCTATTTATAGATTTAAGCCGTGGAACTTCCTTTTTTTCATAGCCACTACAAACACCAGTGTCTAGTCGTTTAATGCTGAACTTTTGCGTTCTTAACCTTTAACGGAACCAAAAAACACAGGAGGTATTTATCCCGTTTAAGCCGCGTAACAGTCGGGATGGGCTGGAAGTACCGTCCTGTCGAATTAACCGTCACGTCACGAGCCCGACTTTGGTCTACGTGAGACGCGATGTCGTCCTTGGCAAAATGTGACGAGTGACGAGGAAAAAGGTATGAAAACATAATACCTGTCTCGTCAGATAACTCACCTGGTCTCAGCATTTAGCTCGGGACCTCCCCCCCCCCCCCCCCGCCCACCCCGCACCATTCCCCTCAGCCATCGCCCCTAACATTAATAGCGACACGTTTCCCAGCCTGCAGGGATTATGAGCAAGGCATTTATGTCCATGGTGGCGATTCGTTATATTAAAGGCACACTTTAACCCCTTAAACGCCACTGTGTAACCCCTAGGTGTGCCACATTATTCTGAGATTGCAACGCAGGCATACTTTGTGAAAGCATTGTTTTTCATATCATCGTATTTTATTTATAGATTTTCGCTTTGATTGACATGCGATGTGCAAAGTTGTAGAGAAAATTCCAATTTTATAACATATCTATGACTATTTTTCATTCAAATAACTAGTAACTTCATTATTGTCCAGGCATGACTTTTGCACACAAAACAATGACAGAAACTTTTAGAATTTCCTCGAAAAGCCAATAGGGAGCTGTGCTTGATATTCAATCACCACACAATGCCAGATATAATATATCTTCATTCGCGATCCCATTTATCTCACATATTACTAGTATGTGAGATAAATTGGATCGCGAGTGAAGCTTTCATTGTAATGTGGCATTTGGCGATTTATTGATCAGTTTTGGCGGGTTTGTGTATTAGAGCAGAATATGCGAACTTGACACGCCGTAGACTTACTGCGAACGTGGCCCATACAAATTTAATAATGTTTCCATTTCGAAAAGTTAAATCTGAGCTGTATGGTCTTACATGCCGCCGGGGTCTCTAATATAGAAATATAAGCTCCGATCGAATGCTTTAAAAATGTTTATCACAGTAAATATTTTCCATAGATTGTAGTGTAGAATAGATCATTATTCAAAGTAACCTGGTTATTAGCAAAGTGAAATTTATTCAAAACAATCAAAACATTCTTAAAAAGAAGAAGAAGAAGAAGAAGAAGAAGAAGAAGACAACGTTGGTATGCTGAACATCATCATACAGCTGTTTCAGCAATAGGGACAGTTTCTGTCTTTAACCCATCAATACATGTAATTTAACCCATCACAGCCGTGTCTTGTAGCCCTTTGACATCGCAAACTTTATCATGAATATCAAGACTAATTAGTCATTTGTTGCTTCATTCCGCCTTTTCTGTTCAATTCAAGTCAATCCAATTTACTTTATTCCTCTTCGAAAAAAAAGATACAAATTCTAAGTGTACGTTTGATGAATTATATTGTTAAAAAGAAATAAATATGAAATACAATTTCATAAATGTAATTCAAAATGTATGAACGAATGGATATATAATGATAGAAACAATGAATACTTCGAAATAGAGTGATCTACTGAAATGCAGAGCTTGTACATTGTTTAACGTGAATAACTATTATTATTATGAACAAGATTAAATTTACAGCTAGAGCATTCAATAACAGAAATAATGTGCCTAATGATAATAATAATAATAATGATAATAATAATAATAATAATAATAATAATATGTATATATATATATATATATATATATATATATATATATAATACAGTACTTGTAAAATATAGAGAAGATACAAACTTAAAATGAGAACAATGTTACGGCACAGCACTGTTCATTGATAACTCATTTATAACTCACTAAATAATTCTTAAAAGCGGAGAAAACGATAACACAGACTTCAGCACAGACTAGGAAAAATGCAATTTCGAATGTACAATGAATCGCCCTAAACTGGGATGTGGATAATTTTATAGTCTTACAACTAAAACAGAAACCCCAAAAAATATCAATGCCAAATGCGAAATTACTTCCAATAAATGCGAGAAGAGTAGGCTTCACTGGGTGATATCCTACCTTCAGTAAGCCGCCGCTATCATTTCTTTACGATAAATTAAACTTTTGACGAACATCATTCTATCTAAGGTTGTGCTCTGAAACAGTAGATTTCCATGTTTACGTCCTCCTTTAGACGTAAATTTATCTCACCATGGTTACGGTACAAAGATACCGAAAGTGATAATCAACTCGTTCTCTCGCATGCCTTCGGCGAAAAGAATCAATATGAAATCCAGGGAAAGGTAAAGTGCGATGCGATTGAAATCTTCGGGATAAGAGCGATTTCCTCGAAATTAGATCAACTCCTTATCTTATCGTAGCATCAACAAACTCTACAAGACTTCACGGCATGCTTAATTGATATATCATGCAACGTTCGTTATGCACTGCACTTTCATAGGAATTAAACTTCGTCGACACGTTGTGTTGTTAGTGCTCTCTGTTTCTTTATTTTACAGTCAAATATTCTATACCAAACAATGTTAAATTTTTCAGGTCTCTACGCATAGATATACTCTCATCGGCGATCATCATCAAATCACTGTTAGGAGAGAGAGGGGGGGGGGGGGGGCTAGAGAGAATCGGGAGAAGTATCAATGATTTAATCGTCTCTGGGCACAGTTCCTTTTCATACAGTTATGGACATCTTGTGCAACAAAATTCAACAGTGACAACGACAAAGATGTAATAACTTTGAAATCTAACACCATGGACTTATTATGGAACAACGACACGAGAAAAAAAGAAGAAACAAACACAAAAACAAAAATTTACCATGCATCGCATGAAATTGATGGAGGTTCTTGAATGATTGATTAAACCTTCCATATATCGACATTATTTGAATCCTTTTTCCTTCCCCCTCCTCGGATTTCATTTCATTAAATTTTGATGATGATGATGATGATGATGATGCTATGGACGACGTATATATCGCATCGAGCGTTTTCTGGGTCTATTCCTGGCAAAATTGGAGGAAACTGAAGACGGGCATATGGCCACCAGTCATAACAATCAACCGTGCAAAACTGACGAATTCAAAACATTCATCCCGAGAGCGAAAATGAGTTGTATACGAAGTTCAAAACACAGGAAGAACTACCTTTATCTATAGGACTACTGAGATTATGTGTCAATGACCTTAATCATTTCTGCCTACACTGAGAGGTATACCGGGAGTTCACGTCCCTAAAATTATTCATCAAATATGAAAAAAATCGTACCCTCTTCTGTGTATATTACTTACTTCTGTAAAGTGAAGAATGTACAGAGTTTTTCATTTTTTTCTTCATTTTTGATTACACTGGTCAACAACAAATTTGTTGTCTGCGTATTTTCAGCTAATTTAGGGTAAACCTGATGCGCTGAATCCAAAAATCACATTGGTTTTGCTTAATCAGGTCAAGTTTTTGAGCTAGGGCCACATGTCGTTTTTTACGTTTTTGTTCACATTAACGCATGTGTGGAGCATTTTAGAAGAAATCGGTGGGGGTAAAATGCCATTTTGATTAATTGTTTTGATTGGAAATGTTTATTTTAATGACAAAAAGTATTCGGGTCCGATAGTTCTGGGTGATTATGTCGAAAAGGGATCAGTTTGTAGTCATAAAAACCTTGAAATCTTCACTCACTCAACTACACGTACACTGAAGGAGAAGTATGAAGCAGTGAAGTATGTGCTGGAGAAAATTGGTTATGATCAGCGTAAGTGGTTTATTTGTGTTGACCTGAAGATGGTGAACTTTTTGTTGGGACAACAACAACAGAGTGGCTTCACCAAGTACCCATGTTTTCTGTGCATGTGGGATAGTAGGGACCGTGCTCAGCATTACACGAAGAAGGACTGTCCTGTACGAGAGGAATTGGTGCCTTGCAAAGAAAGGAATGTCATCAACGACCCTCTGGTGGACCGAGACAGAATACTCTTCCCACCGCTGCACATCAAGCTCGGCTTAATCAAGCAGTTCACCAAGGCTCTGGACAAGAATGGTAATTGATGTTTCTAAGATCAGGTTATCAATATATGTAGTTGGAAAAAACATTTTTTTCTCTTAAAAATATATTTAGGGTGATATATGTGACAAAAATCAGCTGATAATACCATCGATAATCGATTTTGTCACAAGATCTATTTTTTTTTTCAAATCAACCTAACCTGTTGGCCACTTGAACCGAGTGATCCCTGTACAAAGTCTATGGGAATTACAGAATTGAGTATTCAAAGGGTTAACACAAAAACTTGACCTGATGGAGAGAAACGGATGCCATTTCCTGATTCAGCACTACAAAAATACTCTGAATCAGTTGTAGAAATCAAGACAACATTCAAAAAGTTAAAAATTGTTGCCCAGTGTTATCCATTCGCTTTGCCAGGAATTATTTCGAAGGCGAAACATTGAAGCTTGCAATAAATATTATATTTATCTGCCAAGACAAAAGGAATACCCCAGACCAAGTACTGGTTGTCTCTGCTGTTCCTTTTGATAAGTGCTCTCCAGAATTTTCACATGAGATGAGGCCTTGGTCTACGTTTTCCTGTGGAATATGAATATAACATTATATAGATATATAATTATACAATTGCAAGAAATATATATGTTCAAATATATGAATACATCAATATAAAGATAGATATATATATATATATATATATATATATATATATATATAGATGTATATATACTTAATGTGACCACTATCCTTGACGTTAATGTCGAATACTTTTCATTTTCATTTCATTTCATTTCATTTTATCTCCATCACATTTCAAACGTTTTCTCTTCATCTATCTGTAATCAAGTTGAAAGTCCTAAAATGTATCCTAAAATTGCCATGTAATACTGAATAAACATGGAAATTGGCTTAATTTTAGAGTGGAATGCACTGTGGATAGTGACATAGGACCTACTTGCATTAGGTATATTACTTAAGAAGTAAGCAGCCGCATCAAGCAAATTTGACATAGAATACATTGTATATACATGACAACTCTCTGAGCAGATGTAGGAACACAAAGTGTGTGTATAGACACCATGGAAAAAAAAATAAAGGCATGGCTATAATTTGAAGAAAAAAAACAATAACCCTAGAACAACACAAATTAAGAAAATAATGCCCTCAGTGCCTTTAATAGTGCGTGTATATTAAACCATTAAATCCTGATAATGGCGAAGAGTGGAATGCTTTAGAATGTGAAAAATCTGATAACTGAATTTCCTATGGTAAATTTCACTCACGAGTGAAGACCTAAAAACTATTTTCATACAAGCACTGTACCATTGATCGCAAGCAGCTTAAAAGTGACAGCATAATTTCCAACAACCCTTGTTTGCTTCAGTATATTTCCGCATCCATTTAAACATCGTGACCTAGCTTTGTATTAATAGTGAGCAAACTCTTAGAATGTGTTCTCGAGTTAGACAGTATCTTTAAAATCCAGCGAAGCGATAGCCAACGCGCTCTACCATTAGGCCGGCCCGGGATAACTTAATTAGACCGGCAAGTCTGGCGATGCGGACCTCGTGACATCGTCTGGAACAGCCATTACAATTATCTCACCTGCCTCCAGCTCCAGGTATATACACACGCCGACACCGAAAACGGAGCAAGACAGAAACAAAACAAAACAATGCACCGGAATGTCACCTTAGGGGAGCCAAGAGATAAAGAGGGAGAGAGAGAGAAGGAGAGAAAGAGAAGGAAAGAGAGAGAGAGAGAGAGAGAGGGAGAGAGAGAAAGAAGGATGGAGCTTAAAACTCAAAATGACAAGAGAAGCTCTTTACATGAAATTTATGTTGATCGGAATTACATTACTTGTACCTAGAAGGACCTCACTATGTAAACAGACAGAAGAGTAAAAATAAGAGGAAAAGAAGGCACGATACTATACGAGAAATTTCGATGATGTTGCTGAATCTTTCAATGTATTACCATCTAAGACAAACACAGAGATTCTTTCAAAGAATAAGCAGAATTTTTGTGAAGAGACTATACCAACAGAGAAGCAAACATAGGTGCCAAAACATGAACTCTTTTAAAGTGTGCGAAAATGAAATTTGTTCAAATGAACCGGAAGGTTGAGATTTCACTCAATTTTGTTAAAATACCATTTTGTCGGTACATTGTGTGGACTGGCATTCTGCACATTTAATACAAAGAGACAATGTCTACACGTCTTCAGATTTGCGTTACTTTAAAGCTAGACTCTGTGCGATATATACGGTCCCATTTTATGGTTATATAGAATAAGGGCAGAGCGTAGTTACATTATTTATGTCAATTTGGGCGTGTATTTGGCGGCTGTGATGCTTTCGGCCCATTAATTTCATAAAAAATGTACTGTCTGCGAGACTGAACAGGCCGGTATACCAGCATTCAACAGGCAAGCGCACTATGAACTCGTGCGCACGCACACACGCAAACACACACACACACACACACACACACACACACACACACACACACACATACACACACACACAAATCAGTAAGGGGCTGTTTGAATTGATGTGTTTGGATGTGTATATAAATGATCCTTTAATGTTATATATCATATATGAAACGGGTCCATTAATCTGCTCAGGAACGATGGAAAACGGTAGTGAGTTAGTTAAGGTTAACTAGCCTCTTTTATTTTCTCATTTTGTTCTTTGTTTGGCTTTATGAAGTAATATTGCTCCTTTGGTTTTGATGTACTCGGAAGTCTAGTAGATTGAGGATGTCATTTTTTTTTTTTTTTTTAAGTCAGTGTGTCTTCTAATTTTTATCTTTTAATGATTTGACCGGGGTTTCCTTAAAACAATTTTATTGAAAAATATTACGGACGTGTAAACAACAATGAAATGACTTGCACATTTCATTTGTATAAACATAATAAAAAAGTTATTGTTGTTTGTTGTAAGACATAATAAATCGTTCCGAATTTGTTGAATAGGATACAATAAGATACAATACAATAAGAAAGCAATCCATATCTATCTATATGAAAAGGAGAACATGCAGGAATATGCTATCGTAGTTATACTTAACTAGGATGGTCGTCTTAAAGTAAGTTAGCACATGATGATGTATTCATTCAATGTACAACATTCAATAAACTGTTTAGAACAAAAATCCATTTTCGAAGGATAATAATGAAGACACCCGCCGTAAAAGGAACCTTGTTCACGTCGGGGTACCTAATGCACCATGATATGTTTATTTTGTATGTTTCCCCTTCATTTCCCTGCTGAAACTTTTGCCCGGAAACCACATGAACATTAATAGAATGATTATGAAAACAATAATGACAATGAAATAATAATATGATGATGACAATTATACTGGGGCTAATAATATCATCATAAAAGTTATAATAGTCATCACATTAATACGTGTCATAGTTGGTATTATCCTGATAGCGACAATAAAAAAGAACTGTTATATTACTATTTTGTCCTTCTCCAAGTCATTCGTCGCCGTGTGAAGTAGACTCAAATGCAATTTTGTGCCAAATTGTCGATTTTCATGCGAAATAGCCACGAATAGGTAAGATAGAATAATGCTGCATGGAAATCTATCCTGAACTGCCTGATCGAGCTATCGCCATCCCCCCCCCCCACCCCATTTTCCTCTCTCCCTGCGACAGACAAGTATTTTTCTCCATCCTGCTTGACATTTTGCTGAGAGACTGCATAAGTACGTTGGTCTGTATTTGCTCAGTTGGTAAAATCACTGTTGGCATATCGGAAAAAAAAAGGTGGCAACTCCGTCGCGGTGGTGCACTTTATTCCTACCCTTCTACGAGTGCGCTTAAACGAGATACTGTTTTAAGGTGCACTGTAGTAACTTCCGTAATCAAAATATGTTATGATAGGAAGTTTAATCGCAAAACGACATAACTCCATTCTTGTTAAGTTGAGATATTTCCCAGTAATGCTGCTAAAAACAAAGGAAATAATAAAAATATTATTGTGTTATATTGTATTTCGATGTTGTGTCTTTTATGTTATATCATGTATATATTACGCTATATTTTATTTTAGTGTGAATACTATATTTCAATATAGGTAGAGCATGTATATCGTTTTTTTCTCCATGTTATGTTTGGTACATTGACAATCTTTGCCGTGTTTTTTTTTTTCTTGAAAATGAAAAGAAATGAAAAGAAATAAAACAAAATATTCCTTGTTACATGTATGTAACATGAAGAAACACTGGTAGGGTTTTATTTTGCTTAATGACAGACTTACCATAAAGTGTTTAAAATGGCATTTAACCTATTCAAACTCTTCAAAATAAGTTTATTTATTAGCTAAAGAGTCATTGGATATTAATTTTATGACAGAGAAATGCAACGCGAGCGTCCTGTATAAAACTATTGAAGACATCTCATTTTGAAATAATTCCTGCACGTTATTCGGAGCACTCAATATCATATATTCCAGAGTTACTGGGGTATTCAAGAGTTATATTCTCCATGTTATGAAAAATCTTATATCAAAGCGATTTAACTCCATTCCGGTGAACTTGAGATATTTTCTTTCTCTTTTTTTTTCGTTTTGGTCCTAAGGTACTTAGAAAAATAACAAGACAATTTGGAATGTTTTAAACATAGTGAACTTCAAAAATATTCCGTGTTATGTAACATGTGAAGTACCACTGGAAAGGTTTTATTTTGCCTTAAAAATATGCCAGACTTATTTCAAAATGTTTAGCACAGGCGTTTTTCCCGTTTGACACCAAACTCTCCACTTTAAGCTTACGCTAGAGATTCATTTGATATTCATCTAAGAGAGGTGCAAGGTTATTTGCGTGTAATAACTATCTATTACGCTTCATTTATCGGTCCCACACGTTATTCAATGCACTCTGAAATATAAGTTAAGTCTCAGAACCTTACATTTGGACATCCCGAGTCTGAAGTTTGAATCCCGTTGCCTTGTGAGTTGCATTCTTGGAACAGATGCTTTACTACCGATGTTCATCTTGACCAGGGTATGACTATCGATATTTCACATTCCTTGGGTAATAATCTTTCTATTTTCAATAGACAGTGACATGATATTGTAAGATACTAAAGTTGACGGGTGGTATAAGTTTCTCACTATCGATTATTTTCGAGTTATAGGCGTTGCGTTAATCTTGTTATTAATAACACTGCGTTTCAATTCTACGTCGCTCTGCAGGATGGAGAATTTTTCCAGCATGAACAGACAGAGAGAGAGAGAGAGAGAGAGGAAAAAAAACCTGCTGCCAATACCCTTTAAAATATATTCCCTAGGGTGAGAAATGGAATGAAAGGGAGAAATGAAATATAAGAGAAAGGTAAATAGCGGATAATCTCGCAGGAAGAGGTCACTCACTCATCTCAGCGTCACCTCCCATGCCAATGAAACCCTGTCCTCCCTCGCTGGTTAAGTTGAAGAGTAACCTTCATGTAGCTACTCTCTTTTTCCATCCTGCAACAAAGTTTGAGTAGTTGTTGTCTGTCCCTTCTCTTCTTTTGTTTTTCCTGACGCGCATGTATAGTAGCGAATGTACGCCCGAGGGTCCGCAATGAAATTTCTTGTTGTGTACAGGACTTTAAAAGCTGTAGGATTCGCCTTCCCTCTGCCTGTCTCTTTTCAATCTGCTTCTTGCTTGATCTGTTACATTTTCTTTCCTCCATTTCTCCCCCTCTCCAACATCTTATCCAATGTCTTCCACTCGAACTACATCCTCTGTGGCAGTTGTGCGCCGCCTAAAGCAAATACATTCCGCATAGTGATGCATGATACATATTTCATCGTTGGAGAAAGCTAAAAAGGAAGGATTCTAACGGACATACCGGATATCTGGATCTACGCTCATTCCCATGCATATTCTGTAATGGATGGAAGGGCGGTTTACGTATTCGTTCTTGAGTTTTCAACATAAAAACTTTGACAGTGCTCGCGAGCATCATATGATAGAGGTTGAATTAAGATAATCTCCATATCAAATTGAGGGCACTCTTTAGACGAAGACCGGTACTCCAGTCTGAATAGCTGTAGACTACATCGTTGCAATGTCTTGTAGCGAAGGGATAGTGTAATGATTTATCGAGCTCGGGTGCGCATCAATATTATTTCCATTACCGCTAACCGCCCCGCTCGTCAGAAGCAGTCATATCTGTCATACTCCAGTTCTACGTGTAGTCTTACTTCAAGACACACCATCTTTCGTCTCTGCCCTGCTGGTCAGGCCAGCATGAAGGTATTCCACGTAAGTGTCATGTCCCCTGTCTTCGTGACTGTGAGGCTAACCTTACTTGATCTAGACTTGGCTATTCCGTCACAAAAGCCTCGAGTGAAGACTGATTCAATTATTGACCGGTTTTACTTTGACAGAATTTCAGAATGGCAATGATTACGTATATGTCTTGCAAATATGATAGTGTTGCCAAGTTTCTGTTTTAATGCTAACATGACTCTTGTTTAAAGGAGGAGTCCAGACGATTTTTCATGATTTCACATCATGAATTACATGAATCGACAGCTCCATGTATAGATTTGTGGAATCCATTGTGGTCCTCGAGATGAGAAACCGATACTCTGAAAAATCTTAAACAAGTTGACACTGAACAAGGATGATGACGACATAGAGGCATACATATTTAAGAAACATAGAAACGTAATTCCATTGCACTGTGTAGTATTTCTGCATGCTTTCTTCTTTTGTTCTGCTTCCTTGCGTCCCAACTCATGCATTCTTATGGTGAAGGTGCCATGTCATCGTCCTCGTTCATTGTGATTTGTTATAAATTTTTGAAAATGTTCTTATTCCTCATCGGAATTACTATAAATTCGGAAATTCTGTATCCAGTATATCAAAGCTATTTGGAGTTGTTCAAATGTAAAAGTCTGACAATCATCCAGAGTTCTCTTTTAAGACAGCTTAACGATAATAATGTAGGATAGAACGACATGTGCTGAGACACCTATAAAGAAAACTGAGACAAGCAGAAATGGAGACTTAAGTATTTGAGAAATGCGGATGGAGTCACTAAATGTGGTCATTATGCACTTACGTGATCTATACGCATGCGCAACGCGTACGCATACATGTTACACACGTGTATAGGCCTATTCACATGACCAGTCGTGCTCTTTAAGGTAAGCAAATACAGGATACATATCTTCAGTGGTTATATGATTCCAAGTAAACCAAATATTTAGACAATGTTAGGGGAACTGATTAGTGGGTGTGGTGAATATTCTAACCATTAGTCTAACTCTGCCCACAGAATGACTTCTATACCGGTATTCAATTACAAGCTGAGTTGTCATTCTGTGATTGAAATGCTTGTTTAAAACATTTTAGGACAAATATTTCGAAATTGCATTATCATTTCTAGTTATGAAAATACCCCCCCCCCCAAAAAAAAAAACCAACAACAACCCAACAACAACAACTACAAAACAACACCAAACCCACGGAGGCCCATCCAGTCACCTAACATCCCCTATCGTCTGCGTTTGCATGCTCCTCTAATGAACCATTTCACATGTACTTGAAAAACGAATTCATGTTCTGTGATGCCATTCGCTGGAGATCGGAGCTGCAAAGAGGGTGGAATATCTACGCTGCCCAAATTTGCATGAATAAAAGGAGAAAGAGAGTGGAGTGGTGGTAGCATGAAACGCGTTATTTATAGAGCACTTGAATCAAAAGTGTGGAACATGGGAAATGCTACCGTTTTGAAAAGGGAGTTCACAGTACGCGTCTAGCAATGTGAGTAATCCTCGAAATGGTCGTAAAGCTGCACGATGTGCGAGTATTAATGACGACTCTTTTGGAATAAACAGAGATGGCGTGGGAAGGCACAAAGGAGACGAAGAATTCTGAATGAATGTTTATCAAATACGCTGCCGCATTCTGTCAACAGCGTGCCACATTTTCCGAGATCCGCGCTGAATTATTCGGGACATGATTGCGATTGAAAGAGATCTGTGGTGAGCGTGATTCGCCTAATTGGCCTCTCGAGATTTTAAAGCAAAAAGTAGATACATTTTGGTAGCCAGGCAAAGTGTAGTCAGCGTTGGTATCTATGAAACAATTAATGTATGATCCTTCTCCTTGCATACACTGTGTTCGTGTTATTTCAAACCATAACGTCGGTTTTACAGGCCAAGACGTTACATGGAGCAGCAGAGGATCTCTGTAGCATGGGAGATCATAAAAAAGATGGCGGATAAAAAGAGTAAAGGGTGGATGGGGGGGGGGGGGGGTAGGTTTCAGTATGTTGGAATATTATTTGACAGGTATTAGAGGCAAATGGCTACCCGTTGGTGACTCACGAGGAATGCGGCTATACTGCAGCCAGTGGAGGGTTCAGGCAGGGGCTGCAGCCGGAGAAGAAACAGCGCCAGTCGAGACCGTGTGACTGTACCATACAACCCTTGCTGCCTGGATGGAATAACATCAGGTTCACGACGAGACAGCCAGATTTAATGTTAAAATATCAAACACAGGAAACTTCCTGAAGATTGTGTAAGCTAATATCTTACCCACCCAAATGCTGACATGGTAACATAAGATCATACATGGTTAAGCAAGTAATTAGGATGAGACATCGGAAATACTCTTGCTGTTTGGAATAATGTAGGTAGGGTATTTATTTCATTGATTTCTTTCCGATGAATGACCTTTTACATTCAGACAGATAAAAGTATGTTTTCAGACTTATTAACATGACAACAGATGGAGAAGGAACTTTATGTAACAACAAAATGTACAAGAAGGATAATCAATATTTATACTCGTTGATTGCTGAGACTAGGTTTTTTCAAGATTTTGATAGTCCTGCCTTAATTCAACCTGTCGTTTCAATTCCTTTTAAATGTTTGTTGAAATTGAATTTTATGTTAATTCTGTTTGGAGTGTATTCAAAATTCTAATGGCACAGATATTGCTCTTGAGACATTGTATAGGTCATAATTATGATAGGGAATCAAAAGTTCTTGCAACAAATAAGTGCTGTTGGAAGCCTGGTATAAGAGGGAATACCAGCAGCAATGGAAAGATTCACCTCAGCAACGTCACGGTTTCCCTACGGAATTTATTCCATAGTCCAGTATTTATGTGACACTCTCTGGAGATGCGAGCTTACACAAAGTATGCTGAAACTGCTCTTAATTCCACTGCTCCGGTTTAGATACGAGTAATGCTTCGCTGTGAAAGGAAAAAGAAAGAAAACAGCAATGAAAAAGAAAACACCACAAAATCAATATTTCAGAGCAAGGAAAGTGGAATTACGAAACTGTGCTACGAAGTAAACTTACAGTAGATATGTCTCCTGGTTCTGGTGAAACTTTCGATTCTCTCTTTCTCAGAAAAATCTACTTAACCGTCGGGCTGGCACTCCCCTTATTTTGTAAAATTTCAACTACTCTGGTGTTGAGGCTCTTTTGGACAACACCCTAGCTTTCTCTTACGAAACAAGATATTTATTTTCTAGTCTCACCCCCTACTTCATTTAACCCTTACCGTCCTGTTTGCGCTACCGGCTCCTACTCGGTGGCAAGGAATCAACTGTAGCCTTGCTCAATAAAACAAGGCAAATCCGAAAGACCTCATAGGTATGCATCTACCCCCTTCGCACGCTCCAACCCTCCGAGCCTCGTAGACGTTGGAATACTGTATCAGCCCCCACCCTTTTTAACCACGCCAGCAGAGGATTACCCTCCCCATACCACCCCCCTCCCCGAACTCTGATGAAACGTAACGACATCCAGACGTATAGTAGGGATGTGTGGCGTCACGCGAGTACAGGCGGTCTAGACGGGGGTCAAAATACTGGCCCAATATTTTCCTAACCTACAGACCTTTTGTCGGACGTTGATCTTCTACTTCTTTGGATGGCTTTGGCGGCCTCGCACGATTCATCTTGTTCTATTCTCCTTCTATGTTCCATTGTGTACACAAAGTTACCTCTTTGTATTTGTAATCATGTTAGAACCCAAATACAATGCAAAAGTTTATATTATGATTCCATGTTTAGTTATGATAATATACTATGCGATAACGCCTGTGTTGCGCACGATGTATGCACTGAGTATCCCGCCAGTGTGGCTGCACATAAAATCTATATACACTACTCAATCCGAATCCGTTGACTTTATGTAAGAACTTAGTATTCGTGAAGAACTGATCATGTTTAATAGAAGTTAAACCAACAAACAAGGTTTCAGGTGAAGCAGAATGCAGCACTCCGTAGAAATCGATTATTTGTTGTTCTCTTAAGGCCCATTTATCATGCTGTGCTGTGAACGTGCCATTTTTCGTTTTTGTGTCCCTGTCCACAGTACTTCGTCTTTCATCCTGTCATTTCATTTCCTGATTTTTTTCTTCTTGTCACCTCCATTTTCTTACTTACTCTCTAACAGGGAAGGATTAAGGCAGTTTAACCTTTTAATAGAATCAAAACTGTTGGAAGCTCCTTGATAAAATGATATGTGCGCGTGCATCGAAGTATGAATGAATTAACAGCTTGATTTCTTGATTGATCGCAAGCATCGATTTCACATGCCAACCTGGTTTGCCCCGGGCGATTCGGTATAAAGACAGCGGCTGACACGTCCGTCGCTTTGACATCAAACACGTGACGACCAGGTGGCGGGGTGCTCACGGGGCTCAGGTAATGATAGCAGACAACATGAATGCAGCCCTCCAACAACGCACATTAGCTTCATGAGACGGCAGTGTCACGCCGAGGATTGGCCATTAAAAGGTGACGCGACGAGGGAGTTATAAGAGTCATTTATCGAATGGCGTAGGTGGTGTTGGTGATCTCATTCTATCATGACATCGCACCTGTCACCTAGTAGTCATGACTGTTATACTCCCTGTGTGCATTGTAAATGCACATAGCACGTGTTTTGTTAGTGCGTTTTTGTGTTTGTGTCTGCCCCTGTGTGTGTTTATTTATTTGGATGAGGATGGTCTGTGTTTGTGTTTCAGCTTATATAATTCATCATTACCTGCCCGGAAACATGTGACAAAGACCTGGAAGGTGTTTGTTTGTGTTTTTATCTAAGCTACTTATCTTCATCAAATTTTCCTATGTGGGCACCTACATTTACTGCAAATAGTTTCCCCTTGTATTATGTCTTCATGATGTCTGGGTGGTAAATTGAAAGAAATAAGGGAAGGCGTGTATCTCTATGTCTGTGGAACCCTAGTGGTGTAGAAAGCGTTCTGCACTTTATTTTTGCCATGATCTTACCTGACGATTGATTTCAAGTCATATCCTTTCTGTCTGTCTGTCTGTCTGTCTCTGTCTCTCTCTTTCTCTTTTTCTCTCTTTCGGCGTAATTTTTCCTGTTCCGGTTCGTATAATGAACTCGACGAAAGCGTTCTGGTCGAAGAGTTCCGGATGAAAATTTCTCCCGTCATTTCATTGTTATGTCGAATGTCCGTAGCATAATACCCTCATATATTTTCCGTCGAAGATAATCGCGAGATAATAGAAGAAGGGCCTCCTTCTAATATTAACTCAAATGCATGTAGGCCTACATTTTTTTGATCTTCAGTTACACAAAGGAGAACAGTAAAAAAGGTGGGAGGAATTATTGATATATATATATATATATATATATATATGTATTTGTAGAGTGTTTGTCAGTTGATATATGCTGTTATGAAACTGATTTCCTATTTAGGATTTTATGACACACATTAGAATATTAAGTAAAGTAATTAAACATTCACCTGCACGAATTATTCACTATGTATGCTACAAGAAGACAAATGTGACCCGCGACAACGGTTTCAGGCAAAAGTCGCAAGAGCAAATTCCCTCCTAGGCGGGATACAAAGATTTTGACCATTATTTTTGTCGATTTAGGTTTTTTGCAGAAATCGAATCTTTGATATGTTTTCTACATCTACACTAAATTTCAAAGTATAAGACTAAGTTTTTCCCATCAAAAATGGAATTTTAAGCACCCTATGTTGGATCGCACTCGTCAGTTTCGAGCTTCTTTCGAACGCCGCGCCAATATCCCCTGTGTTGCTACGGCGCACAGTCTCGCATGCGATTGGCTGGTGCGTCGCATACATTTACATAATTCGGCTTTCGGAGACACCAGTTGCAGCGTGTGGGGAATGCTTTGTCCACGCATGCACGATTACATACATGCTCCATTGTTCTTGCTATAGTGGTTTAAACGCTCGCTCTAGTAGTGCGTGCTCTTCGTGTGGCTTTCTGTCCAAACTATTCTACCGCAATGTTCGACAACGGAAGTGAAACAAAAATCGTGTAGCATGACATAATCGTGTGAAAAGAAAACTAAATATTCTCAAATGTGTCTACTTGTACATGTAGTAAAGATTATGACAGCAGACTGACTCAGTGGAAGGCAGATAAGAGGAAAGGAGCAGTCACATGTGACCAATTATATTCAAATACTACACGTCAAAATCGCACCAAACTAACGAGTCGTGTTTTTTTTTTTTTAATTTAAGCATGACCCTTGCCAGCACTAGCAATTCTGCTTCCAAAAGGGTCGCCAATGATAAAGACAAATCAACCACAATGAAAACGCGATTTGTAAATGTGTGGATTCGCCACCACTCATGTTACATATGCACAGTCATGGCGTGTAGATGCCATTGCGTAATACGTGCACCATACACGTCATGTACATGTACACCATACGTGCAATTATCGTATTCGCCATCTTGAAAGACGTACTGGTAAACAAACCCGAGCGAAACGCATTGTTTTTCGGCTCCATACGCTGAGCTCCGAGGAAGGTGCCCGGGAAATTTGACTCTCTCAGTGAGCCAATCAGAAGGCGATGTGGTTGCTAGAGGCGGGGCTTAACATCGATTGGCACCATCGTACGGATGGGTGATTCTCCCCTCGCATCGCCGCTCGGACATTGTCTTTGAGAAAGAGGTGAATCTTCAAAGCCTGTTTTCTCGCAGTTTTGTCAGGCGAACAACTTAAAAAGTGAATTTTATTTCTCTTTCTATGCCCACTTATGGTGCCGAAGAATACAAGTGTTTTATATCAATGCAAAGCTTAGGAAATGGGCAATGTGATTCAGTGAAAAAATGAATTTTCAAAATTCCCGACTTTTGCCTGAAACCGTTGTCGCCGGTCACAAATCATTTGCACTCATCAAATCATATTATGTATTTTAAAATGAGAGATGGAATCAGGACACCATTTTTTGGGAGGTTACATTTATAGAAATTGCAAACTGTATAGAATTAATGTTGTTTTTTTTTTTTTTTTTTTTGGTCGTTATGTATATGTTAGATTGACTTCTAAAACATCATACAAGAAGCCACGAGATTTCTTCAACTGCACCGAGTGAGAACTTTCGCCGACGATTGCCATACAGCAAGCAGACCTTTGAGTTATCCCCGGCCATATTACATGACTTTTAACTTAATTCAATATCTCAACAGGCCACTTGCCTCCGTTGAGGTCTTGCCAACAGTGCCTGATTTCTAAATTGCATGAGCCTCTATCAATTGCATAAGCATGTTTGCTGCTAATTGAATAGTAACATCACAAGCTTCGTTCACTTGAAATCCGATGCTGCCGCGTGCACGCGCGCGCGAAAAGAAATAGCTATCGTGATTGGAAGAAAAGGAAGATAGACGCTCAAACAAACAAACAAACAGACAGGCAGACAAACAAACCATCTAGCTTAGATATGAACATAGCGCTGAAAGCTTTGCAGGGCACAAGTGTATGTAATTGCATAAGCGTTTAGATGTACTGGTAGAATTATACTGACAAATTTTGCTTCCGTTTCATTTTTAGCAAATTATGTGCGCACTGTTTCTTCAAACTTGCGTGCTGGCAGTTCAAGGTCTGCAGACAAGCGCATGCACGTACACACACACGCACACACACAACACACACACACACACACACACACAGATACAAACGCAACATCTGAATCTTCTTCAAAACATTGTTATATCATCCTTCTGTCATGGATATGTGATTTCCTCTTCTGCCAAACTGTCATCACATAGATTTAATGAAGGGACAATTTTTCTTCGTTTTTTTCTTTACTTCTTCCTTTTCTTTCGTTGCATAAAATAGTAACACATTTTATGGTTTCCCCTTCTCGAAACTCCTGTAACAAGAATAGGCTACTTCTCTTCGCTGTTGTTTGTGAGGCGTCCGCAAATTGATCACTAGATTCTGAATCAAAATTAACAAGTGTCACCGGGCTTAACTGATTGCTATTTCTGGTAATAATGGTAATAATTGTTCAAAATCGAATTATCTCTGATCATTTCTGGCGCGGTAACTGCATAGTTCATCGTAAATAATAAATGATATCGAATAATCTACGAAACAGAGCCCTGGTGCTGAATGAGATCAACACTTTCCTTATAATATTACAATGTGATGATATTATCATCACATTGTAATTGTCTATTGCCTGTTTTGTATCAATTCGATTACAGTAAATTACACATGTTACAACATTTGTTTTTGGTTGTTTCTTTTGTTAAAGAGCACAGAGCACATCACCTTTAAATCCCATACGATGAACTGAACAGAAGCCTATTAGTATACAAAGATGTATTTTCCAGAGCTGTCCTATATCACCTTAACTTGCTTTTACTTATCAATTTGACAGAATACCATTTGAAAGGTATTCTCTTATATGTGTGATAAAGGACTTAAGATATCTTTCTTATCAGATGATTTTTGTTTCTCAGATTTTTTTTTCTGTTGAATTTTTTAGTATTGTCTTTGAAATACTCAATATTTTTGCTTCACGTTGAAACGTTGGACCGTTTTAATAAGAAGAATCTAGAGTAAATGTGGAGACAAGTTTAATTTAACGAAAAAAAAAAGAAGACAGATAAATTAGATCCCTATTTCCAAAAATGGAGAATCGAATTTGATACTTTAAAAAATCATGCTTTTTCAAAAGTATTTTAAATTACACAATGGTAATCGCTTTTTACAATCATTTGAGCACACACACACATGCTCAAGCACGCACTCGCACACACACACATACACACAGTATATTTACATAATATACACACACATATACATATAGGCCTGTACATGTATATATATATATATACATATATATATGTGTGTGTGTGTGTGTGTATGTGTGTGTTTTCCTTTCATTGTTTATGCCTTATTCTATATTTGATTAACATGCAAGGGGGAAAAAGAAGCATTCGATGAATTATTCGAAATACCGGACGCACACATATCAACATATTTTATGACCATATTTCATTTTGTAGAGTATATGTATATGTATATCTAACCTTTTACAGTTTTTTTTTTTCTCCAATAATTGCACGCTGGTGCGCAATTCTGCAATTCTTACACCACTTCCTCATGCCTGTACCGGTGACAGCAAAAGAATGCGACATATCTCTCGTCAAAATGCAATTTCAAGCTCCACTTTTTTTAAAAGAGAAAAAAAAAACACCAACAGCAATTGAATTTACCGTTCTGCAAGAAAGAGAAGTCACTAGAGAAAGTCCTCGTCAGTAATCTACGTCATTTTGTCCAGTGACAGCGAAGCAAAGTCATAGATTCATAATGCTGTCTGTTTTTTTTTTTTGTTTCCTGTAAAAAGATGGCGTGACATTTGGACTCATCACCATGGTCACTTGGCGTGAATACGTAAAGCAAATTTCGCTCCGTCAGCTCACATTGAAAAGGTTAGATATATTTTTTTTAAAGATTTAATATCATAATACAGTGGATTTGATATCTATGAATACAGTCTTCCGGAGAAGCACGCTTTTTAATTTTTCTCATCCAGATTTCCAAAATGAAAAAGCAGACAAATTGTACCCGAAAAATAGTGCGAACTGTAATAGATATTTTGGTTTGTTTTGTTGACCCACAACACCTTTATTCTTTTTTTTTTTCGTTGCAAGCTAGCGTGGAGGTACAAAAATTTATTTTCATTATTCGGATCTTTCCTGCCCGTTTTGTACTTTAACCTTCTTTTTTTTGTGATATACAATATGATTGTGTACAATCTGTGTGATTTCCAGCGTTGCTTATTAACCTGGGGGATCAAGAGTTTTACTGAAGTTTGTAATATATCAATATGACTTTGAAGCGAGTTATTATGAAATGTAGCTATTTCAGCAGTTATAATCATCCAAAAGAGTGTTACATTGCTTTATTTGTTACAAGTAATGATGGTTTCTGGAAATGTATAATTACATCAACTATTTTGCAATAGAAGACTAAATGTAATTGCTTTGGTCTAAGAAACGGTACTCTCTAAAAAAGATCGAGTGAAAATGTTTACTCTTGAAGGAGTCAATAACAGAAAAGAGTGAGTTTAGAGTGAAATTGGAGTGAATTTTGAGTGAAAATGTTCATTTTCACTAATTTTGGAGTGACCTCAGGGATCACTCCAAAATCTTCGAGTGATTCCTGAGGTTACTCCAAAATTAGTGAATACTATTTTTTTTAAAGAGTAGAATAAGTCGAAGACAAAAACGGATCTTGTGCTACTTCTTCTCGTACGTTTTTCAATTCTGCTTACATTGCCATTGGCAACAACATTCTAATCAGTTGTAATGGAGGCCGGCATTGGCACGTATATTGGATATTCTGTCTGGGGGTATGTCGTGCAGTGAGTGGCGATGTAAGACGAAACGCGTTCGTCTGGTGTGCGTTTGTTCTATACGTCTGTTTTGTTCGGTCGTTCATGGTTTGAGATCACGTAGGGCCGACATGCCAACACGCTATGGGGCCAGCCTTGATTAAAAACATGATTTACTTTGTATTTCTTCGGCATCGACTCCAGCTATACATCGTAAATTGTGAGCTCTCCCCCGTCTACAAAAACCATCGCATACAACATCGAGCCACATGCATTGTTGAAAGCACAGACATGTCGGACTACACATTGGTGCAGGAAAAGCAATGTGTCACAATAGGAACAAAAATAGTCAACACAACTCTGCAAAATAATCAGGGAGATTCTAATATTTCATCGACGCTGTCGAAGTAATCTGTGAGGTGTTGCTAGCAGACGCATCAAAATCTAAAAGTGTCTCTTCGCCCGGATATCCATCCCCCCCCCCCCTCGCTCTGTTGCAAGTCGGCAGTCACAGGTATCAGTTATTGTGCAGGTTTCTTCATCTACTCCTCGTCAATAACATTTTTTTTCTCTGCTATCCTTCATTCGACAAGATAACAACCATTATCTATACACGCTATCTATACACGCTATCGAGCGACTTAATGATGTTCAACTTGAATCTAATCATGATTGATCTTAGTATATCGTTCCACTTTCTCCACTCCAGACCTTTACCACTTATCTAATACATCTATTTATTTATTCGCATCTTTTAACAGGGATATTCCGTTCAGTTCTGTCGATAATCAGCAGAGGTACTTTTCAAGGAAGCCCTGTATACAGTGCACATAGAACTTAAAAGTAAAAACGAGCAATACAAAACAAACAAACAAACAAACAAACAAACAAACAAAAACATACAATATTTACAAATCATTGTTAAGAACTACATTCACAAAGGATAAAGACTATCATGTGTACAAAATGGGTACCAGCATAGTAAACGCTGGTAGCAAGAAAACGGAAAATAGGGAAGAATAAGACAGACGAACGATAAACTGGTTTTCAACAAGCGGGATTATATGTATCTTCATTTGAAAAGAAAAACCCAGAATGGTCACACTCATAATATAAGTGTATAAGTGTGAAGTGTGTCAACATCCTCTTTACTGGACGTAAGATGGTTATTATTGCTTTAAGTGAGTGAATAACGAGCGATAGTACATTCGCGATTAACGCCGAGAACGGCACAAAGCGTAACTGGCAAAATAAAACGTGCGGGAAAGACACGTAATTAAATGTATATTTGCTCTGTTATAATAATCTTTATGTACAGTTTATAAGATAATTGAAGGCTCAACAAAACCGGTTGCCCGGTTAAGAATACGTTTTGTGGCCCGATCACGCCACCAAGAAATTTGTTAGTGGGTATATTTTTAGATGTGCTTTTCTACTCCAGAATAGGGAAGAATAACTCGCGGCTCAGTGCTAGATAGCTGCACTCATTTCAACTAGCTAGTCTTCACGGCCAAATGCGACCAAACTATTTTTCCTCACGGCCAATTCTGTCTACCATGTCACATATTTAGGTATACCGCTATGGATAATATTTGGTAAATGGTAGATTATTTTATTTGTTATGCTTTTCTTTCTTACTTCATGTCACAGTACGTGGTATTTGATGCCCTTCATCATCCTACCGGGCCATCTAATTTCATTGTCTGGTCACAAAAGACAAAAAAAAAAAAATCGTTGTTGTCGAGACTTAATACATTAGGCCCATTAATTATCTTTTATAGTCCTCTACCTTTTATATCTACACACCACTCAATCAATTTCTCTCTCTCTCTCTCTCTCTCTCTCTCTCTCTCTCTCTTTCCTTCTGTACTGCATGGCAGCGACATAGTGTAGGGATTTGCTTAGGGTGTTTGTTTCTGGCTAGTTAGGTTACCATGTCTTAGTTTGTTTCGAAATTTCGATTTTCATGCACCATAGTATACCAGTATGATTTGTTGTATTACGTGTGGGGGATGCACCCTAAAAGCATTGCTTTTTTTTGGGGGGGGGGGGGGGATTCCTTTTCATTTTCAGCATTTCCACATACGTTTAATATTTTGCAATGTTATACATTTCTTGTATAATATATTGTGATTTAATTTGTGTATTCAACTTCTGTAAAATATTCTTATGCTTCAGCTGGAAATAGAAAAATGAATGAATGAATGAATGAATGAATGAATGAATGAATGAATGGTTCATATAAGGGTCTCAGGGATGGCGATGTGAAATGGGCGTGTCGGAAAAGATGTGAAAACGATACGTGGAGAGTAATGATACACATTAGGAACACATGGTTCCATGAAATGTCACGAGATATTAATTGGGGCAAGAGGCTAAAGACGAGCCAGAGCGATGCAGAGATAATTGACTGACAACGATGATAGATGGATGATCAGCCCGTAGCGCCTAGATGTCATAATGGTAATCATACTGGAAGAGAGTGATGGTAGTGGTGGTGGTGGTGGTGTGTGGTGGTGTCCACCCTCGAAATTAGCAGTGTCTGATGCTTCATAGCTAGCCAGGGTGACAATGACCTGAAACATGACCCTATTCACTACGGTTCAGGTTATGCTCTGCTAACAGACCTGGTTATAAAAACAGGGTAAGTTAACCCTTATTAACGAGACTGCCCCTTTCTGTGAAGTGGAAGACATAACTTAAGGTATTACTGCCGTCATTTAATACTTGATGTAAAAAATTCGTACAAGTATTTTTTTGTAATGTCTTTTAAAGTGTTCGGACCGCATAGTTTTTCTTTTTTAGCTTTCATACAATGATGAAATTGTCGTTGGACACTTATAGAACAAAGTTGTGGCGTAATGGTAACAGATTTTATTGCCATTTGTGCGTTTGGGTGTGGATTCTTTGTGCCAAAATAGGACTGCTTAAGTGTGCAACACTGCCAACATCATTACCAATTACCCCTTCTGCAGCTGCTGTCTATGCATTTCCCGCTACTTTAATATCTACTGAAGACTACAAGGACCACTACTTAAAGTAAAAATATATTTTGATATGATAGTCTAAAACACATACCAAATTAATACGCTCAAAACGCCGTCACACCTGGAAAACCTCTAGAGGTTGCCTTTTAACGTTCGAGTTAATTTGATGCCTCAATGCGTTAAAACATATCATACTTTGTCCCCCCTAGAGGGGAATATAACCCAAATGAAATTGGATTATGCAGCAATATTAGTACAACACATAGTAACGTTGCAAAATATTCGGCAGCCCGTTCAAAAGTACAGGATTTTTTGTGTTTATGTTTCGGCGCAGCCAGCGTTGGATGACAAGACTAGGATTTCATGGCGTCAATCCAGGACACCGATTTTAAGAAAGTTAGAAAGAATGTCTCAAAATGTAATTGTCACTATAAGGTATATATTTATCGACTTCTTGCTGACATAATATGATAAGTATCTATATGATAAGTATAAGTATTTATCATTCTCCCTGCTTTTTGAAAAAGGTAAGTCAAATGTATTTAGTTATGCTAAAAAAGAGAAAGTATGTTGAATTCTCTTTGCGTTTTCTCTATATCTTTGCCTGGTAGTCTTCTCATCCCGCAATGGCGGCACCAAAACTATAAAAATTCATAGCTTTTGAACCAACTGTCTGATTTTCCTTAAATTTCATCGATGTCTTTGTATGGATATTGCCGCGTTAATGAAGTTTTAATTCATAGTTGGATTTTATTCTCCTTTAATGCAATTGGTGATTAATGACAACATCTACAAAAAGCCATGTGACAGTGACAATAAAGGCAATAATGATAATACCTAGCAAGGTAAAATGACTGGTGATGCCCTTTCCCCAGTTAACAAAGTACACCAGACACCATGTCACACACACAATGCTCGTTCGCTTGGGATTCCCCCTAAAGGCAATCCCGTTTGCATTTCCACGCCTGGACAAATTTACTTTCTACTTCGCCGTCCAATGTTCGAGTGAAGTCACCAGCTAAGCCTGACATGAACATCATCATCATTAATCATTTTCCATACAACCCTCGTGTTTGTATTATCTAATGCTGTTAGGTTGGAACATTTTCCACGCGTATTTTATTATGAGCAGTGCAGTGTATTTTCAGGGTCAGTACGCGATGGTTACAGCATACATCGTCTTTGAGGTTAACTTTACTCAACGCATGAAGGCCGAGGGTACGAGTAAAACTGGAACCTAAGTAGTACAAAGCAGAAAGACAAATCAAAGGCTATATGCATTGATATCTTCAATATGCCAGTGACTGCATGCATCTACACAAATTAAAAGGTGATCGCCGTCGGAAATTATTTCGAAATAAATCCTTAGTGGCAATTACGATAAGACTTGCTCTATGAATTTAAAGGAACCCATTGATGTTCGTTTTTTTTTCAGAGTGGCGGGCAGTGCGCAAGATGCAACGCCCGCGCAGCTTCCAGCGGGCGAAAGTCGGACCAGCTCGGCTGTAGCTGTTACCGTAACAGAGTTTCACGTGAAAATCAGCAGGATTTAATAAGCGGGTGGCGATGCGGAGAAATTCCGAACCGAAGGGGCGCACCAGCAGCCAGGCACCAGTGAAGTGTTTCTGACAGCGACCTTGCTGCCTTTTCGCTGCAAGCGGAAGGTCAAACAAGGGGAAAGTTTGTGTGCCGTGCGACGAGGCATTAGTACGTTTGCACATTAGGAGAAGTGAAAGCACACGTCGATGGAATGTTTTTAGCGGTTTGTAACACTAAGGAGCTGAGACACCAATCGAATGGTAGTATTCAAACAAAGCTCCTATGCCTAATGATTATCATAAATGAGAAAAAAAAGTCTTGGGAGTGTTGGTGGCATATTCTTCAGCTGAGGCGGACTTCTGACAGATGCATCGTTGTCATTTCCAGTCAACATGTCAATTCCTTTTTACCACACAGACCTAATGAGAAAAGATATATCCCCATGAAGGAAGATATTGGAGTGAAGAAAGCCAAAAGAAAGGAGAACTCAACTTGTCCATTTGTCCAGAAGCTCCTAGATATTCGGGAAGACATAAACTTGCAGCACATTAAGCCTGCGCTCCTAAATCAGATCTGAAGATAGCAAGATACATGCTTTGATGTCGTCGATAAACACACACACAGACTCACACAAACAGCACACAAACAGTCGTATCAAGACTACAGAGTCCCAGCTGCTATACGCAGGTGTGTACAAACATGAGTATACCTCCGAGAAATAAAATAAACCAGAGAGTGAATTTTCCCGTTCCCGATTGCAGAGTCGCAAGATGTGGCGCCTGTATAGCTAGCACCCCGTGGATGCCCAATTACAGCTACTAATAGGATTGTACGAAAAGGTGTGTGTATATGTGGCGGGCGGTGGTGGATCTTTTCAACATCGGTAGCTAAATTTTTAAAGGAGTGGGTCCTTGAAATTCATCCAAATAATATAATGAAATGACCTTAATTTAATAGATGTATCCTGCTATCTCCAGGTCTTAAAGGTATACTAAAGCACAAAGGTGTTGCGTAGTGGTAGGATGTGCTTCTATCCTTCATCTAGTGTCTGCATCTTGATGACGTCGTACACGTCACCTTTAGACTTTTTTTTCGATTAAATAATCCATGTGACTACAAGGTAGCTAGCTATACGGTACCCCACTTTCCTACTACCTTATAAACCTTGTCCAATCTTCGCATCACCTTCTAAGATGCCTTATTACCCTCGACACCTTACTTGCCTTGCAACCTGTATACAATCCACGCAGGGGCGCGATCTTCGGTCGGAAGATAATTTACGCGCCAGAAAAGGTGACGTCACTCGGTTTGGCCTAAAAGTGGCGTCTGTTAGACAGGTTAATGGGCGATATTTTCTGCCCGTAATCTCGCGAGCGGGTGTAAGATGACGACATGGATACTTGTCTTGCATTGCGGTACTGACTTCGACAGCGAACAGCGAAGAGGGGTGAGAAAATGAAGACCTCAGACGAAGGAGAGGATACTACTATAAAAAAAAAAAAATGTTTGGTAACGCAAACTTAATATCACATAACGTTAGTTGATATCATGTCGTTTTGCTGATTTTTTTCAGCCCCTATTTCTAGTCCCCCTATTTCTAGTCGGAGAATATTGTTAACGGAAGCCAGATCGTTATGCCCTCCTCATGTGTGCTAGTATGATGATATTTCAGCTGAAGAGATATTGTTTAGTCTTAACAAACAAAAAATCATGTCAAATTATCATTGCGTATGAGTTTGTAAGTGATTCAAAATATCACAGTACAGTTTCGTTTGTTTTTTAACAATTTTATTCAGAAAGGTACGTGCCCTGTGTGCGTGCAAGTAAGTATATGTAATTTTTTTAAATGTATTTCGTCCATTAAGAAGTTTATCTCCATGCTACAACCACAACTACACATAATGTAGAATGTGAGCAGTTCCTTGCCCACCTTTAGACATCATATTTTGTAAATTTTGCGGGCTACATTGTAACATGAACGAAAGACTAAAAAGAGAGAGTCTGAATTAATGCTAAACCTTGCCTCTCTCTGCGTATACCCATTTAGAAACTGTGTATAAATAATGATCGGTAGCTTTACGCTGGACTCGAAGGAACATTCCGCTCTACCATCCTAGCTCCTTCTCCCTAAATATCTTTTAGAATATAGAACATTTTAAAATGACAGCTATTATGACTAGGAGAAAAGTAAGAGGGAGGGGGGGGGGGGGGTAGCGTGGGTGCACAAAGAGAGAGAAAAATATGTAAGTCTGCTGGAGGTAGAAATAAACAAACCAGAAATGACAATAGCAATACAATTTGTCATTCTATTGTATTCTCATCAACAAGCTAAACAAGGCAAGAGCGAGCCAAACTGAAAATCTGCTTACATGCTTTGTTTCAGTCTTCGGTATATACAAGTGAGAGTGTTTTCATCATATAGTACACCATGTCTAATGCCTGCATTGTCCATAAACACGATAATGAATGGCGCTCTTTAAGTTTAACTAAGACGATGATATTGAGCCGCTCATTTCCGTTCTCTATAGATAATGTACTGAACACGGCTTTCACCTTTTTTTTTCCTGTCCTTTAATACACGTAGAGGACCATCACTTCATGACTCGTTGGAGCGAAAGCGGGACGATGAAAATTGGATCTCCAAAAGGATCGTCTGTAGATCGCTGGCGGGTAACATGAGTTGAAAGCTTGGTTCAGTGGTAATTGAATGATTCGACAATGTTCGCCGGTGTCGCGTTTCGGCGGCCATGCGTTTGACGTAAGCCGTTTATATATACAAGGACCCTAGATACTCTCTTCTCAGCACACACACACACACACACACACACACACACATGCACAAGAGGTCATAATCCGATATTGCTGATAAACAAAGGCGCAAATACAGAGATGATTTACAAGATACTTCACGGCGTCGACCATCAATGGTCGTATGATAGTCAGTATTTCATGCCGGAGTGCCGGCGGTAATAAATGTGCAAAAGGTCATTTTATTCGCTGCGACAATGAAGGCTGGCCATCTCTCTAATTTATTTCAATGGACATATATACACATGCAAACAAACATACATACAAACGCGTACGTACACACTTTGAGTGCATGCTTTATAGATGTATGAAGATCTCACTACATACTGTGTAATGGGTCGGCTGATTCTAGATGGTCGACAGCATGAGTGCAGATTGACAATAATAAAAAGCTGGTGTAACATTCTAGCTGTACACAATTGGTATATGACGCACAGTGCTTTCATGTCACATGAAGGCATTGTAAAACATAACTAAGTTGGTCATTCTTTCAATATGAAAGTTTCTTACCGATGAAGGAAATGCACCATTAGACATGGCTGTGTGCATGATGAAAATAATAATGTAATATAATATTAAGAATTTGATGATACACTGTGCAGTTTAAATCCTTGGTCAAAGAATCACGAGCAAGCCGGTATGACGTTGAAGGCGGAGCACGCCGTGAGTGCATGTATTTCCCGCTCCGTCATGTCCGTGTCCTCCAAAATTTACTTGACTCCTTGTAGATAGTTGGTAATGGCGTTTCATTCTGCAGAATTTACATCCTAAAAGTCATAATGCGTCGTCAAGGAAGACCAAGGTTACCAGAGTCCTTCTTTGTATGTGGATGCTCGCCATATCATTAACCGCATTCCATCAATATTTGAACATCATCCGTCCGTCGAGCGATGAATGGTATAAGAATTGCATTACGGGTCGGTCATTAAAACTACCCTTGATGTTTGGCTGCCAAGTAAAATTTGATAAAGTTTGCGCAAGGGAAGTGAGCTTCAGCATCATTTTGTCATGACAGATTTTGTCTTCGACCAAACTGTTGTCCCCACGTCATTGAAAGTCGAACTTTTGTGGGTTTTTTTCTGCCTGTAGTCTTTTTAAAACCTGCTCACCAATTTGTATGCATATCAAATTCAAAGTATTCAAAATATCAAAGTGAGTGGGAGATGTGTGTATATGTGTGTTTTGATTTAATCTCTAATTTAATCTAGTATAATCTAATCTAAATCAAACGCTCTAAATACGCAAAACTCTCTAACTCCGCTCTCGAAGAAGGTTACACGCCATACTTCATGATAATCAAGAAGATTTGATGAGTGCAGGGGGAAATGATGTACAATGATACACAGTCTTGCGATGAAGCTTTTTTTTTTTTTTTTTTTTTTTAGTATCGTATAAGTGAGGCAGAGACTGGACTATTACTCTGTTTAGGACAGAGTTCAAGGCATCACTCCATGTTTAACCATTTCTGTGCCAGGGACTTGGACGGTGTGTGCAAAGCTATTACAGGGCCCACCTACTGTGTCAATCAGCACTCCAAGCACACAGTGTTAATAAACTCTCTGAAAATGAAGAAATACTATACAAATGTGACCCTGCACCTCAAAACAAACAAAAAGTCGCCAGACATGAATTTTTAGTTAAGACCATATTCTGAAAGAGCAGACTTTAAGCTTTAAAATGATGTATAACTCAAATCAAATGGACTCTCCTAACCTATCTAAATATTGGAAAGAAAGCACAAACTCGGGAAAAGTGTGAACTGAGAAAAGAGGCTCTGAAGTACAGTGTCTAATCAAGCGCTTAATCTTTACCAAACCGTGTTGGCTGTGCGATGAATGGGACAAAAAACAGGAAGAAAACCACCAGAGTAACAACAATGAAGGGATTATTAGATTAAACTGAAATTAAGCTTGCCTCATTAACACATTCTGTCCATAATCAATGCCAACTTTCAAATCAGTAGCCCTATCCTTTCAAAAGTTATTAGAGTTGAAAGTGAAGTGAGGTGAAGTGAAGTGAAGAGAGTGTGGACAAGGTTTTTCAGAAATGAAAAAGGGATTCTAAAGACACACCTAATCACACTATTCTACCAAAATGTTCGAGATAAACTGCTAAAAACACACTTTCCTGCCCGTTTTATGATACCAAATGTTAGCATAATGTAAAAGAAGACCCGCTCTTTCAGAAAATATAAAAAAGTCAAGTTCGGCTAGGTTGACCCATTTCACTTATTTTCGGTCCTCACGCAAAATCAGTGTGTGCGACTTTATGTTCGTTTTGAGGTGCACGGTCACAAACAGATATTATAATAGCAAAAGCATATATGCTGCACTCGTGCGCAAATTGGATGAACCGATGATGTCATTTCAAACGTATTCGATGAGGATGTAGCAAATACCGCAAAAATCTCAATTTGGTCACACTCTCAACAACTGCTATAGTCACTCCAACGGATCCCTTATTTGCATCAGCACTCTTGAGTGCAATTCAGAATTTCGCATATTTCTTCTGGTAAATTCAATATCCATGGTTATCAAAGTGAACTTGAGCACCAGCAGCCATTTCAATGTAAGTTTATAGTCTGGAGTTAGAGTGTTCTAAACATTTGAGTAAAACCACCGGTGTATAAACAATAGGACCTCGTCAGCGTGGACACAATATTAAGCGTGATATGGAGATTGTGCCCCTGGAGTTAGATACGGACCCCATTAGCCCAATTAGAGAGACAATGAACATTGTCAACGGGCGTGTGGTGTCTAAGTATTTACAAGACCTGTGCACCCATGATACACCAGGCTTCTTCTCATGCGCATTGTCGAAAATCATGAAAGATATCATTATGGGTATTGTGTAATGACGAGGGTATTCGAATGTATATCATAAAGTTAAATGAATGAAAGAAGTAGGTAGACACATTGTTACAATATCCGGTTCTTCTCTTCTTTTTTTTTCATTATTGCTCGGAAACGATAGAGCGCAAGCACAAGGAACTTGTATGCAGCAGTCAAACTGATGCAGGGTTTCTCCCTGAACAATATTGATAAAGATGTTTCATTAGTGTAACCTACCACCAATTTGACAAGGACTGGTGGATACATAGTGTTGTGAAGTGTTAAAGGTACAGTATGTGACATCGGTCATCTCACACCATTTTGCTGCTCATGTCGCACCCAACAAAATCGGATTGAACATTTTCTTGGTAAAGATCACAATCTCAATCTCAAAGAAACAATCTATTGATATCGAAGATACAACATGTATGAATATTAACCGTTGCAGTAATGGAACATAGTTTTGGTGCCTATAAAATGCAATGGTTTGGTCATATTATTTCAATGTGACTGTTTTTTTTTTTTTGTGCAGGGGGGGGGGGGGGGGGTGCTTTTACTGGACGGCTGATTCGCAATGTGCTGCCGAAAATGGAGCATGATACATCGCTTTCTTATGCGAAGCAATCTTCTGCAACCGGCAAAGCCGCGGTCTTGGTGTGTATAGCCGTGTCTCGTTCAGTGAAACCTAAAAATACCCCCTCGCTTTATCGGGTTCTTATTACGGCAGGCGATACACCTTCGCATTTTCGGTAATTATCCAATTCCCTTCGGTCCGGGTTTCGGTATTTCAACTATGGGAGACTTATGTAACTTGAACTAGGCCAAACTTGTGTCACTCCACCCCCCCCCCCCCCCCCCCCCCCCCTCTCTCTCTCTCTCTCCCTCTCTTTCTCATATCCACTCTCCGTCAAACCCCAAATCTCCCTCTGTACGTTCTTCGCTGTAGCGTCAATGAAAGTATGCCTCCCTCGTCCCCACCCTCCCCCCTAACCCATTCTCTCTCTGTCTCACCAGCATAATATCCATCTACGTTCCTCATTTCTGATACCATTCGGTACGCTGCGCTGGCCTCTTTTCTTTTCCGGCCGTCAGCTCCATTAACGTTTTCCTCACTATTTAACGTTGAGTTCAGTTTGACTTAATATAAATAGAGTTTAAGTCGAATCCAAACAGAATGGCAGAATTGTTAAGTCTCATTGGAATTAAGCATGAAATAAGAAGTAATGCAGGAACTTTAGAGTTTCAGACGCGGAGACGAATCAGTGATAATCTTGACTCATCATAACCATTCTTTAGCAACTTATAAGTACTGTAGATCACTGCTGATGATAGGGTAATGGTTTCATCGGGGTCACACTTATTCTTCGACTTTGGTTTGGGCAGAGAAATACCACAAAATTCATGTTTTTAACGATAATCCAGCAACTGCATCCAAAGGTGAAGTGATCTCATCTTTGCTCAGACGTTACAAGGAAACAATAAAGTAGATGTGAAGGTTATTGCTTTTCATTTGCATCTTTGCCATGTAAAAAAAAATAATAAGGACATGGTGGAAGTACATGACGTGCATTGAAGACAGCATCGTATTTGCATAATGTAGTTCGTACAGGCACCACTGTTTCGTTAAAACACGTGAAACATCAAAATTTCATAAGCTTCTAAAGTTTTGTATGACCATGGGATAAAATTTCACTTAAGTTAACCCTCATAGAGAAAGTGCATTCATTTGTTATTCTTTTTTTTAATTGTAATTTTAGTCTGTCTGATGCCTATGAAATTACACCCTTGCCTAAAAGTGCAAAGCTATTATCATGAGAAAGGGATAAAGAAAATGAGAGACGATATAACGGCTACGATTCTATAAAGAAGAAATCCATCCCCAAAATAGATAAACTTCAAAAGATAGAGAAAAATATACCCTACAGAATGATACAAAAATGACAAAAAAAAACTGAAAAACCTGCAGTCCTTATGAATATTCAAATGAGCGAGTTGATGATATCATACCTTCACAATTTCTCATGTGTGCTACATATGGAATTCAGAAAAATTATTTTCAGCTAACCAAATAAAAACATGTTCCCGTCCTAAAATATATCAGAGTTAGCATATTTTTTTCTTATTTATTTTGAGTGGTTTTAAGACAAGTTTTATAGCTATACAGCAGAAATATGAGATTTTTGTCATTTCTGTATTATGAAATGAATAAGAAATTGTAACAGCATGTCGTCAACTTGCTGAATTGAATATTCATATGGACTGGTCAAGAATTTTTTTTCAGAAAAAATGTAAAATTTCTAAATGTCATATCTGCTTTATTTCTCATCCGATTTTGAGGCATTTTTCTCTTTCTTTTAAAGTTTCTTTGTTTTGGGGTGGATTTCCTCTTTAAAGAGTGATGGTGTTAGTGCCCACAGTTCTTGTTGGGAAAGAGGGCCTTGCCTCTTTTATTTTAAAATTGTATCATGATGAAGCGTAACCCCTTGCGTTCTCATGAGGGGTTTGGTGCCATCTGTACGCTGCGTTAAAGATAATACCCAATCAAAGGGTGGCACCCAATGTCATTGCTTTCACGCATGTTCAATCACCTAAAAAGTGTAAGTCCCACCTGTAAAAAAATAGGTATGAGTGGAGGCACTTATGAGTACCTGGAAGATATATCAAGCCAATTATGTGCGGCTTTGGGCAAAAAGAGTTGCATCATCCTCCCTAGATAAGCTACCCTCTTCTTCCTTTGTGCATGAGATTTCAATTCCTACACCTCTTGTCAGCACGACGTCATAAAACGCTGAAATATTCAAAACCCATGATTGACCAATTATGGCATTTCTTCTTCTTTTACTTTCTTTTCAAATTATTTTGCCTGTAGCACAGGCAACCCTTCCCAAGCAGTTATACGCTGAATAAAAGATGGAAGGGAAAGGGGGGTGGAGTGAGGGTATAAAATTACTATCGCTGAACTTTAGGATTCACGGCTGCCTTCCATGGGGTTTGGGTGGAGTGCAGGTTGTCGGGGAAAGACAACCATCGGGGATTTGAAGCAATTAGTATAATTGACTCCGCGCCAGCCCTCGCCTTCATTGGGTTTGGTTGGACGCAACAAACTCGCCGGGACATCTAGCGGTCATTATCATATCGCTCTGCCGACGCACTATCATCGTGGGTCTGCACTGAGTGTATCGGACGTTGACTTGGAGATGGGTTGCGTCGGTTGCGAATTGGGTCAATCTCTGATGAACTCTAGTCTCGTGATGTTAGTCCACATTGTCATCAAGGAAAGATAAATGTATACTACTTGCAATCACCATTTGTTACAGTCATTGACATATTTTTTTCTGAAATTATGTCAGGGAAATTTCCGTAAAAGCAATTTGTATAATTGCCTATTTCCATGTTAATCACTCATTACTCGCGGTGCAACATCAGCGTTTGCTCTCTTTTGTATGTTTTGCAACCATACCCCTCTATCATGGTCTGTTTTTTTCCATAATCTTTACTCTTTTGAATGGAAATTATTCAAATCGTATATAGATAGACTGCGTTCCCGCTGTTCCGCGTCTAATCAAGTAATAATAAATATGACATCAAAAGAACTATGTAATGCAAACGCATGTACACCTGCGTTGATATACAAATGATGCACAGGATAGAGTGCGTAGCGCACTCGAAGGTATTTACAATTGTGAAACATGCACGAGGCGAAGCCGAGTGCATGTTGCACTACATTGTAAATACCCGAGAGTGAGCTGCATCTCACTAACGCCACGAAATAATCCTGTGCATCATTTGTTTTATAAAATGGGTCGAAAACTAACAGCATTTTTCACGTACCTTTGTGGGTCAATACCAGTCAGCTACATGTAGCACTCGCTCGAGAGAGTCGAGTCAAGCACGTCGCACGCGGAAATCCCGCACATGTAAGTACTGTACGTGTAAGAGTACTGTATACGTACAGTATGTTATGCTATACGTACAGTATGTTATGCACACAAGAAAGGCCGGCCGGCAGCCCGAACTAGAAGTTGTTTACAGGATTGACAGCGCGTATAGTAGCGCGCGACGCACTTGTAACAACTGATTGAGTGCGCACTGGTACTGCAGTGCAATGGTACTAAAGTAATCAAAGCCCACGTGACTCATTTCAGCGCTTCCTATTGGCTACGTTCTTGGACCCATTTTATAATTCATGATAACCTCAACATCACCTATGGGGCCAAATGAATGTATAAATACGTGTCATATATTTTATGATAGCTCTTCTACTCTTTTTCTTCAGATTACTTGGATACGCTAAAAAAAAAAAATCTAGAATAGGATCCTGCCAGTGACATTATCTTTCGATTATTACTTAAGTACTAATATGATTAACAGCAGACATTCGAATGCGCCTTTCCCTAGGCTGATCACAACTTGCATGTTTCCGTGTTACCATACTACTTCACATTTTACTTTTGCAATAATTGTCAGGGAAGTCTTTTTTTTCACCGATTGCATGCGTCGCCACAGTATACAAGCACAATTCGTCAGTGGGTCCCTATATCATTATTTCATCAGAATGTAGAATTTATAACATGTTGGTTTCAAACTGTGTATACATGCTTTCAATGGTAATTAAGTCTGGTTTTTATCCTACCGTCAACCAGTTTTTACTAAAGATCATTCTTAATTTTCTTATAGGTTCTGTGGAAGAAAATGAATAAAAAAAAAAGTGAAATTGAAATAGAAATTGAAATAAATTCTATGATATTCTACATTAATTTTCAAGTCGATTTTCCTTCACTTCTCCCGATCTATTTAAGATACCTTTTCTTCCTTCATCCCGTCATAAGATTTAATTGGTATCAGCAACTGACATAATTGACTTTCTTGGTATAAATCTGTCACGATAGTTAGTGAAGAGATCTATCAAGTGCAAAGAAAAGCATGTGATCCAACCTTTCGGAGTGTCAGTCCTTTCATGTCCCGTCGGCTCCGCTGACAAGAGTGGGCGATGGGCGTTATAAGTTTTCGCGCCGCAGTGTCATGGGAAATTAATCTTAAAATATTGTCACTGTGTATCATTTCTCTCTCCACCCTATCTCTCTCTCTCTCTCTCTCTCTCTTCTCTCTCTCCATCTAAATCTCGCCCATCAGTCCACTGTGTCTTAATGTCAAGAAAGTGCAAGCGGGGTAAAATAAAATAACGTCGTATAGAATTTAGCAAAATAGATGGCGCACTGTCATTTTTTTTTCGCTCTCTCTTTCCTTCTTCCATCTTCCTATTCTCCTTCTATTTTCTATTCACTCTCTCCCTCTTTCTTTTCTGTCCTCTCTACCTCCCCTCCCTCCCTCTCTCCCCCTCTCCTTCACCGTCATGTAAGCTTGGTAAGGAGGGGATTAGGTATTCTATACTCAAATCTATACATCGAAATCTATACATCAATTTCCAAATACATATCAACTTAAAGGGTTGAGTTTTGGTTGCGATGGGGGATTCAGATTTCAACATTTGAGAGATGATTAGAAACTCCCATATGAAATATTTAAAATCATACAATTTTAAGAGGAATTCAAAGTTTAACTGATGAAAATTGATTTTGAAATGGCTGATATATAATAATATAAAAGAAAATAATGTGGTCCTAATAAAAGATGGGTCCCACCTTTTATTAGGACCTGTTTGCTTTTGGATAATATCTCAGTCATTTAAAAACCAATTTTCATCAAATACTAGCAAACTTTGAATTTCTCTTAGAACTGTATGCTCTTTCATATTTCTTCAAGGTTTCTCATTCACTCACGAAAAGTTAGAAACCTGAAGCCCTGTTGCATTTCAGCCAGAACTATACCAACTCTTTAATAAATCGTGTGCATATTACTAAGGAGTGTTAGTTTGCCCCAAGCTGTATATAATGAAGTGTTCGTTACAATTTTGAGTGTTCCGTGTCTGATTTGACGATTTTTTTTTTCATGTGTGAGTTGTATGTGTTCAATATCTATCATATTCAGGTCTGAATTGAGCTAGGAGCTATTCCAGTAGTGCGTTGTTTGCTTTTGTTGATGTTGCTGTCATCCATGTGTGTAGACAGACTGTACCGACTGTGCTTCAAGCTGAATGAAACACTTCACCCTTCTGGTGTGAGAAACACAGTGCAAACACAATGTGAATCCAATGTGAACACATTGTGAACACAGTGTGAAATCTCTTCACACTGTTGAATTCGAACGTTTTAACTGTGTGAACGCATTGTGAATCATCAATTTACAGTGTGACACAGATCATTACCATGTGAACACTCTGTGAAAAAGAAACCACAGTGTGAAATCATCTCCACACTGTTCGAGCGTTTTAACATAGTCGAGCGTTTTAACATAGTCGATTATGCGACCACACTATGAACACACTGTGGGACACTATGTTTTTCCAGTAGGGCATATTCAGCAATCTCCCCGGCGTCCTCTGTTTGGCGGGAAATTCCGTGTAGTGCGCCTTTAAAAGGTCCAGCGTTACTAAGACTTCATCTCATCTCTGGAGTGTGATTGATACACTATCAAGGACAACGTAAAGACCCTCAAGGTCAGGTGGGAAAAAAAATCAATCTCATCGCCTTCATCTACCTCTTCTGTCACGCTCCAGTCACTGTGAAACATTGCCAAACCGTCTATGAAGGAGAAGTCACCGTAGGCTGACAAAAGAGAAAGGTATTCTACAAGAATTTCGAAAGAAAAGTGGGACAAGGAAAACAAAATTTAGGCGTAATGGAGAGCTAGTGTCATATCCAAAATGGCGATGTATTTGCTATGGGCAGCTCAATTCCCTTGCTAACATTTGCAGATTATAAAGACGAGCAGCTGCAGTACTTCAAAATAATTCAACAATCTGAGTTAGGAATAAAAAATAACCAACATAAAAATGTTATACACTATGATCAATATCAAGTATTGTTAAATTTACAAAAATCCTAATGTGAACAGTAGAATGGACCATTACCCTGACGGTTTATGGAGAAAAATAATGATAATATTGTATCTCCCTGTATCTGTGGCTTTATTGCGATTTTTTTTTTTATACGGTACGGTATTTCATGATACAACTGAACTATATACATGTGCATCAATCGCGATGATTAAAACATTTTTTTCATCACTGTTCCAAATGTTAAATTAAAAACAAACCTGATTTGGTAAAAAAGTACACATAATTTCTTTGCACCTCTTTAATAAGGGATTCCAATTTGTCAAATCTTTAGCCATCCCCGGACCACATACTGCGCTGCTCTATGCATAGTATTATGTATACTACCAATGTTTTTCGGTGTTTGCGTGATACTGGTTATATCTCTTGAGTGAGCTGTCGCTATGTAAAGCACGTCTCAGGCGAGCGTTCTGATTATCAGGAACAGCCTTGGTCTTATAGAGGTATGCTTACACCCTCGATATTTATCTTTAGAGTAAAATTGTCCGCTGTAATTTGCTGACAAATTCTAGGATTGGAAGGCTTTGGTTTTCTCGTTCGTGGGTACTGCACTTGGACGTCAAGCTTTAATCACAATGTGTCTGTAGTAATAATTGATATAATTGGCTTTTCAATGACATCTTGCGTTTTGAAAAAAATATAAGACATTTTCCAAAAGCAAAGCCATGGTCATGCGCCCAAAGTAACTGTTGTAGCACGTGCATAGGAGACCAGGCAAGGTAACTCATACATTATTGAGAATAAATTATATCATTATCAATACTAGACTTATTTTGCCAAACCTGCAAACTATTCTCTTTTAACTTCGCTGTTCCCATTCAAAATGTCCTTCTTCTTGAATTGAATATCAATTTTAAGCAACAACACTATTAATATCGCTGACGAATGCAGTCACAACAATTAGTATAGGACGTAAAGAAACCCTTGCAATCCAATAGATTATATTATGGTGTGATTAGCAGCTTGCAAAATAGGAACTAGGATTTCTTGGTTTCTCTATATTGAGTATTCTTGTTCTCTGTCTCATTCTTATCTGATTTACATGTTAACCCCCAAAGCTTCAATATACATCAATGCGTGTCAACATGGTATGAATGTCATGTCATACCAGTGGCAGAAAAACATAAATGAAATAACAGAAAAACAACACATAAGTGAAGGGGAAAAAATGGCCATGATTGACTCCCGGTCTCTTTCTATGCCGAGCAAACATCCCAAGAGCGGAGTGCGTAAGCTACTGTATACGTCACTCCTAATTTTCTCCACAAACTTCAGCGAAGTTTTTTACCCAAACGCTCGTGGGCACGTGCAATTTCGCAGGTAAAGGCAGAAAGGCGCGTCACACCACCGCAACCATCCCGTCATTCACCCGTGGAATTCTAGGTTCGGGACGCTCGCTTTAAAGGTAGCGAACACCACCATTGCACTGATGGAATCAGACACAGGTTGATTCCTGCATGCAACACCGTAGCAATAACTAGCAATATAATGACCACTAACCATGTAGTTCGCATGAAATTTTGCGCATAAGCAGAAAAAGGGTCCTTTTGTACAATCAGGCATTTGTTTTTTATTTCACTGAGATAAGAATCAGTGACGTAATGATTATTCATGTAATTCTCATACAAATGATGCTTGCGAGCACATCCACCTGACAGCAAGCATTGTATTTGGCAATATTGATAGAAAAAGGTTGTTAATGCATTAAACACAAAACAATGAAATTTCTGCCTGTCGAAATGTCAATTGACGGACCATTCACCATTTCAATTGTTATACACAAATTCATTCTTCGTTTTGACACGAATGCCATAAACTGTTACTTCGGACAAGCTTATGCATTATGGCGCATCGAAAATGAGTGAAGTGCCTTACCAACTGAGAAAAAATAAAGGTCATTACTAATTTGTACCACAATGTGGACTTGAACTAATTATGAACTGGATTATAAATGGTTAATGTTCTTCGAAGGAATGATTATGAATGATAATGAAGAATTAAGTAAAGGCGCGGAACAGGAAAACTCATCAGTTTACAGAATTTTAAGAATATCATTTAATCAGCTACGTGACAAAATTTTGAGAATATTCAGTTGGAACATGAAAATCATGTTGTTGTTTTTTGTGTGTGGGTTTAGATAATCGTTTTGATACGCTTTTTAAGCTGAAGGAACGAAGTTTATCACAAAATCTGCATACCTATCAGTCCGTTGGATGCACACTTCAATATAAATGCAACAAAGAGGAAAAACACTGCGCTAATTGCTTGTGTTGTATTGAGTATTAAACTGTAAAATGTTATGGTTTGATCATTATATTGGTTATCATTTTAACAAACATTTATATTGATGTGGAAGTAGTTTACAATGATTGCAGATTTCATAATAATGAACTGAGGAAATGTCATTAAGACGTCCTCATATGAAAAATCTAGTTTATTGTAAATTTTGCACGTTCTGTGATCTCTTCTTCCATGATACGCTGGTTGTTGCTATACATAGGGGACCAAAGATAGTTATGGCAGTCATGTGTTGTACAAGATGAATTCGCTCGCAATCTCTGGTGGATCAAAATGGGCGATGCTATTTTTCCCTTGTCAGCTACTCAATATCAAAATATATTTTTATTAGTTTTATCTGTGTGTGTCGTGTTGGCTTCAAGGACAGTTCGAATGCACACACAGTCATATTAAAATCATTGTTATATTCTGAGATCGAATCCTTGATGTTTCAACATCATCTTATGTTTATAATCGCATTCACGCGTGCGACTTACTTTGTACAACTCATAGCTGTTACTACCACCATAACAGTATCACATTAACTTTCCAATTAGGTCAAGTGAGCGAGACACATTGTCATGTATGTATGTGTTTGTGTGTGTTTAAGATGTGTGTCTGCAAGAAACAAAGCTATTGGTTCCTTTTGTCCCACCACAAATGCATAAATTATATAATGCATTTAAATGTTTTCATATTATGCACTGTGCACAAACCTCCATATCTATAATAATCCTTTTCTCACCCGTTTCTCACCCGCAGTTTCTCGTTTAACGCGTGACATGGGTAAACAGTTTTCAACAGAAGTTTTTTTTTTTCTGAAGGTTGCTGAAAATATACAGATGAGGTATACATTTGAAGGCATCACAAAGGAGGTATATCGATCAATTCACTACTGTACCTTCATTGCCGAACAGCTATTCCTGTATGACAGCCGACGAAACTCACTACATGATTGTCTGATGTAACAAGAATTAATGCATGCAGTTGTCTTCCAGTTATTGAGATTGACTTGACAAAAAGGAATAGCTGAATAGCTTTTTAGTGACAAAAAATGTATACATATCTGAAAATATTAATATACTATCTTACATTTTCTTCATAAACTATTGACGTATTAACGCAACCAGACTTTTGATCTTTACACCCAGGACGAATGTATTTTTCGCTTGCCTTTTTTTTTCTCTCAAGCTTTGGGAATGTATCGATATCATGGCTCGGGTTTAATCATAGCACTGCCGGACAGGATCGCCTAGCGCATGTGACAAGCGAACGTTTGACAGCTGTCATTACGGACCATACATTTTTCGTTCCTCTCGTGTGACGCGGCCGCAACGAATCACTTACTCCCCTAATGACCACCGTCACTGGCACTCGGCGATCTCGGAGGGACATTTAGCTTAGCCTCCTATCAAGGCTCATTCGCTTTTCATCATAACTTAGGTCCGCTTATCTCTCGATCGGTATCCGTAATATACCATGAATCTGCATCTGTGATCTGTCTTCTGTTGATCTAATTGTAATAAATCCTCAAGTGCTGAGTTTTGATGGTAATGATTTTACGAGCTGAAAATGTAGGTTTATCGTTCGTGCGTTTGATTGTGCGTGAGCGATTTCCACGATTCCATAATTACGTGGCAATTTGCTTGACATGGAAATTTTCAATGAGATTATCGTGGAAAATGCATTAACGTGCAAAGTTTGCTTCGCTGCCAACAGGGATATGCTAATATATTTGTGATTACTATCAGAGCACGACGTCTAACACAATTCTAAATGGGACCAATCCTTGGAATACAATGATACAAACCTGGAATTCCAATTATAACCATATCCATCGGCATCTCTTAATGATTACCGTTATGACAATATCTAGGAGGATCTGCTCCATTTCCTTAATGTTAACGTTAATCTTGAAATACTACATTCCACATGTAGCAATTCATATTTGATAGTACCTGCACGTACGCTACCCCATTCACTAAGAAATCGTCTGTTAAATAAAAATGATGAGATATTAAAAAACAAACAAACAAACAATCTGACATGCTTTTAGGATCAGATCAATCCATTAATGTATAACCACCAGGGATAAAACTGGAAGAAAATAAAGGATATATAAGATAGAATTCCCAAAACCTTTGTATACATGAGTGTTACTTCACACACTTAAAATATCATTTGGCAGCTCAGTCATCAATGCACGACATTGTTTAAAAGTGAGGCACCATTCTATAAGACTATGCCTTTCAGACATTGGCATGGTAACCCTCTCCATTTTCTGAAGTCAGCCATCGCAAGCAATCCGAGATACCCATAGTACTGGAATGGGCTCTTATACTTTTTTTTTTTGGTATAGCTAAGCGTGCTGGTCCACCTTCGGATACTACAGTCTGTATAAGCATTGGTATGGTGTCATGGTCAGTTTCATTCGAGTATATGTGCCTTATAGTGCAGCGCTTTGAATCCCGTGACAAATAACGAGGGTTTCTGTCAATTCCCCTTCTCCGTGCCTTCACAGGACAGAAGCGAGGGAATATTGCTCACCGGATCCCACTTCTATCCTGACCGCTTTACATCCCTTTATCCCCAAATAATCCCAGCAAACAGAACTCAACCGGATCCCCGCGCGTATTTTTATCCCGCTCGCGGGCAGCGGGTGTTGTTTTGAGAATGACGCGCTAAGCCCGGGCGGCGCGGACAACGGTGATTGGCGTTTTGGGGGGGATCTGTGCAAAAGGATCAGGCGCCGCAAACAAAACGAACAGCGCTTAGGCCGGACACCAGTGTTCTGTATATCACGTGACCTTCCTTCACGAGGAAACCGTAATCCTTCTGTAAATGCGTACCACTGTTACTGCGTACAAGGCATGTCAGTTCAATTCCAAGCCTCGCTCAAACTGTAGCAAGGAAACGGCTCTCACTTGCACCTGACGCCCACACGTACGCATTCTTTGCCTAACTGGATTCGATTTGCTTTACATCATTGTTTACCAGCTTCTGATGTAATATCAACTAAGCCGGTACAAGAGGGTAAAGTATAATCAAAGTACAAAAAAAGGTGCAATATAGAAATATGAAATCCACAAGTTCGCAATGGATGTTACTGGCCATGAATCTAATCAATCCTTGATACCGCGCAATTAATGCTAGTAACTGGGAGTACATTAAAAGATTATCATTTTAACTGTATTACTCAATTAAAAGACGGGAACTGGATACAGAAACGACGGGAAAAAGAGATTACATTAAGCGGAAAGAATTGTTTTGTGGAAAAAGTTTGACAGGACACTTCTACTTTCATGATATCTTATGAAACACTTGATTAATGTGAGACTATCAAGGACAACCAGAAGGTCAGATGTTAGATGCTGGTCCATATTATTTTGTCATTTTTTTCTTAATGTATCATAGGAACTTTCACTTTTGAGTGCTAAATGCTTACATTGCAATCCTAATTGAAAAAGGCAAAAAAAAGGTTCACCTGGAATCCTTGGCGTCCTTCGAAAAGTTTCCCTCTCACCAGAAGTGTATATATATAAATATATATATATATATATATATATATATATATATATATATACACATATACAGGGCTGCACTCTAACCCATTTTTTCTGCCGGTCCAACCTGTCTCTGTCGGACCGGTAAATGCCCCGTTTTACCATTTTTTACCGGTCCGAACAGAAAATTTACCGGTCAACAATGACAACCTAAAAAAAAACCATTATATGACTTGCAAACTTATTTTCTTGTTTTTTATGGACGTACCCCCTCCCCCACCCATGTACATTTTACAGATTAATATTTTTTTTGGAAAACTTGCTTTATTTATTGCACAAGAAATTTAAAAAGAAAAGAAAGGAAGAAAATAGAATGTTTGTTTGTGAATTAAAGTGTAAAATGATAATGAACAAAATCAGATTGTATCAAATGCGTTTGTGACTTTTTCTAAACATCGGCGCACGAACTTGCTTTGTAACCTGCTCTTGGTGGTCAGTTGGATTGCGACGATTTAATGAATTATTTTAGCTGTGATATTTTCTGATGCACGCGCTACAAGGGGTTCTTTATTTTTCTCCCGATAATCTATTCACATTTGTGCATGCGTTCTTGAAAGGTACACGACATGCAGGGCCGAATTCGCAATCCTTTTTGCGCCCATTTCCACCTCAAATATTAGCGGGATTGTGACGATTTCATAAATTACTTCGGCTGTAATATTTTCTGATGCACGCGCCAAAAGGGGTTGAAAATGTGTCCTTTATTTTTTCGCGATAAACTCTTCGAATTTCGTAAGTGCGTTCTTAAAAGATGCACCACATGGCTGAATTCACGATACTTTTTGCGCCTATTTCTACCTCAAATATCAGCGGGATTGTGACGATTTCATAAATTACTTTTCGGCTGTAATCTTTTATGATGCAAGCGCCAAAAGGGGTTGAATTAATGTGTCCTTTATTATTTCCCGATAAACTCTTCGAATTTCATACGTGCGTTCTTAAAAGATGTTTCACACGGCCGAATTCATGATACTTTTTACGCCTATTTCTACCTCAAATATATCAGCGGAATTGTGGCGATTTCATAAATTACTTCGGATGTAACTTTTTGTGATGCACGCACCGGCTAGAATGGTTGAAAATGCGTTCTTTATTTTTCTCCCCATAATCTCTTCGCATTCCGTACATTGCGTTCTTTAAAGGTATACGACACGGCCGAATTCACGATCCTTTTTGCGCCTATTGTTTCCTCAAACTTCAACGGGATTGCGATGATTTTATGAATTATTATTCGGCTGTAATCTTTATGATGCACGGGCCAAAAGGGGTTGAAAATGTGTCCTCAAATATCAGCGGGATTGCAATGATTTTATGAATTACTTCGGCTGTAATCTTTTGTGATACACGCGCCAAAAGGGGTTGAAAACGTGTCCTTTATTTTTCCCCGATATAAACTCTTCGCATTTCGTAAATGCGTTCTTAAAAGATATACGACACGGCCAAAAATCATAAATCTTTTTGCGCCTATTGTTTCCTCAAACTTCAACGGGATTGCGATGATTTTATGAATTATTATTCGGCTGTAATCTTTGTGATGCACGGGCCAAAAGGGGTTGAAAATGTGTCCTGTATTTTTCTCCCAATAATCTCTTCGCATTTGGTACATGCAAATACGACACGGCCAAATTCACGATCCTTTTAGCGCCTATTTCTACATCAAAATTAATATCAGCCGAATTGAGGCGAGTTCATGAATTACTTCGGATGTAATCTTTTGTGATGCACGCACCAGCTATACTGGTTGAAAATGCGTTCTTTATTTTTCTCCCCATAATCTCTTCGCATTCCGTACATGCGTTCTTTAAAGGTATACGACACGGCCGAATTCACGATCCTTTTTGCGCCTATTTCTACCTCAAATATGAGCGGGATTGCGATGATTTCATGTATGACTTCGGATGTAATCTTTTATGATACACGCGCCAAAAGGGGTTGAAAAATTAATGTGTCCTTTCTTTTCCCCGATAAACTCTTCGCATTTCGTAGATGCGTTCTTAAAAGATACACGACACGGCCAAAAATCATGATTCTTTTGCGCCTATCGTTTCCTCAAACTTCAACGGGATTGCGATGATTTTATGAATTATTATTCGTCTGTAATCTTTATGATGCACGGGCCAAAAGGGGTTGAAAATGTGTCCTGTATTTTTCACTCAATAATCACTTCGCATTGCGTACATGCCTATACGTCACGGCAGAATTCACGATCCTTTTAGCGCCTATTTCTACATCAAATATCAGCGGGATTGCGATATGTCATTAATTATTAATTTCGGCTGTAATCTTTTGTGATACATGCACCAGAAGGGTTGAAAATGCGTTCTTTATTTTTCTCCCGATAATTTCTTCGCATTTGTGGATGCGTTTGCAAAATTATACACTGCATGCAGGGCGGAATTTGAGATTCTTTTTGCGCTTATTATTGTTTACTCAAATTCCAACGGGATTGCGAAAAATTCATGAATTACTATTCGGCTGTAACCTATATGATGCAAGCGCCAAAAGGGGTGAAAATGTGTCCTTTATTTTTCTCCCGCTAATCTTTTCCCATTTCGTACATGTGTTCTTAAAAGGTATACGACACGGCCAAACTCACGATCCTTTTTGCGCCTTTTTCTACCTCAAATATCAGCGGGATGGTGGCGATTTCATGAATTACTTCAGATGTAATCTTTTGTAATGCACGCACCAGAAGGGTAAAAATGTGTTTTTTTATTTTTCTCCCGATAATCTTGTCGCATTTGTGCATGTGTTTTTGATAACCAACACGGCATGCAGGACTGAATTCAAGATCCTTTTTGCGCCTATTATTTCCTCAAATTTCAACGGGATTGCGTTGATTTCATGAATTGTTATTTGGCTGTTATCTTTTATGATGCACTCACCAAATGTGTCCTTTATTTTTTTTTTCTCCTCTATAATCTCTTCGCATTTCGTACATAAGCTTTTGAAAGATACGACGCGGCCGGTCAAATTCATAATCCTTTTTGGGACGATTTCTACCTCAAATATGTAAGCGGGACTGCGATGATTTTATGATTTTTTTTTTCTCCCTAGTATTATCTCTTCACATTTTGTGCATGCGTTCTTAAAAAGTACACGGAAGGGCCGATTTCGTGATCCTTTTTGCGCCTTTCTTCATTATGAGACCATTCTGAACGAATGAAAATATTCATCTGTGAAATGACTGTGTAAAACGAAAATAAACGCAATCAGATCCATTTACTGTATCGCTGAATATTGAATGTCTTTTTACTTTTTCTAAAAATCAACACAAGTAAATTAGTTCTAACATAACTGCCACGCTGCTGCGAAGCCGGGATCGGATTGATCTGGCGTTAAAAAATCATGAGTAAAATGACCCAGAAATACGTGCGCTTCTATCAATGCTTCTTGTCTGGCATGACCGCCGATCGCAAGCAAACGAAAAGCAGTTACACTGTACATGCTTTGCATCGTTTGCTTTGCATGTATTGCATTGCATGGCAGTGCGTGAGCAGCGCCAAATGCGCAAGCGAGCGCGAATAACTGGTCGACTGCTAGTGCTCAAAACTAATATATGTTTACTGTACAAATTGCACCGGTAGACATAAACGAAAACTTGCGTAAAACTTGTTGAACAGTGCGATATCTTGCATTCTGTTTCTTCCTGATCGGGGCTGCTCTTTTTCTTTCTACTGACCCCACCAATGCTTTTTTTTTACTGGTCATGCAGAGACTCCAACTCTCCCGTTTTCGACGGGAGATCTCCCGCCGAAAGCCCATTTTTGCAAAATCTCCCGTTCTCCCGTTTGAGATTTGATTTCTCCCGCCCTGGCTCTGTGTCTCCCGGTGGAAAGGATTTCTTACTTTTTGCTATCGTATGTTGAAAAAATAAGCCTTAGATAGCACCAGAGAACATCTAGAACCCTAGGAACTTCGCGCTTCGCACACATCAACTTGGAGTCTCCCGTTTACTAGGGGTTTCGGGCGGGAGAATCTCCAGATCAGAAGGTGCTTGGGGTTGGAGTCTCTGGGTCATGTCGGACCGGTAACTTGTGGATTTCCTGAAAAGTTACCGGTCCGACAGTGACTTTTACCGGTCTTTGACCGTCGGACCGGCGCCAGTGTGCAGCCCTGACATATATATATATATATATATATATATACACATATATATATATATATATATACATATAAACATATATATACGCATATATACATATAAACATGTATTATATACATATAAGCATATATTTATATAAACATATATATAATATACATACATGTTTATATACATGTCATCATTTATATATATACGTACAGATGGATATAATATCCTTGTGATTGAGCGTGTTTTTTTTTTTGTATGTTTGCGTGTGTGTAGGGTGGGGGAGATTGCGTACCAATGCGTGTCTGATAAGTCTGCCATACGGAAATCACTCAAACATTCTACTCTCATTTTGCCTTTATGCTCCCACTCCCTACAGTGTTATGACTGCACTAATACACACATACACCACGCGCGCGCACATACACACAAACACACAAACAAACACACACACACACACACACACACACACACAGAGATACAAAGATGAGAGTGTGCATACCTGCTTTTTTGTTGATTAAACTTTAAAAAAAAACAGGAAGTTGAATATATCATGGCTACATTCTATGCTGCCAACATTTAATGTTACCAGCTTCGAGAGAGACTCACGCGCCGGTTTTAGCGAGGGGGTTTGATCTCCTTAATGTAAACAAACGCAACGAATTCTGAAAGTAGATGATTCATGGAGACATAAAATTCGCATCCATTCACTGTTTTTCACCTGCAGCGCCAGACGATAGAGGGGGGGGGGGGGGGGCACCTTATTCACGATTCATGAATGAAACAGCCAGGAAATATAGTGACAGTTGCTGCCAGGTCTTTATGTCGCTAAAAATATACTACATAGCCAGATTCACCGATTCTCTCTCCATCTATGGTGTGGTGTCCTAAATATAGTCCGACTGACCTCAAATGCTCTTAAATCTATCTATAATGGCCATCGTCTGTTGACACATGTCGCGAGAAGTGTATTTGCAGAGCGGCACGATTGCTTATATTTTCCTCAGACATCTGAAATGAGCAAGTCTTTCATCTTGTCACTTTCGTCTAGTCTTTTCTCTCTTTTTTATCGTCTGTAATCGCGACTTGTATCATCATTCATCTGAAATGGTTTATGACGTTCAAGAAAATGAATCTGAATTTATGTCAGAAGCGCCGAATTACACTTTCTAACGATTATTGTTTTCAAGTTTTGCATCCTTAGAAATGTTGATATTCAAGCTGTAGTACCCACGCTGAAGGGACGGACACACCCACACACGTTACACTACACAATTTACGTGGAAGCTACAGTTGTGTGACAGTAGTCATGTTTACTGACATGTAAATTCGTTGTACACTTATCCGACACAGGCTAACAGAATGCTTGTTAGTGACTATCCGAATAGCAACACACAATGCGTGGAGACTGGATCCATTATGACATTAATCCTGTAAGAACAGGAACACTCAATAGCTCGTCACTGCGTCTTTGGTTTACAAAATGTCAATGAATTCGAATTTATCGGTGTACCCACGACTGTGAAGCGACATTGCGTCATATCATCATTATAATACATGTATGTCTAGACAGATGGCACTTTAAACGACTATACATAAATGATTGAAAGGAAAAAAAAAACACATTACTGAGCCGAGAACAGCTTGACAGTCCTTGAATACTTGAGCGAAAATATGAGGTGCCACGATTGCATTGAACTTGACTATTCACGGGAAGATTTACCCAGCTTATTACTTGCGTAAATCTCTCTCCCTTTTCTTAAGACGTAAAGTGTGATATAAGCCCTTCTTCCATTTTCGCTGTAATGACCATGAACGGGGACATGCGCACATGACATTATTTTCACCTCCTTTTTGCGAAAACTTATTGATTGGGAAAATATTTTCTCTCCCGTGTTCAGTTTCCCCAAACGTCACATCATTCTGCACTTCTCTCGCCTGTGACTTAAAGCGGTGACATTTTTTTTTTATTCTCCCCCCTTTTTTCTCTCTCCTTTTCTCCTTCATTCTCCCCTAAACTTTTTCCTCATCTATGTAATCCTTTCTCTCACATTGTGTTTTGCTGGGATGTCTGCTTGGCACACGGGCTGACATACCGCGAGGGATTAGAGAGAATAACAAGGTAGAATATTAGTCAGGAATAGAAATTAAATCTGGCTAGGAGTGTTTCTCTTAATCCCTAGAAAGGAGGTTTCCAAAACTCATTCACTTTGGGATTGTCCTATCTTTTAGAAAGATAAATATACTATGAAAGGACTACTAGCAGCATATTGTGACGTGTGCGTGACTGAAAAATAATTTCCGAACTTATTCATTTGTGCTTATCTGGGTTTGCGTCAATGAGGTGATACAGAAAAAGAACTGTACAAAAACTGTTTTTTTCCCAATTATGAGCAACTTCTTCACTTTCTTATTTTCTCTTTTACTCTTAAGGAACAGTTTGTTTGTTGTGTATGATAACATTTAGATTTTTTTTTGACACGATGTTGACAACACTTTGATCCAGTAATTTTCTACCGGCAGCCGCCACGCTTGACTGAGTGGGAGAACGTGAAAGGGTATGACACGGACGGATGTCCATTGCGGGATATGGTCCAGCGAGTATGTTCATTACCTCCACCAACTGTGGCCAAGGAGGCTATGTTTTTGCCGGTGTTGGTTTGTCTAATTGTTTGTTTGTTTGTTTGTTTGTTTGTTTGCAAAAAAGATCAAAAAGTTGTGAACGAAGTAGATAAACTTTCAGAAAACGTTGAAACGTCACAAGAAAGAGATAGTAATAGAAATAGAAATAGATTTTAATCTTGATAGTGGTCAGATTCACCGTTTGAATCTATTTTTTAAAGGATTCTTTATTATCGAGAAATAGGTTCATTTTAATGCAATGGTAGGAAGAAACAATAGGAAATTGAAAAGAAATAAGTACTTACACTTATGATTAGGAGGTTATCCAATCTCTGAAAAAGCTGAATATAAAGCATCAATAACACCATAAGTAGCAACAAAAGAAAAAATCAGACAAACACGAGAATGATTTCACCCATGTGCAGCGTCAGATGATACTACTTTCTATACCCTGTAGCACAGTGACTGTACACTTCCTCATGATGTTCATTCCAGCTAATTAGAAGTACCGTGGATCGATATAACGCAGAAGACTATATGGGAAGAGTCACTGAGAATATATCAATAGAGTGATGACTTCCATCGTTCACTCAAGCCGTCGAAATTAAAATTTTGCTCATTCTTTTTAACATTGCCTCTCTTTGTGGACGCCACAAAGCTGGCACAAGCCAATCCAAAGGCCAGTTGCCCTTTTTTTGTATAATGTGACCGTGCACCACAAAACAAACAAAAAGTCGCACCCCTTGATTTTACGTGAAGACTCAAAACAAGTGAAATGGATCAACTAGGTCAATCTTGAGATTTTCATATTTTCTGAAAGAGCTATCTTTTTTTCTGCATTAATCTGTAGTTTGGGATCATAAGATGAATGAAAAAGTGTGTTTTCAGCAGTTTTTCTACAACCTCTTTTTGGTGGAGAGTAGAATGATGAGGTATGTATTAGAGGCCCGTTTTTATTTCTTGAAATCTTTGCTACACTGTTCACTTTCAAGTCTAATAACTTTTGAAAGGATAATGCTACTGCTTTGCAAGTTGGCATCAATCGTGGACAGAATGTGTTAATAGAACATGCTCAATTTCAGCGTAATCTGATAATTCCTTTATTGTTTTTGCTCCCGTGGTTGATATTCTGTGTTTTGTCCCTTTTATCGCACAGCTAGGGCGGCATGGTGAAAGATTAAGCGCTTGAATAGACCCTGTACTTCAGAGCCCCTTTTCTCAGTTCACACTTTTCCAGAGTGTACGCTTTCTTTCCAGTATTTACGGAGGTTAGGGGAGTCCATTTGAATTGAGTTAAAAATCATTTTAAAGCTTAGAGTCTGCCCTTTCAGAATCTGTCCTTAACTAAAATTAATATCTGGCGACCTTTTTTTGTGTGATGCAGGGTCACATATGTATTATTCTGTTTCTTATTTTCTCTTCAAGGCTGCCATCACATTCAAGCATTTGTTTCAGATGGCAGGATCCTGCATTTTTTCTTTTCCTTTAGGCCTACCTGGCAACGAGTGTATCGGCGATTAATTTGATCTCATAGTCAGTATGTCCAAACTTCAAAAGATTGTTGGCGATCATCATACGTACTATGAATGGGATAATTTTTTTTTTCTGCTATTGTCAGATACACGTGTTGTCATTTTCATGTAAGGTTTCCTTGAAACATACAGAACTAGAATCAAACTGAAAATGAAACTGAACTGATCTGAGCTAAAGGAATTCATCAGCAATTACACATCAATACCAATGTGACTAAGTTTGCCAAGGTTCTTTTGTTACCAATAAATCGTTTAAAACACAAATCATATATAACAGTATAACAGTATAAATGGATAGAATGGACAAAGCCGCGGAAGTGTTTAAAGAGAATCATATCAAGACATACGCTACACAAAACAAAGGACGATTTTTATCTGAAAGATATCATAAAAATTATAATACTTGGACAAAGAGATACACTTGTACTTTTCTTCTTAATGCCAAATAGATGTGAACTGTAAACTCGAGCAAAACATCGATAAAATACGAATACTAAGCTTATTTGTAAGAACGACTTCACTCATCAATGACATGTAATTACCAATTATCAATCGTCATCGCTCTCTTTTCTTGGAGAGTGGTTGAAATTTAACCATACTAATTCAAAAGATAGCATCATCATGATAGTATGGGAGTTTTGAAGTCTAACTGACTTGAATGAGAAATGTCTAGACTTCTTTCGTTTGTTAGGATTTGAATTATACCACTTGAAATTATAATTTTCCAGTTGCAAACCACAAGAAAAAAGTTTTGGTAGGGTTCTGGTCACCGTCTTTAGAAAATCCCCTAATTGCCACTAATACTTTACAACGACATTACAGACATTCTTCAGACTGCGAGGGCTACCAAAAAAAAAGAAAGAAATGAAGTAAACAACAGCACTATATTCAATTTCCTGACATACATATTTTGTTGTTACATTATCATAATTATTATGGCAAGTAATATCACTGCAACATTCGTGTAAAACATCAGATTCCGCAAGAGTAGGATGAATGTCAAAAATCTGCTGGGTAGGGGTTTCAGTTCGCTATATCTTAAGTCGGTGGCAATGCCACCCTCACATGGTGTAGATGCTATAGGGGCGTGAAGTCCACAGTGTATAAAAGAGGCCTTGGTGTGATCGGTTGTATTCGTTCAACAGTATGACGTCATAATGTCTTTCGCTATGATATCAGCAGCAGTGGCCAACGTGGAGGCGCGTGTCCATTTTCTCCTGTCAAGAAGGAGACGATTGCAATTCGTAAGGGCATCCTGACTTTAGATCAAGTTACTGGTCAACGAGAACGAACTTGATTGATGGCTGTACCAGGCTGTCGGAACAACATCAGACAATACAAGGATGATGCTTTCACGAGGAAGGTACAACCCCCATGTTTCTTTTTCTCCCTTTTTTCTATAATCGTTACTCTCCATCATCCTGCTACGGGTTTGGGTTTGTTGTGGTTCATCGCCATCACGCCAGAGCCGTTTGCCATGAAGTCATCACGCCAATTTAGTCTTGCTACACCAGGTGTTTGTGCGATGTGACGAATGAATCTGAATTGGCGTCACAAACCAACCAACCACGTGGCATTTGCATTAAGAGAGAACCTAGGACGGAGGGATGTGAATTATCGACAGAACATGGCCTCTCACTCCTAGGTCTCTCTCTCCTCTCCCTCTCTCTCCCTTCTACTCTCTCTATTTTTTCTTCCTGTTTTCCACCCTCTCTCCCTCTCTCTCCTTTTCTCCGTCCCTATTTTTGTGTCCACGTTGAACGAGCTCTTTGACGCATGGGATGTAAGGCTCGGCTGGCGTGGAATGAAGTTGTATGGTGACGCCTACTACACGGGCTTTCAATTTACTTAGCAGACTGGGGCAAAGATAATACGTCAGGCCAGATTAGAATTCATGTTGGCGAGTTGGGGCGGTTAAAGGTCCGGTCGTTTCGTGCTAGTCCGGAGACTGAGACATACGCATCTCTCTCAGTTAAGAAAACTCTGGAGATGTCGTGCCATGCCAAATTTTGACGCACACAAAAAAAAAAAAAATGACTACAATAGCAACACGCATCAACAAACAAAGCAACCGGCACAAAACAATATGATATGCGTTTAGGTAAAATGAAGAAGGACGTTGATGCAAATCAGAATACTTTTAGTGTAAGAGAAATATAAGCATAATAAATCTGCGATGTCACAACCTGTTTACATTGTGAAGGGATGAAAGGTGAAAGCATTCCTCCCGTGCTATAGAAAAACATTGAGTATAGGGATAGTTGGATACTTTGCCAACATTTCAGGGTTTGATTAATCATTTAGATTTGCTTGTCAGCTTAACCAGAGGTTTGATTTTGTCCGACAATCTCACAGCATTGGTGGAAAAATGCGAAAAGATGAAAGCGTAAAAATGAGTTTTCAGAAGCACTCTTAACTTTTTTTAATCCATATGTACGTGATTGTACCTTGTAGACGACATATTTGAGCTTCTTACACGGATGAGATTGGTCAAAGGCTGATGTAACCGATGGTAGTTGCGTCATGAAATTATCAAAATAATGTTGTGTACGTTTGACGACCTGTAATCATTGTTTAGCTCCTGCTTGACACCCTGTCCCACCCAACCCCCGGTGTACAATCGGTTGATTGGTCTTGCTACACAACTGAGGGAGAGAGAAGATGCTGAAGATGCTATGTGTTCATGCGCGATCTTGCCAAGTTTTATTAGAAACATTTCTGGGCAAAATGAATTGCAGCAGTAAAAGAATTGAGCACTTTGATCCAAGCAACTCCGAAAAATAATTCACTCTTCCAGGCTACATGCAGTGTTTTATATCACTTTTTTTCTTCTTCAAGCAATTCGAAGTTCCAAGTAGCTTTTTTCGACAATTTGTAACAAGTATGAAGAGTTATCATCCAGTGTCTTTGCAACGATTCTCTAGGTCGTCTTTTTTCTCTTTCTCTCGCTCTCTCTCAAGTCAGCGTACTGTCGGAGCATTGTACTGTCCAGATCATACAGAGAGACATGTCTCAAAAGTTAGGGTTTTCGTGTCTTAGTTTTGAAGGAGGAAGGTTTTCGTGACCGAACAAATATTACTGATAAGTCTACTGATATATATAGAGATACCCATGTACGAAATGATTCCCCCCCCCCCCCCCAAGAATCATACAACCTGGGATGATGAAGTAATTGTTTCCTTTAATGTACTGAAGTACTGAAAAGAAGGACGTGCTATTACCAGTCAAAACGATGTTTCCAACATTCTGCATTGAGAGCTCTCAGACGTGTGTCATAGAGCTACGATGATTGGAGATATTCAGGTAGAAGCCAAAAGATAAATGTTCAACTTTGAGCATTCAAGGCGTGTTATGGTAACAACAATCACTGTATATGACGATAATTGCGGACAGTTTCCTATTTGCTGCTAACCCATGATGAATCTTCAGGCCCTTTTTGTATTGGTGCATAATATAGTATAAATCAAGTCACGTCTTGTAAAGTGACCAAGCAGTAGACCTTTAATGCTCTCATTGGCAACGGCTGTGTGCGTACAAATATGGGGAGGTAACTAGACAGATCATGCTACAACTGGAACTATCATCAGCCGTATCGGTCCTTAGTCTGTTCCGCAGACCCTAGGAATCCCATCTTCCTATTAAAAAAAAAAGAATAAAGATGCGCATTCTTCTTGCTTGTTTGGAAAGACCTCCACTGTATTTTCTCCTCTTCTTCCACCTCTCCGCCAATCCACCTAGTTATTAGCTGTATCGGACCTCTCGACTCCTCTCTATTTGAAATACTCCCACGATCTATGCCACCGGGCACACCTAATGCGATTTCTGTAATCAGTAAAAGCGCCTATGAAAAGGGGGGCAAAATGTGATTAATTCTTCTGCTGACCAGTAGTTTGATAAGAGAGCAAGAAAAAAGACTGCGGAATAGAGACACAATACAGGGAGATGGGAGAGGAGGGGAAAGAAAGAACGAATGAAGAGAGAGAGAGACAGATAGAGAGAAAAGGCTGCAATAAAAGTGAGGAGGGTTACGGGGCTTATTTGGTCGGTTTCAGCTCCCTTCTTTTCTCCCACATTTTGTTCCTGCTTCATCGCACTGCATCACGTAGGTCCTCAACGGAGCGCTTCCATGCTACGAAATCTTCTCTTTAAGACCCCGTGACTGACAGATATGTAGAAATGGGCTGACATTTAGATATCAATGAATGGATAATGAAAAAGACAATTAAAATATTCTAGTGAGGTATGGATCGACAGAGGAGGTTATTGTACTAACAATACATCAGTAGTCACATGCAGTGCTTCTATCTGGTATTCTGTTGAAAAGTTTAAATTAGTTTACTGGTAAAGTAAATTAATGAACATAAATTGCGAAGTTGAATGTTCGTGAAATTATGTATCTTTACACCTACCTACCTATCTATTTGTCCATCTATCTATCTATCTATCTATCCGTCATTGTTTGTTTGGTATGTGTATGTGTGTGTGAGAGTGTTAAGAGCAGTCATCTCATGTACATGCTTTTAAGTCATATTATTTTATCGCGCTAAAACGCAAAACGCTGAGGGGATCAGCTAAAAGAAAGTACAAGGAAAATGTGTCAAGGACGTAACCTTCAAATACAGGATTCACGGATCCAAGGATGTGAAGAGAGGGACGATAGCCTTATATGACATGATGAATAGATGAAGATACGTCCCTTGCAATTAGACCAATATAAACCTGAGTAAACCAAACAAATGTAAAGCTATGAAAAAAAAAAAAACTGTATGAGGAGATTTCTTTTACAAACGATTATGAAATACACCTGTATACTGCAAATTAGTATATAATGATGTTCGGAGTCTGCTTCCGGGGAACAGTTTTGTATTTTAGATTGGGGTCGTCAGACCGACCTGTAACTTTTCTATCTATTCTGCATTTCTTTGCTTGCTCGTCTTTGTTTGAAAAGATAGTGATAGTAGTAGTAGTAATAGGAGTAGTAGTAGTAGTAGTAGTAGTACTACTACTACTACTAGTACTACTACTACTACTACTACTACTACTACGATAAAACCATACTCATGACAATTAAACTACAATGGTGGCATTTTCGTACATACAAACATACGATGAAGGTATTCATTTACCTTTTTATATATAAAAAGCTTATCCTATTTACCTACTGTATACTGTTGTCAACTTCCTGCATGTATGCACGCAGGCTGGTGTCCCAAACGTGCATACGCCTTTAGTGATCTACCGTAGATATTGACTTACTCAAATCATATGTCTGAACATAACAAATGCAGACATTGGTTGCCAGAATCGTATTGTCCAACTGTTTTGATCTTTTAGATGGCTAGAAAGATGAAGGAATCTTCCGACTACGGTAGTAACAAAAAAAAAAATGAAATATATTGAATGCTGATTCTTATTTCTGCAGGTTTCTTGCCCAAGGTCTAAATTCATCTTGAAACAGGAACTGACTTGGCTGAAACAGAGCTTCCCCCTATATGAGCAAACAATTGTTATTTCAAGCGGTCACCTGACACAGACGGTGACGTCAATAACCTGTTGTCATGGCAACCTACCCCATCTAGGTGTGTGTTGGGAAAGCTATCTTTTTCAATGTAGACAATTCGATGCATACCTTTCCAGTTCAGGTAGAGCAAATAGCACGAAGTTGGCGGATCTTTGATAGACATGCATTTTCGTAGCGTTTTTGAAGGAATTGAAATAAAGGTCCCATCAAGGTGGCAATCATTGTGTTCAGATTTTCGAATTTAAGTTTAATACTTTAAAAGTAACGATGTTCATGTCAACTTTACTAGCATTGTGGGCAAAGAGAAAAAGAAATATATGTCACTAAGTGACAAATTGCTTCAGAGATATGACGAAATTATTTACTTTGGGGTACAAGAAAACAATCGATATGATACAGAGGATAGGACAGGATAAATCAAAATCGACACTAAAGGATATCCCATTAAGTCTTGAGGGGTAACCTCATCGAACATCGAATTCGTTTGGGAGTTTTTTTTTTTTTTTTTAAAGTATTTGCGTTTTTTGACACAATACCAACATGTATACTTTGTCATGACCTTATGAAGTTTACAAACTTCTACCATTTTTCAAACGATATAGTAAATCATACCTCCTTCAATGGAACGTAATCATAAATGTGAGTTTGAGCTTCATACCCCTTCACGCACAATACGAATACGTGGTGAATCTCACATCACGGGACATCAGAAGTACTCAGACTAAAATAATTAGAGCTGTTGCAATTATGTCTTAATATCTTAGTCCACTTGTCAAAATACACTTTTAATCATGTACTGATTGGTATGAGCATTTAAGTCTTCAATAGAATGCTAGACAGAATCAGAATGAGAAGGGAAAAATAGCAACAACAACAACCACAGGTCATGCATTGAGGGATAGCAAAGAACAAGTTATGAAACCAGATATCCCATACCCTTTTAACAAAATTAAGGGAACGTTTATCTCTGACAACGAATAAAAGGCATTGAAGATGCTGCGACTTGTCGTTTTATATAGATTCTTGTGACATAATGCTTTCACTTCACATATTGCAATATGATATGAACATTCACGTTCTGAATGAAATGTTGATCGGAAATAAAAGAATGTCGTACATTCATAATATAGGCGTATTGAGTGTTCCTTCGGGGACATTAAAGACGTGAAGAATGAAACCAGATACGCCATATACGCTTTTTAACGAATAGCAGGCTCACTCCCCCGAGCTTCCCTCAGGGTCAACTTCTTTTCAAGTAAAGCGCCGAGCATCTTTCTTGAGGAGGCATTTAACGTGCAGTGTGTCTACTCTTGATGGGGACCCTGGCTTAGACGATGCAGCGAATGACATGAAAAATGTTTGGAGCGGCCACGTAAGTGATATTGATAGGGCCAAACATTGCCGTGACTGCTCGCGACACAGGGCGAGCACGTTCTCCCAATTTTGACGAGACGTTCCCCGTGGATGCCTACTACCCTCGCTGATTTTCCTTCTGCAATAATCAAGACGCAGCTGCCTACCAGACCTTACTTTGAGAGAAAAACAAAATATGTAGAAAACTTGCGACGGTTTACACAATGATAAGACTCTGCAAACTTTCCAGGAATGGTGCAAAACTACACTTTTTATTATAAACAACCGCTGCGAGCTGGCACACTTTGGAGCATCATTTGCATGAAATGTTAGTAATTGTCTTCATCAGTCAGAAATCCAGGAAGAATATCGGATGCTGAGGGACAACATTAAGATGTATAACTTTGACTTTTTTTTTTTTTCAACCACTAGGATATTCCTTCGCTTGATTTGACCGCAAAAGAATCTGTCCTAAGGGTCAATTTCCTTAAATCTTGAATAAGGCCCGCAACTTATAAGAGACTTATTTTTCAAAGCTCTTTGCTTCATTTACTCATTTCCATGTTTACGTACCTCGACGTTTTGCCTGCCGACACCTAATGGCTTCTGTGTCAAGGTTATAGGGATCTTAGACTCTCTAAGGAGACGAAGTAATCGTTTTCTATAGTTAATATTCGAAATAAGTTTCTGTTACAGTCGTTTTTAAAAACGTTTGAAGATGTTGCATGGTTTTTACAAACTGTTTAAAGAAAAGATGTTGTTTAATCACAGCTATACTTGCGAAGATGTATCTCAGCTAGTCAAGGTATAAAGTACGCTTGATATGTTCTTCCCATCCGCATTAAATAAAATACTGTGAAAATATGAACACAAAAATATCCATAGTAACACCCATTGTATCCATACTAGGCATGGAAGTGACATTGCCACATGATTACAAAGTTGATTCAATGATGAAGATCAGCTGGTCTTGTGTTATTTACCTGGGCAGTTCTAAAAATTACCTACTTGTATGACAGTCTGTTTTGTTTCTTTTAGAAAAGACAACGCAAACTATTTATTGAACGAGTCACTCAGATGGGTTATTACTGAAGAACTCTTAAGATGGGGTGCCTCGGAGGCAAAAGGTGTATCGAGTTTTTGTAACTTTTTTTCCCCCTGGTTACTAGTCGTCCCCATATTTAATCCACTTAAATAGGGCAAGCATCGTTCTCTCTTACTTTCCCATATGATTGGGTCGGTGGGGGAAAGGTTGTATCTGCATGATGACGTCAATCTGCAGAGGGTAAGTCTGTCCAATCAGAGTCGAGCATCGTTGCCGAGCGAGAAGTGACGTCATTAGTGGAAGGGTCGGCGGTGCCTCGTTGCGAATTACTTTGCATGATGATGAAGCGGGAAACCTCACTTGAAGGGGAGAACACCTGGATATGATTTGGTTGCATGTATGCGTTTATGTATGTGTGTGTGGTTGTGTGTGGATGAGTGAGTGTAGCTGTGTATAATTTTGTGTGTGATTCAATATTATTTTAACCTACACAAGAGGGATATGTTTCGAGGGATAGAGATTTAGAATAATCTCGCAAGTATTGTCAGACGAACGCCCGTTGAATGACCTCACCGAAATGTGCAAGATGCCAGCCTTTGAACGCGTTGGAAGCAGTACACGTTTTGTGGTTGATTGAAAATGTCAAATTCCCTGATAAAAGGAATGATAAGATACCAACAATTACGATGAAAAAAAAATACATTCGTAATGATTATTGCAGTTAGACTTTTTATAATGTCGTTAGCAATAGTGGTTATCGTTGATGATACTATTATCACCGTAAGAAAAGCGATGGTAATATAATGGTCACAGTTACGTCGCGAGTTCAATTTTTGTTTTTGGCGTATATTTTTGCTTGTTTCTGTTATACAAATCAAACTAGTAAATATCAATAGGTAACCTGGTATGTCTCTCTTTCTCTCTCTTTCCCTCCCCTTTCTCTCTATAAGTGTATTTATAATTATATATGTATATATGTAATACGAAAGTACGCTTCATCTTCTCGCACTATATACATATGTATATTAAGAAGGGGTCGGTGCAATATAGTGCTAACCCACACAATAGTCATTTTGAGATAATCGCTGTTGAATGTTTGGAAAGTCCATACATTGTACATTAATAAAACATGAATGCATGCATTTTTACCATCTTATTGGTTGAATTCAAATATGATATTTTCACGGAGGTTAGAGTGAAGGATAAGGATTATGAAAATGCATGTAACTCAATTTTGACAAAAGTGTGGGTTAGCATTATATTGCACCGACCCCTTCAATATATATATATATATATATATATATATATATATATATATATATGTATATAAAGGTATATTTTGCTTAATTCTCTGTTGAAGCTATTTTTGTGTCTCGTTCCTTTCACTTTCTTCTTCCTGCGTTCCTCAATTTCTAAAATTGCATGTCCTTGTGATTTGGCCAGATGTTAAACATAGTCGCGATTAATTATTGCTTAATCATTGACCGACGTTCCGCATCGATTTGGAGGGAGAGCCATTCCAAGTTTGGGCGTGTTCCTGGCGACAGTGGATCACGAGGAAAAATAATATTTATTGCTCTTCTTCGATTGATCCACAGCATTTCCGAACAATGCCGGTAGCCGTTCATCTCGATGTGCAGGCCCTGTCGCCGTCTCAAAATCCCATATATTCTGCGATGAACCTATTGATGATAGTGCCCTTTATCTTCTCAAACAAAAAAGCCTGTTTTCTCATACGGTAGCATTTTCGAATGACTACAGAAGTTGTAGGGACGAAATGCTTGCTCAAAATTAAAGTAAACACAAATTAAGAGATATTGAAAAGTAGCAACGGAGCCTAGAATTTCACTGAAACGTTACAATCTCAGGAAGGAATTGGGAAAGACTGGCTGAAAAGAGGAGGGGGGGGGGGGCTAGAGGAAGCGACGAGTAGCTATGAAAGAGATGTTGAGGAAAAAGTAAAATATAATTAGGTGGATATGTTCGCTTACGTGTCTGTGCAACTGCATGGATTCTATGATGTGTAGGTTTCTAGATATGTAATCATCATAAGTAAGAAGTGTTTTTTTAAAAAAATCTCACTGTCTACTTTTACATGGGTTTATGTCATGTATGTATGTGTATCATTTCTGTGTGTAAATGTATGTGCGTGTGTGCGTGCGTGCCTGTGTGAATATGTTTTTCGGTTGTTGTTTTTTTTTTTGTAGACCTGTGTATACATGATTATTTCGAGAGTTATTGCTGTTGTTTCATCTAAGGGCAATTAAAACATGCTAACCCCCCAGCAAGTCTGCTTTTACCTAAAAATAACGCATTTTATGAAGCAGTAACACAAATCCAGTGCAGTGATACGTAATGAATACGGACAATAGCACTCGGTACCAATACACATAGCCTTTGATTGATGATGTTGTTTGAATAGTCTTTGCCATGAATCACATTCACATTGTGCGTCAGCCATCGTACCAATAAAAAATGATGTGGAAATGTCATTGTAGGTTTTGTTAATTCTTTCCTGTCATTCATCCCTGTACCAGTGAAAGCAAATTGACATTTGTTCTCCATGAGATGAGAAAGAACAAAACCACCACAAATAAGACAACAACAAAAAATTCATGGATACAATCCGATGAATTAATCCAAACGTCGCGCAGCTGGTATTAAAAGCAATTTTTCTCAAAAGCCCCAGTCGCTCTGTCCAAGGCCGCGGCCGTGCAACGGGTAATTACTTCTCGATACATTATGGATTTGTGGAAGTGAATGAGCAACTGTCAATATCCGGCAACAGAAAATAAAATAGTAGAAATTTGATGTCCGGACAAATAGTCTGGAAATTTGACATTGCTTTTCTCTTAAGCTCGGATGAAATACATAATTCAAGTTAACACCACAGATATATTATAAGTGAACTTACCACTTAAGCAAGGTTTTTTTTTTTTTTTTATCTGATTGATTGCATTATCCTAACATTCTAATTGCCTCTTCGCTGAACTCTGTGTGTCGCGGAGCACGCCCTCAGTAGCGCAAAAAAAGTAGAAACAATTTTAGTCCATTATTGCGGTTCTCTTGGAGGAATGATGGAAATTAGAAGGGTTGGTCACGAACCAAGAGGGTAATCACACATTTGAAATTGTTTCAATATCGAAGCACTCCCTTCTCGGGCAGTATCGAAGCACCTCCTTAACACATATAGCACATTTGCCCTCTGGTATGTACAGGGCAGCGAAGTTATCGCTTACGATTTTCGCTGCTTGCATTCGTGGACCAGGGACTCTTGTCTGCAATCAAGCCCTGCCGATAAGCATGCCGCCTCGTGTTTGTTGTACCAGGTGTTGCCGGTAACAGCCACAGGTCCGGTCCGGATAAAAAGGCGGGGAGAAAATATTGACGTCATCACACTTTGGGTAAACACGAGACCCTGATACGTACCAAGCATGATAGGGAACTCGGCTGATACGGGGCAGAGGGTGACTCGCCTGAAGCCGCGCTGATTCAAAGTAGCACAAACGTATGAAGCAGCGAAACAGTTTTAAGATGAGAGAACCACAGAGATGATTGTCATGCCCATGGAGCCAACGCTCTGTCAGCATATCCAAGATATCAAAATGCATTTCGCTGGTGCCGATGTCGCGGCATTCCGAGGAGTCAAGCTACGTACCTTACGACTCCGGTCAGAGAGGCATTCGTGTCACTGAGTTCAGACTTGAACGAACACTGAAACAGCACTCTGCCATGTATACAGACTTCAGTGTGTTGGTCGTTGTCATTGTTACATACCGGCCTAAAAGACCTATACCTCAAGAGGCTTATACTACTTTCGTAGTTCCTTTGCTGCTTAACAACGCCGTTGCATTATTACAATGATAACCATCTGCTAATACGTTACGACTCTTTCAGGGTATGAACACGAATCTACCAGACATAGTAGTATTAGAGGGAAAGCATGAGCTCATTTTGGTCTAAAATGGTTTGTTCATCTAATCAACTAACATTTTTAACCCTTTATCACCTTATGAAATATTCAGGTTTTGTACAGTACTGGGAGTTGATTGAATAGATGACACTTTAACAGGTGAAATAACACAAAACGAAATCAAAAGTACTCAATTGTCATGAATTGATGAAATGTTATGCTTACATTAATCAATTCAATTAATAGTTTAAATAAATGCATGAGTTTGTGAATACTAGAGCGTGGATGAACATTAGTTTGTACAATTGAAAGAGCAGTTAGTATCCATATTTAATCAATTGAATTTTTAGGAATGAATTATTGCTCAGCAGTTGGAAAAGGAAAATGCAGTTGCACACAATACTCTGCATTAGTTACGATGTGCATTGAAAGCTAATAATTTTTCCTGAATTGTTCATTGCGTTTTCCCTGTAAGAAACAAAGCGTACTTTTGTGTTTCGTGTACGTGCCTCGCGCTTCCCTTCTCATCTCGCACGTGACGTCAAAAAGTTTGTGAAATATCTTCCTGGCAACATTTTCGTTCAGCCTGACGTCCCATATTTCATTCCGAACATTCGCTCGTAAATTCATGTGGTTATTGGTTCTACCCTGCTGCGTTTGGCGTAAGGCGGCGGAAATTACACGACCTGACATTCAAATTTAAAGCAAGACGCTACGGCAAAGCAGGCGGAGCTCAGATTCATTAAGATTATGTTAAAAGTAGGTATATTCTCTTGAAAAGAATATCAATTCTTTTTTTTAAACCGCCGTCCCTTAAGAACTGTCTATAAGCCTCTTGAAACGAATGAATAGAATGTGTTACGACATGATGCAGCTATTCAAAAAAAAATCGACTAAAAATAGAAATGCGAATAGCTGTATATTTTCGAGTGCTTTATTGAGGTAAGTGAAACAAATAGAAATAACTACTGGATATATTATTTTGTGTTTACAATTTGTTTATTCTTTGGGGGGGGGGTGTATTACACTCTGATTTCCTGTCGTACGATTTTATTTCTAATATTGTCAGTACTGTCGAAGAGATACGCTTATCGCAGTTGCTTACATGTTGTTTCATGTAGATTTTTTTTTTTTGGTCTGGCTCTTGTTCTTGGCACAGTTATACGTCAGGTGCATGCGAGTCGAGAGAGGTCAAGGAGTATAAAGATGGAAATTTAGATAACGAATAAACAGTAAAGAAGATACATGTACTTCCTGGTTTTAAAGTATAACATAAGGACACATTACTTGATCCTGAGACAAAGCAGCAAAATGTACACCCCCCCCCCCCCCCCCCCCACTTGGACAAAGGTGTATAGCTAATAATGCTTGAGCAGTACTCAGTAGTGATAGCGAAAGAATCCCAGGCAGAATTATGACACTGAAGAAGCACTTGCTTGTAAGTGAAGGGTGGGGGGGGGGGGATAAGAGATGATTTTTACTAGTAGTACGAATTACAGATAACAGATTGAAGAATATTAAAGATCGTTTACAACATTTTCCCCTTTTATTGCTACTAATAGGCAATCGTTTCTTTGGTTGCCACTGGTTACCGAAGAAATGAGCACGGGTTGGGATGATTTTATAGTGTGTCCAGTATTTTCTTTTGAGTGTCTCTTAAAAGACTTTCTCCTGGGCTCAGTTCGTACAGATTATTTGTTTTGTTTTTGTTTTTGTAACCAATGGATCATTCTGTAATTCTGTATGCAAACTTTTTCTGTCTTTGTAATCAAAGCCGTAGACAGCGTTTCGCAAAAAAAGAGAAAATGCACGATTTCTTTTTATATCCAGAGTTGCCTAACAGTACACCACTGCCACAAAGACCGTACATATTGAAATGACAATACAAGTACGAGTTCGTGGACTGACTCGTGCTTTCAATAAAGTACCTGCATCGAATAATCGTACATTATTATTTCTTTTTCTTTGTGTTTAGGTGAGAAACTGTGCCATGGTCACTCACAGCAGGGAGCTCGTCCTATCTCTCGGTTGGAGAGCCAGAAAGTCGCATGTCAAGGCTGATTAGATGAAAAGCAATTTCATATTTTCCCCCTGGATCCGTTACTTGAACATGACTGGCACGAAATGGGCAAGACCTAAAGCCATATTAATGTCTAATTCCTGATCATACGCACTTGTCACGAAGTGCGTAACCCTGAAAGTGTCTTGTATATTGCATTCCCAAGCGTGTGCATGAGTAAGATGGAAAAGGAAAGAGATAGATGGAAAAAGAAAAAGAAAAGGGAAGCTAGCCAGACAGACAGACAGACAGACAGACTGACTAACAGACAGACTGACTGACAGACCGGCAAAATGGACATTTACGCTATAAGACATTTATAAGCCTCGGAATATGAAATACAATATGTCGTCCACGTTTTCGCGGGCCCCTTAAATCATCAATACTTTCTTCAATCTCTAGCTGATATCGGCAAAGAAATAATGTCAGGTCCTCCTCGTGGGCTCTTTAAATTACTTTAGCAGAAAGCACATTGAATTATGACGCGAGTTTTTGAGTGAGGTTTGGTTTATGAAACGAAAATCTATGATATCTTTGTCCCATTTGATAATATGTTAATCTAAGGTAGATATGGATTTCTACGATCATCACTGCCTCTGTCTCTGTTTGTATTTCTCTATGTCTGTCTGTCTGTGTGTCAGTCTAGCGAATAATGTGTCTTGCTCTTTGATTGATATTCAGCTTAGTGTTGATTCTTACACTGCGGCAGATAGGATGCCAGTGTATGAATCGAGAATTTGTTTAATCAATGCCATGACATTTATGCTGATATTCAAGAGGCAGATGCTGTAGCAGCCAATATACACTCACACAGAGATAACCTTTATATTCCCTCTCTCTCTCTCTTTGCCTTTCTTCTCTTCCCCTCTCGCTATATCACTGTAGTATCAATCTGTTATCCTATAATGTAATGAATACCATAATGAAATATGTTACAAGCCATGGAAGCTCAATTGGCCACGTGACACGGGATAACATGTCAATTACCTCTCCACCTATTTCCCTCTCCCTCTCTCTCCCCCTCATCCCTTCCTCACCCCCCCCCCCCCGGTCTCTCCCACTCATTTTGTCACTGTCTCTTTCTCTCTCTCTTGTTAATACATGCCTTTAAAGCGCTATCGAGAAGTATCACTTCAGCCTTCCAGCCCTGGGCGCCATGGAAGGCCGCGATATGACGATATCCATGGGGGACACGTAGACAAAGACATGGGCCAGACGATCACTGCCGGTATTTTTTTTTTTCGCGCCACTTGTCCACAGTGTGATTTGCAGCACCATAGGCGGGGAGTCTTTATTGACTCCCCCCTCCATGCATGTAGTCGAGGACTTTCCCCCTCGGACAGTCCTCTATTCGTCGATCGCCTAACATCCTCAATCTTAAAATTCCGGTACTTCTTCCTCCTCTCATTGTCTTCTCTTAAAATGAAATATCCATGTCCTGGTGTTTATATATTTTCTCATTGATTAAAGGGATGGTACAGTATTGTTGGAGATGAAAATTGAGCTTTTAATTTTTTGCGAGATATCAAGAAAACACTTATGATATAGTACAGAGCACACCATTTTAAGAGGAATTCAAAGTTTATTTGATGAATATCGGGTTTGGAATGACTAAAACATCCAAAAACAAAGTAAAACAAAGCGATCATAATAATGTGTGGGTCCCACACTTTATTAGAATTGCTCTTTTTTGGATATCTCAGCCTTTTCAAAACTAATTTTCATCGAATAAACGTTGAATTCCTCATAGAATTACATGCTCTTTCATATTTCTTTAGAGGTTTCTCATTATCTCACCAAAGAATGTTAGAAACATGAAATTAGGTCTCAACCAAAACTATACGATCCCTTTAAATTGTTACACATGAGCATGCAAAAAAGAGTTCATTCATACGCATACGAAAAACTAAATTACGTTCAACAACACTTGGTATTATGCCTTCTCCCTTCTTGCCTAGTTTTTGTCTTTTTTATTTGTTTCGCAAGGAAAGTATAGTTTCTTGTAGTAGCTTCATATTCTCGCAGACTTTTTCCTTGTTATCTACCAACATTATAGGTATTTTACTGAATTGCTTCAAAGTAGGCCATAGGGGGAAACAAGCATCCTTTCAAAGCGTCCTTTCACAATTTCTCTCAAGTATGCATTATGTATATAACATACACAATACACAGACACACTCAGTTTGGATAGAAAATGATTAATAATAAAGTAATGCCTACAATAAAAGCATCTGTACTTCTTCCCTTGCTATTTCATTTGTGCTTTTGCCTTCAAAGGCAGTATTTTGTCTCAGTTCTTTTTTTTTTATCAACTCAGATTTGTTGTCCTGGTCATTATTTTGATTAAGAAAAAAGTGATATGAATATAAGTATAGATTATATATATATATATACATATATATGAAGAAACAAACTCGTAATCCATTTTTGGCCAATAAGGAATGAGTTTATTTGAGTCGTATAAAATGCAATACATGAAATCTCAACATATATATTTACATTATTATACATGTACCCATAAAACCTCTTTCATCTGTGCTCATCCACCAACATAGTGTTCCCGCATCTGTCTCGTGGTTACATGGTTACAAAATTAATTATGGAATATTCCAACAAGCGATGACACCATTGCTTCCTTGAAGAGATAGATGAGAAGAAAAAAAAATGAGAGAGAGAGAGAGGGGGGGTAGGGGAGAGAGAGAGATAAGGTTGGGTTATGGAAAATGAATTCTTGTAAAAGTATTTATAGATTGATTTACGTTGTCTGAAGGCCTTACTTTTTTTTCTCCCTCAACTCTGCAGCTATGTTTCCCTCAATGGGTCTTTATTAGCTAATGATGGATATGAAACATGCGTCCACATTGATTCGAATGTCTGCGAAGACCGTTAAAGACAAATGATCGAATTTTTTCTCGGTCAAGGAATAGTCTCTTTCTAGGCGTCAGTGATAATATGTCGGCAATAGTTTTGCCAGAACGGGGATGAACTGTTTGCTCCCTAATTCCTTCCTTTTCATTGGGACTAAGTGTGTTTAAGATGATGAATGTGGTTATCATGTCTGTATCTTCAGATTTTGACCAGATTATAATCTTTAATTTTGATGTAAGCATGATTAAGCCCAATTAAGCCCTAACAGTGCCAAGACTTGTGTTGTCTTTGAACATTGTTGCTCATTTCGCTTTCGAGCACCGTAATTCTATAATGATATTTCCTCAAAATCATCAGATATAATGATTGATTCGAATGTCTGGCCGGGAAGGCTGTTTCCCAACAACATTATCTGTCGCATTTGACCTGCGCAAACATTTTTACTACCATTAATAAGAAATTCATCTATAAACTAGGATTTGATGACGCATATTCTTAATGTACCGGAGATGGTAATGACATAATTATGTCAGCTTCAACGATACTAAAATTGGTGTGATTGTTGCAATCAGTATCATTATCATTATCATAAAAAGATATCGATAAACGAATACAACATAAAAATACAGCAATTCATGCCGGAACTCAAGCCCACAAAATATACGTTTAACTGGCACATTACAGTATGGTTGTGGCGACCTTAGAGAAGACGGTCTAGGTATTTGTAGACTATACAGCGAGGAAATGTAGCCAGTGCAAGCTCTAACTTTTCCCGCTAGTGCTTCGCGATCGATCGATCGTCTGCGACGGGGAAATGTCCTTTTCCCGCTCCTGACGAACTGTCTGCAAGAAGCGTGGCGGTTTAGACCTGGTGTCCACCGCCACTCTGCCGATTGTTAGTCGAGTGCAGCTGCAGCTGCTGCGACGACGAACTTGCTTTTGTGTCTTGCTCCAGTTTTGTCGTTTTGCCTTTCTTTCTCTCAAAGCTCCTTGGGAGGCGACTTGAGTTATAGGGTGCCAAAGCAAATGCTGAAGACGGATATGTTCAATCGATTTGTTTGCATTCGTGTGCGTGCATGCGTGCAAATGTTTGTTTGTTTCCGTGTGTGTTATCAGAAACATAATCTGCCTTTTATTTTTCCACAATTTTCTTGTTCCAGCAGAACAAGGGCCTCCTATATGGAAAGTTCGCTTCTTCTCAGTGGTAGTCTCTCGGTCCAGTTTTTTTTCTTCAGTCTCGACTTCGTACCTCCTCTCCACATGAGAAATGAATTCAGACTGCCGCTGTAGTGCTGCTTCTGTATGAATGTGTGATTTTATGTGGTATTACGGTTTATGAATTATGTTATTGCGGTAATTTTCGTCGTTTGTCTTCTAAGTTCAATGCTGCTGGTACTGGTGGGTTACCACTCTTGGCATAAATCCATACTGAATTCCACTATGATTACAACTACTACACAAAAATGTAAGAAAATCCAGTGTCTTTTATTATATCATAACATCAGTGTTTTGCCGCTACACCTATAGGCCTACTGCAACGACGACGACGACGTAAAAGAGGAAACAACATGAACAAGGAGGATTGGAATTTTAAAGATGATGAAGTTTAAGGCTAGGATAAAAATTACAAAAAGAGAGGGATCCGCCCCCAAAACGCAGGTAATTCGTTGTTTTTATGCAGCACATTTCTACTACCTAGTGATTTTCAAAGCGCTCTAACTGTCGAAGTCAGTTTACTACGTATCATTGGATTTGAACCCCGCATCTACGATACACCAACTCCTGGAGGCCTCCTAGCTAGCTCGCAACGAGCGGTCATGCATGCGTAGCAAGATTACCAGTTTTTTTTGCCACTTTACACAGATTCTAAAGCCACCTATACATTAATCTTTAGCCTCGTATCAGTTACCCATTTCCAAACCCGTTTAGAATAAATCGTCATGATAACGGACACAAGTGTCATTACAGCTAGGGTTCGAACACAACACCGTGTCATTAAAAGAACAAAGCTCTATCAACCCGTCAATAATTTGTCGCATTATTTTTTTTTTTCCTTTCTATTCACTAGCAATGGAATTTTTCTACTTTAGACACTAGGCACGCTAGGCAAAATAATTGAAACGAGACTCCAGAAATCGCTTGGGGATTATCCCTCTTTTTGTTCTTTTCGGGGGGGGGGGGCTACCTCCCTACTTTTAGGAGTCTCAATTTTGAACTGACTATAATTATAAAACAAACCAAACTCATAATAATTTCATGGTAGAACTCTTACCGTTACATACCGTACTCATTGGCGAGGTTATTACACTCGTCTGTAAAACCAAATAGAAAGCCACCGGCCGGTATCTTTAAAGCCACTCTCATTACTCTATGTCCTTAATCCTGGTAAGATTATGTTCTAAATATAGACCGCTATCAGCGTTTGCATCGTCTGCAGGGAATGATAATACGCCCGACATTTCGTTCCGATTCATTACCACTGCACCGGCAAGAAACGGAAAAAAGTTATTCACCTCACTTTGCTTAATTCGGAATGACTCAGATAACGAGCATTCCGGGTTTTTTAAAAATCTTCCTCTCAAAATTTCAAGACTTTTAATGTCCATGTAGATTTGTGCATTTCTTAATTCCCGTCATCTTGGTTTTGCTTTTCCCATCTCCATTTCTTCATTTGATTACCTGTTTGTTCTCATTTTTTATGTGATTTTGCCACACCTTTCAAATATCTGTGTCGTACATTCCTTCTTCATAAATCAGTTGAAACAAAAGTATGTTACTCTAGTCGCTTTATTTTGTCTCTTCCAGAAGACGATGTATAGATCCCAATCCGTTTTTTTTTTTTTTACTTCATCGTTTATGTTTTCTGCTATTTTTCTTCCCTTTAATTTTTCTCCCTCACTCTTGTGTTGGATGATGAACTTACATTACTCTTTATTTTGATAATTTTCTTTACATAGGCCTATCTATTTTCTCTCTTCTTGTCCTCTGTAATTTTTCTTACTGTCTTGTCTCATTTCATTTGCCAACGGCCGTATTTGATAGTCTTCATTAATGCTACGTCTCAATCATATCCCATTGTGTTCTACAACCCCTCTTTTTTCTCTTAGTTGCCCAATTTTGTACAATGTTTTCCTATATCCAGAAATATAACTGCAATTTACCCAAACATCAAGTTACTGCGTTATATCTTTCCAGTAATCTGCTTATGTATACCTCACGCATAATAATTGCAATTCGCGTGATGATTGTCACAAACAGAGAGAGATTAAAAATGCAGCAAACTTAATTCAAAAAACTACCCGTAACAATGGTATTATCGTCGCTATTAGGTGGGTGTGTCGGTTTTATATGGAGGTCAAGAACTCAATGAGAGTCATTGAAAGGGGCTGGGCTGCCGGAATACCCGTCTGGGATTCATCAACACTTCGTTTCATTGGATATCCCTCTCCACAACCTCCGCGATGCATCCAAAGTCGTCACTTTCGTATCACTCATGGAGAAGTCGCACCATCGCTACCTCTGAAGGCCACTTAAATAGAGAAAATTCTGGCTTCCCTGTATTCGATTAAAAACTGATTAAAAAAGCCCGACTTACACGAAATTAATCAGCTCCTTTTTCTGCACTTTCCAGCAAGTATAAAAAAAGACGCTTGCACATTTGAATGTAATTTATATCTATATACATGCATAGATGATTTTTATGACAGAATAATCAACGCATAAAACAATTTCCAAATCATCCAAACGGTATCAAAATGCTATGTCTTCAACCATCTGTCTTTCTGTCCAGCTATTATTTTCTAGTTACACACTAACGAAAAAAAAAAAAAAAAGACCAGACCATCAGATGTATTATAATAACAGCTTACCCGCTTTTCGATACCGTTTTATTAAATGACCGTTACCGCCACACTCTTCGGGATTTTCACAGAGGGCGTGATTTGCATGGATGAACGGGCAAAAAAAACAAGTGCCGCCACAATTCGTGTCAGGGTTCAATTATCTAGATGAGAGCGCTATCGTTTGACATGCCTGTTTTTTCTTTCGCACCATAAGTGGGTTAATTGAGTAACGCACACAGCGGGCGGTAAAGATTTTTTTTTTTTTCTGAGTACTTACGGGGGGGGGGGGTTATCATGGTTTTTGTTCTTTTGTCTATTTTTTTTTCGTTACGTTTCTACGTGTTTACCTGTTTTTGTAATTGTGTTCATTTACTTGATGGCCATCTTTTAATCAGTAAAGGGAAATTAGCTCTTTATGAGTAAAAGTGAATAAAAGGTAACAACTCGACAGAAAAAAAAGGAAACGTAGGGAGTTGATTATGTCATAAATTAGCAGCAACGCGGCGATTTTACCAGGGAATATTTTAGTACACGAACTGCCTAGTACTGATTGGTTTGATAAGGGGTAGGGTGACTGAAAGCCCGGCCGAATCAAATAATCATAGTAATAAAAGGATTATGTTAATAGGAGCGTCTGACCGGCGAGTTGACATGCCTTCTATTATTTTGTCTGTTAGTCTGTCAATGGTGTAGCTCCACGGTCTGTTCTTTTGGTTAGTTGTACCAGTCTCTTACCAGTTTCTTTTGTCCACAGTTATCAGACTGTCGTCCTTTCTCTATGACAACCACAATTTTTTTCCTCTTTCTAGTTTCTATTCTTCTTTCCTTCATTTAAGGTCTGAAAGTGAAAACTTTCCGGTAGACTATTAAATTGTTACATTCTGAACTCAGTTCTGACAATTACTTTCCCGCTGGGAACAGTTAGATTCATACATGATATAGCTTCTCCTCTGCTCTCTCCAGGCTCTCTCTCGCATCTTCTTTGTCTTCCGATCTATACCCTTTTACTCAATCACTATTTCTTTTTCTTTCGAATTGTCTTTACCCCTCTCTTTACAGATCCCCCTCTTCTTCTCACTCTCTCTTTCTTTCCCTTATGATTTTTTTCACACTGCCCATCTAGCTGAGCTGGGATACGTCGACAATCAGTTGTGATGAATTATTTACTTACGTCATTAGGCGACTTGATGAGGCATTGGGACGAACACGACATCCGTGTAAACTCGACGCCACACGTTGTTCAGGGGCCGGAGTTAAAGACGCCCATGCACTGGAATATCTAATCGTTGATTATGCTCTCGTGTGTGTGTGTATGGGGGCATGTCTGTCTGGATGTCTGGATGTATGTATGTCCGTCAGTCTGTGTGTTTGATCATGTGTGTCTGTCAAGGAGTTAAACTGTACTTGCGCTTTATTCATTTTTACATTTGTTTTTACAATTTCCAGCCTGTGCTACGGTCAAGTAACGCCAAAACATATGAAGACAAACATGCATCCATTAGGAACCTTTCTTGTCATGTAATTCACATCAAATGAAATTCCGCCTATGTGAACATGTGAAAGCAGTGTTCATCCACCTCGTAGAAAGCTGCAGCTCCGAATACTGACTTGTACATCATAACAGGACTAGTATGACTTACTGGAATATATTCATAGAGCCTATTTATTTTCAAACATTTTCCTTTCGGATTTATCTATAGTACTCCTTTCAGATATACCTCACCTGCTCATTTTCTTTTATTTCTATTTAATGTTACCAGTATTGAGATATTGTCTCTGTTCGATGTGTAAAATAGACTATTAATTTTATAGACATTTCCGAATGTGTAAATGAATTCTACACAGCCCTTTAAGCGCGAGTGTCGGGAGACGAACATACTCTTACACGTGATCAAATCTGATCAGCCGGCGCGAACAGTGTTTGGCGAGATTCTTGCCTCGATGTTTGGCATCTTGGCGGGCAAGAAGTGCTGAAGAGGGTCGTGTTAATCGAAGGAGACTCTCCAAAATGATCAGTTACATCGTGCCAGTTCAAGATCGAAGTCAAACAACGTGCATACACCGTCTTCCTACTTCATTAGCCGCTGTCAGACGCAGAGGATGGGTAATTACAATGCAAACACTCGAATCAAAATGTCCAACAGCGCATTAAGTTTGGATTCCTGCTCGCGCCCTCATGAGTTCGATGTTTGTGAATGTGTCCACTCAGTTTGAGGGTATCATTGTCGCTGGAGAGGAGTGACATTGGGCATGTTGGGGACTTTAAGCCCGTCTTGCATGTAAATTTGAGATTTAGGTAAGGCTTTCAACAACATGGGCCTTTTCAACTTCTCGGTTGGCCCAATGGGCAGCTCAAGGGGTACAGCCGGGCAAGGACTATATTTTTGCTATGTGACAACTACACCACCCATAAACGTTATCACAACTAATTCAGATTTTCAAAACTTCCTGCCATTTCATAGCAGGACAACATTTTGTTCAATTTTGTGCCGGGTTGACGTTCCCTCATGACACATCGCCAGATGCAATCGATGTAGCGTAGAGTGAAATAACGCTGTCTCCTACATGCACAAAGTCGCAACCACTTCATGTGTGATAATAACGCATGTAGCCATTCTCTACATGCTGTGCGTGCGTTTGTGCGGTTGATGCAATTATACAGAATTATCGACAAAATGGACCCGATATCTTAGAAGAAAGGACAGTTGAACGTAATACGCGTGTCATTAAAAAAAAACGCAATCACAAGAAAGTATGGGGGAAAAATGCCGGTAACGTCATTGATGATTTCTTGGGTTTTCGTTTCTTTTTCTTTTCCTGTTTTCCAAAGCAAAAACAAAAACAACAAAAAGGAAATAGGGCCTATAGACAAAAACGGCACGAGACCAAAAAAACAAAAACAAAAACAAACAGCAAAAGTCTTCCTTAGTCCTCTTATTTACGACTTTTCGCTGCCAAACGTATCAATTTTTATATTGCGCATGCGTATTTTTTTTTCTTCTCCCCAAATTCAACAATAAAAGTCGATGATCTGAGTGAGGGTAAAAATCTACTTCTATCGTGCACGTGAAACAATGAAGAATATCGTATTTGGTTTCTTCGCGGCGAAAATGCGATGAAAGCTTAGGAACTAAGAATCCATTCATCGCCTCTCACCTGGAAGAAAAAAAAAATCACATCGAGTTTGAAATACAAAAGGTAAAATCATATTTGGAATCTTTGCTTTAAAAAATCCAAGCTAATGCGGCTTTCGTAGAGAAGAACCCAATATTTAGGCAATCAGTTATGAGCAGAAATTCAAAACTCAGGATACTGCGAATTTGCAATTTGTACTGCCCTGGTACGAACTAGGTACGCTCCACAGTACTTACGAGGGTTCAAGAGACGACACACATCCCCCACCCCCTCCCCCACCACCACTTCCACCACCCACCCACCCCCAAGTCTGAACGACGGAGCCAGGAATGAGAAAATATCGCTGCAGGAAATCATGTTTCACGCTCCATTAATACAAAGCTCGTTGCACATTCCACACAATGAACTTGAATACACAATCATACTCTCTCCCATTACCTCACCGTTACTCCCACATCAGTTTAGTTAATGGAAGAGCAATTTTTGAAATAAGGGAATTCAGCGCTGGAAGAATATAATACGCATTCACAGCCATTCTTCAGTAACTAGCTGCTATTTTTCATCGGGTAAGAAAAGTCCCCCACACTGAAAGGGACTATTAGTGGGATATAGTGGGGGAGAAAAATTAGAATCCGAGGGGGTTCAGATTAATGATAGAACTCATTTGATACAACGGGTTTCTTTATGTTTTTCTGAATGAACCCAGAGTACGAAATGTTCATACACTAAAATAAGTATTCTGTCAGACTGTCGCAGGCGTCATTCCACACAGAGCAATCACAAAGTTTGAGGCACAGACTCCAAGGCCTGCCAGTGAAACAACCAATTACTTGATGCGCTAGAATGCAAAAATGTCCATATTATACAAAAACGTTGTTTTTAGAACTGAAGATTACACCAATTCGTCTTTATACGTAATTATCAGTTGAGTATCTTATGTACTCTTTTCACCATAATCTGTTACCTGTATCATTCGATTTGTAAGTGCAATAGGCAAATACATTGTACATAGCTACAATGCTAGAAAAGCTGATGACGGTCATGTCTGATTTTTCATAAGTCTCAAGTTTATATTTTTCATTCAAGGGACCGCTTTTGTGGCACAGTTTGTCTACTTATGTTAAACAGTGTCAAACTTTGAGAGCCTTTAAAGGAGTAATGGGGTCGCAATTATTACTAATAGTGTAACCAATAAGAATCATACCACTTAATTTTTATGTCTGTTTTTATCCTAACTTACTATGATTTTCTCTGAAATTGTTCCAGGATCACCATCTAATAACTTTTTTTTTTTTGCACTTTTGGGGTGATCCATCCACTTATCATGTTATATATTGATTTTTTTTTAAATCTTTGTTTCTTGTAACTATTTTTTTCTGTTGTTTCTTTAATGTTTTGCAATGATCGTGGGAAATTAAATTTAGATTTAATTCAAGAATACGTCGTATATAAAAAGCACACGCCAAGGTCAAGTTAAGATCCATCGCCTCAATTGTGTTGCAGAGGTCAAGAGTTTCAGACTGTATTCAGAATAGACAACACCTCCAAACTACTACATGTATTGGGCAAACATGCTTTTAGGAACGTGATTCAAGCTTGCTTTCAGACCTCAAAATAACTACTCAATTAGCTTAAAATGTGCGCTTAATCACGTTTACAAACAGTTTCGTCTGTGGGTGTGAAACTAGTGGTACTCCCCACCCCCCCCCCCTTCTCTTTCCTCACTACTTCGATGGGTCGCTCAGGTGGGCCAGATGAGGGAATACTGATAGACGAGCCAAGCTAACGCGAGACTTAATGAATTAACTCTATGAAAGAAAATCACCAACGTGGACTCATGACAAACGCCCGGGGCGTTCTTTCCTGGCATATTGTGTTGAAACATGTCTTACTATTGATGTCCCCTATAAGCTTGTTCCTCTTCCTTTTTCGTAATGGAATTAAAAAAACACCGATAGAAAAAAAGAAAGAAAAAAAAAACGACAACAACTCATCCAGTTTTTGGCGTCCTGTACCTAATCAGGGAGGTCACATCCCTGACTATGTTTCGTTGTATAGTGTCCTACACGAAAATCCTCTTGGAAGTAGCTGTCTAAAGCTACGGTCACAATGGTTCGTACGAATTCTGGAGTTCGTACGGCCGCCTTACGAAGAGAGGGTTCCGTACGAAGTTAAAAGAAAAAATCTTGGACAAGACCATCGACCAGGCTACGAACTTTTATACGGAAGGTCTAAGAACGGTCTACGAACGCTGGTTTCGTACGGCCTTCTTAAGGAGATCTAAATACGAAATTGTCTAAAAATCGTTCGTACGGCGTTCATAGCAGTTCTTAATGGTATTTGTGACCGAGCCATAAACCAACTGCTTACACATGCTACAGGGAAATTACAATCCATATTCAAAGTCTGTGGAGATGTTCGAATAACGCAGGGAACGGTTAAGAATACATTCAGAGTTACGGATTGACGCAAAATTAACAGAGGGCGCCATGTAGGAAATGAAGATGCGGGCAGTATGAAAATAGATGTATCGCTGCATGGACCTAATACACATCGACATTCATCGTATCGTTGATTACTATTCATGCACCCGTCCATCTCAAAAGCGTCACAAAGACATTGTTAGCATGCATCACTGCTTTGATGCCATGATCGTCACCGCCAGCAAGCCGGGAGAAGAACAAGACGGAGATTCGAGAAATCTGAAACTATACGCGCAGAAGAATATAACTCACAAAAATCAAGTAAAGTGAATGTGCAGTTGTGGTGTATGTTAGGAAATCATACCTCAAACAATTTCGCTTGGGAGAAGCAGGCAGTTTTTAAAAGAAAACTAACATTTTGGCAGAATGATTGTCATTTGTGATCTCAATATGTCACTTTTCTCCAGCTTATTCCAGAGCAAAAAGGGACGGTAGTGGTAGAGAACAGATATATCTTGCCATTAGGCAAGATCTTATGCGTGTGCGAAAATGTGCGAATCAGCAATTACCCATCTTTTGACACAAAATTTGTAATGATCTCAGGGTTGCTGCTCCTCATCATCTATATTTATTCAAAGACATTTCCGTCTGAAAAAAGGCACTTCAGCGAAACAAGACTGAAATGAGGGAAACGATTATTTTGTTAGTGACGATACATGATCACACAATCGTCATTGTCCAGACACCTGAATGTACTCATTAAGATGCTCATAATCAGGTGTCGGCGACGATCATTACATCAAAGAAAGACTGCAGTGAACAGTCCATGTATATTAGGCCCATGATCGCTGTCAGAGAGAAGTTTATGAATTGTGTCGCTGCTTGTTGATGAACATGATGGTTGGTCCCGGGCACTTGTGTAAGGAGAGACTAAAGATTAAACGCCACGTATAAGTATCAGCTCAGTACAAACTGCACTGTGACAATTACATTTCACGCTAAACATACAGGTTTCATAGTTACTGTTTGCTTATCCCTATAAAATTTTGATAGACATCATCGTCAAAACCCCCTTTTTAAACGTTTCGAAAATTTCCAAAACCCAATCAATCGATCTGTAAAATAGCTGCCGAATTAAAAGGAAGTCACTGCATAGAAAAGAACAAACGTGACATTACGATTAGATGCTGTCGTTTGCGCATATTCAGCTGGTTAATAAGAACCATATTTGGCGTTGCCCAGCGCTACGCTAGCTGAGCCAGAGGCAAATTACCTGGTTGAATGATTTGCTTTTGGCAGGTTTTAATCGTAGCATTATCACTAGTTTTCCTTATCATGAGACCAGACAATCGTCGATTTGATCACGGGGAATACTAGTATTGCGCCAATACATCCCCAGTGGCTGATGATATCCATTATTATTTGGACAGAAACAGTGGTAGATATGGAACTCTTGTAAAACTTTTTATTTCCTTTGGTGCAGTTTGAGAAATACGATCCCGCGTTTATGTGCGGTCATGTAAACGTGTGTTGTTTGTGGGTTTTTTGTGTGTGCATGTATGAGTGTGTGTATGCGTGTGTGTGCATGTGTGTGGATTTAATAATGTGTGTGTGTGGGGGGGGGTACACGTTGACGTTCGGTGTTGTTAATTGTTGTTCAATGTCAATTACCTACGAGCTCAATCGCGACAATAGCTTTCCACACAGTGTGACTGACAACTAATGTGATACTTTTTAAGGTAAAAGAACTCGGTGTGTCTATCGTTTGGTGTAATATTCCAATATCGTAATGTAACACATGCATTTCCCATTTTCATGATTATTTTAGGCAATCTGCTGGCCATGTGAAAACGAGAGCCGATATGTCGCAGACGCAAACACGCTCCATTGATGCGTCTAATTTGCTCGGCTCATAATGTCTCGGCACATTACAAAAGGATAAGAAAAAAAAAAACGAAAATGAAAAGCGGAAATGTTCTGTCTGGAAACGCTGCAGAATCTCGCCGAAATGGAACGATTGGAATGCCTCGGGTCTGGCGACTCGTGACACGGAAACGGTCGCAGTTTGCACGACATTTCTGCTCCACCGGCTCGCCTCACACGACGTGCATTGGGTTTCGTTTTGGCTAAACGGAACGCATAGTGGGTGTGATTAAGTATTAAAGATAAGCTATGGAGCAATCAAGAAAATTGCCGAATGACGATATAGGCGTCCCATCATGCTTTGTTGTTTTTTCCCCACAAATGCTCCAGGTCACGTGATAAAAGGATCATAACGAGGTGGGGGAATCTTTCTGTTTCTGTCATCCATGGTCGGTCTAGGCCCTACGTATAATACAGAAAGGAATGTCCATATCATATCGATGTCGTATCCATACAAAATTGCATTTACGAAGTAATACTCGCCTAAACTGAACTCAACCGCATGCATTCACAGCGTTGGTGGGTTGAAAATACTTGCTTATGTGTGAAAAGTGGAAATAGTTTCAAGTTAAAGCTCTGGATTAAAAGCATTAAACATGTCGATAATGGTTATACGATGGTGACAACAAGAACAAAAATAACACATGTAATAATCTATCATAACAGGAATAATATTGACAATGATGATGATAATGAAAACTACTATTCACATTCATCATCACAATTGAAATGATGTTAATCTTAAGATGATAATAATGGTGATATTCTTGTCAATATCCTAATAACTAACCATTTTTAAAATCCAAGAATAGCCTGCCATTATAAGCAACGACATCAGCATAAACCATACCTTCCAATTAGGCTAATTACTGTCTGTGTGATGCTCATGCGGGTGAAGAGGGACACGGTGAGTTTAACCCGTCGACCGAAAATTGACTAACCGGACGGGCATCGAACTCATATTTTCCTGTATCGAAGAAAGGACTACCCTATTTGACAATGCTTCTATATCAGTCATTTCCTTTCGACAACGCGAAGATTAATGATCTTTGGGATATTTCTTGCATAATTAGATTACGTCACATCAGCGTGTCTGAAGAAAACTGCCTCCGCCCTCAACGAGTATAGATATGATTAACTTGCAAACCTACCCAGTATTTAAAGCAAACAAACTACACTCAGATACCCATATTTGATATCATCATGTGCCAAAGCTGTTACCCTTCTCTCTGTTGATGATCAAGGAATACATCAGAGAATACCTGAGATGAGCTTTTGTGAAATAGAAATACAAAATGTGTAAAATGTCGCCAGGTGTCTCTTAATTTAATGCTCTCAATAATAATTTTTCAAGGACGAAAAAAGGATAAAAAAGGACGAATGCGAAGGATAATAAGGCGATAAGTGAGATCTAGGTTAAGTTCATAGGAACTTTGTACCATTTACACAAAAAGCAATAAAAAAGAAATAAAAAACTTGGCTCCTACAAATGGTGGTGTAATACATGTCAAAATGTTTGCTTTTTCCCTTCCCTACTCATTTCATGGGCCTACTTATAAATTCGATTATTGATTATTCTAAATTTTGATACATATACACTTCTTTGGTGTAAAGATTAGCAGCTATGTGTTTTCTGTTGGAAATGGAAAATAAATAAAAAAAAACAACTCTAAATCTCTTGCAAGCGCTGGATGATTCTGAAATTGAAATTCTAAAGGGGGAGCTTATCTGTTGTCCTTTATTGGTACTGTCATGCATATGCATTTGTATTATGTCGGTGTGGCCTATTCGGCCCACGTTGCAAAAAAAAAATAAATAAAGAGGAAGATGGATCGAGACTAGGACCATGCCAGTTGAGGCGAGGGAAGAATAAAGTTTGCGTTATTTGAAGTTTGATATCATTGACGGTGGTGATTTGGTTCGATGTCAGAATGTATGACATGTTGTTGTGCCACCAGGATCCCCCCCCCCCCATCCATAATCGTTCACATTCAAATTGATAAGCCAGACATACTTTTTTATTTTGTACGGGGAGAAAAAGAAATGTAGCTTTGTGGGAATTACTAACTCAATGTAAAACCAATGCCAGCTGCATGCGTTGTCTGTGACAGGTACACATCTAAACCAGATATGCATGCTTTTTGTACATGCTACGTGAGAATGGCAAACTCATTGTGGAAACCTATGTGGCGTGCATGCTCCGGCGGAAGCAAGCGAGTGATCACCTAACCAGCGTCGGTAGCATTATGCCAATCTGTGAGTCAGGAAAATGACAAGTGCAAAAATGTAATTGGGCAATAGTACGAATAGTTTCATATCTACGGCTGTCATTAATCGTAAATTAGTGTACCTTCGAAGTCTCTCACTTTACCTCATATGAAACGCTTTTAACATTGTAGTGTGCACTTGATTAGGACCTGGACTACCCCCACTATTACCTTTCTTTGATTTAGCCGGAATAAAGAGGACAATTTAACCTTTTAAGACAAAAACTACTCCAGCAATATTAATCTACACGTGTCTGGTTTCATACTCCCACGAACAGCATAGACAATCAATTTGTTCATCGTTAGACTCCTATTTGTTCCTTTTGTTTGATGTACGGATTTTTATGTTGCTTGATGGTACTATACATCATAAACATTACATGTATGTAATACGTATTTAAATATACACGATATGTATAGACCATATATAGATTATACATATATATAGCTCCTAAAAACAAAGAAAATACTAAAAATGTATCTTTTTTTATCATAACTTTAAAACGATCACTGAAAAGATTTTATGTTGCTTGATCTGACGCTGGACTTATTTCAAAATGTTTAGAAATGACCATCAGCCCATTTTGTCATCAAATTATTCATACACACACATGCACACACACACACACACACACACACACACACACACACACACACACACACATTTAACCTGTATTTTTGGCAGCGCATTCTATTGGTGAACATAATTTCTCCTGCATAAGGTTCCTTGTGAAGCAGACCAGCATTGCGCATCAAACGGGGCTACCTTCCTTTAGAGAAAATATGAATGGATAAAGGAATGACTATTGACGACATGAACGAAGAGCACGTAACCTCCTGCTGCACTATCGCTGCATTGGATAACTAGTATTTTTTCAACAGTGAATTTTCAGAAATGTGTGGTTTGTTAACGCCAGTTATTACACACATCACAAGTTAGAAATGCCCCGCAAAACAAGCTCGGTTTGAAAATTCTCTGTATGTCTCTTCGCAGAGGATTGTACGGAATATATCCTTCCTCACGAGTCTATCTCGGTCGATAAGCAATCATGTTGCCAGCGATGACTGACTTTCCAAGGCGCGCGACGCCCCGGGGGCAGGCATGCACGAAGGCTACTCAGCGACAAGGCCATTGCTACCTCCGCAATTACAGACGAGAAGGGTGGTGAATTGTGTCTATACTCGCACCGAAATAATTGTACATTCGCAGGTAGTCAGGCGAAGGAGTTATCACAGAACTTCCCAGGGTGGCCATCTTCGCGCGTGATGATTTTGCATTTTTTTGCATTTTTTCTTTTGTTATGTTTTGATTCTTTTTTTTGTTTCAGCACTTGTCACTTTGTAACCACCACACGACAAGTTTTATAGTTAGTCCGACGATCTGTAACACAAAGGCGCGTAAGAAGCCATCACTTGGCATCGTTTCGTCATTACTTTAATTTTGGAAACTGATTTAGTTTGCACTTACCACCAGGTCACCCGTTTCATGAAAGTTGTGTCAGCCCTGACAAGATGTTAGTCTCTGACAATTTCAACAAAACCCTTGGTTTTAATTGACTGAAAAGAACTGGTCACTGACCGTTAAACTATGGTAATTGTCAGAGACTAACATTTTGTCAGGGCTGACAACTTTCATGGAACGGTGCCCAGGACACGAAGTGATTGTTTCTCAAATCGTTAAGTCGGGATGGAAGAGAGTAATCAGTTTGTAATCATAACGAAAAATTTGATTTACAAGATGTTGAAAGCTATTTATGTAAGCAACCAAAACTGCTGAGAAAATGTTGATATCTCCAAAGAGCTCGTACGAAAACTCACAACTCATACTTTCACACTGTCAAACTTTTGAATCATTATTATGCCAAACTACCACATGTGTGAGAACATTTTTTTTTTTCCTCTCAAAATTTGTCCTTAGCATCCATGGAATGGCGTCCGCGCGAGCCGATGCGGTCAACAATTCGTCAAAATCTGAGCCATAACGAACGCGTATCTAGTCCCGACAGAATGTTATGATTTGCTGCCCGACTTTGTAGGTTAACCTGGCCCTGGAATGCAGTGACCACTCTCCGTCCTCATCCGCTGATCGGGAACACCTGCTTGCCCACGCATCAAAAGCTGCATTTTGCCTTCCCGTCATGGCAACTCAAGGCGTAATGGCGTCTCAGTCCCACCGCCCCGTCTCGCTGTCTCGCTGTCTCTCCACATTCCCATATTTACTCCTCTGTCTGCCCTTGTCGTGACATACGCGTGGTTGTTTAAAATGACGTCCCGTGACGTCATTTGTTAGTGTCCCGACTGCATCGGTTGTTATTCATCATCAGGATTATTTCTTTCGATCCAGCAATAAATCATCGTGTCATTGAGTGAACGTAGACAGCGACCCCGTACCTAAAAGCGGGAGGTAGTTGCTTGACGGTCTCAAAGCAAAGATCGACGAGGGAAGAACGAAGATGGCAAGATGTCATGTGCATCCCAGGTTTTACAATATGATGTATTACTGGTAGTATATTATGTCCTCCTTTTTTATTTTCTTGAAGCTTCGCTCAATGAGCAGATTAGCATTTTATAATAGTATATAGTGCTCCTGTGAAGCATTTTATTTTGTTTGATGCGTTGTATTACGCTTTTTATTCAATATTTTCTGGGAAACTTAATACGCCAAAGCGGATATCAATGTGCACAATTATACCCTTCATGTATAATATCATGTTTGAATAAAGTTTTAATAATAAAGCTCCATGTTAGTCAACACCCTCCACTCGTCATTAATATTGTGCAAAGAATCCTTGAAGACAACTTAGATGCGATGCGAACGAAATGTGAAGTACGACGAGTTCTAAATCATTATGATATATTTTCGCGCTTGGAGAGAGCATCCCGCACTGACATAATGACGTCATGAACATCGTAACTCTCGCAGTCGTCGCCATAACTTGTGACGATACTCTGAGGCGACAGATATATCATAATTATGACGCGACAGGAGTGCACGTGTTGAATGAAAGTGTCGCGTGTGTCTCTGAAGTATGAAGCATTGCGGAGTGATTGTTGCCCAATATTCTGAATACAGACAAACGATGAGCAGAATCACAAAATGGTGCAAATGGGATGGTTCGTGAGTAATTCACCTATTGCCGGAAGTGAATTGTAATCGCCGTGATGCAGTAGTGGTCCCTCTGAGAGCACTGAGTTCGTGCTGCCGAATCTCCTAGATCCATTTCTGAGTATAACTTTAATAGTACATAATATATATCATTTTCACATAACGGTGTACCACGTTCACCGGCGTGATGCCACTATCTTTCTCGCTTGGTGGCGCCCTCTATTCTCCTTGATTAGTGTCCATTTGATGCAGTACATTGTGACAGGGTATTATTGACCAAAGTTGACTGTCAGCATAATCTGGGATGGGCTCATTTCCTTCACTACATATATAGAAATTGGGAACAAAGCAGGGGAGGGGGAGCAGAAAAGTAAAATGGTGGATTGCTCGTCCATCAATTTCGTCCCAGTATTCATTAATGTTATCAAACATTTGCGCTAATCATATTGACAAAATGATGGACGGATTGTGGATGTGGATGTATGACTGTTCTACCACATACAGATAAACGCCTCTCTTCTTTTCTTTTGAAATGTCTGTATTTTACCGACAAGGAACGGCAGATGTGGTCGCTAAAGCCGGTGTTGACGCAACGAAATGTGCTTGAAATAATATCATTGGTAGGAAATGATAGGAATTATGGAGATTGTGAACGGTTCTAAGGTTCGGCATTGAAGAGACGTTGTTGACAGTTGCATGCTTTGGAGCACAACGTAGTGCTATTACAGAGTATCTGCTACTTACGGTAGCCTCTGACAACAAAATACAAAGCCATAGCGACTATTTGATATTTTTTGTATTGACGACAGATATCATCTGACATTGTCTGACGATTATCAAACGTGACGACTACATGATCTATGATGCTCTATAAATTAATGGGTAGCTGTTATAGCATGTGACATGTGAGCGCTTTTTCACGTAATTTTAACTTTCCCGAAGGTCTGTTACCTTAAAGATGTAAAATGATGATTAAGTGTTCCCTATGTACTTTTTCATATATTTGTTCTCAAACAATAAAGTCAGCAGCGAAAACAACAAAACGAAAACAACGATGAATCAGTGGACAGAAGGAACTTCCACGCCTTCTACTAGAGTCAGAACAGACGGGGGGGTTATAGAACTTTGGCGGACTTAAACATACGCAGTATGCTGTTATGAAACAGCTACAACCGATCATATTATATGAAACTACACATGATAAACACCATCAACTGCGTAGAGAGATTTGTATGCCGAAGACCTAGATAAGACAGTTATGTCAAATGGGACAGAGACGATGAGATAGAATACAATGTAGATGATAAATCGGGAGTGATGGGAGCCACATATACTGATAAAATTCCTTCTTTACATCAACACGTTGTGTTATATAGCATTCCGTGCGTAGGTGACTTATGACGGCTAGTGATGCTACTCTAAACCATGCAATGCACGCATTCACTCACACACACAGACACACACACATGTATGTATGCGTGTGTCGTCCCCCCCCCCCATCTACTTCAGGTTCTTGACCTGGTACGATAAACTGTTCTGCAAGGTAATTACATTCAGGATTTCCATTTAGGAACACTAAGATCTAATAGTTATATGCCATAAACATACGAACAGTTTACTGTTGTCCGTCTTTGATATAATGTACCACTTGTTGCATTTCTCACTGTTGGAATAGGAGAGAAAGGAGGTGCCGCTGATGTGTACATTTTGATTAGACATCGATTAAGACAGAAAGCGAGGCGATATGTTAGGGCTGAGTGATACAGCTCACCACACATTCTAGGTACATTTGCCAGCGGCAGTATACCGAAAGACCCACACCCATTCACCTGACTATTCTGCACCATAAACCATTATTGTGTTGTCCACAGGTGGGTTGAAACATTTGAAAGAGCGATAGGCTATGAAAGTCAATCATAACAAAATTATAAGCACTTCCGTCATACTAATCGCGACAAACGACATAATGAATCTTTATCTTTATAGAAATTGCCCTTTCATAAGAAGTACAATGTAGCTACTATATCATTCTCTGGTGCTACGTTTTCCTCTCTTTTCTCATAATGATCACAAATCGAGACGAAATAAGCGAAAAACCATCAGGGGAAGGCAAATTAGCTATAAGATACTCACGCATGACGCCTCGAATATCAAAGTACGTATAACACGACACAGTATTAGTCGCGAAGGGCTAGACCTACGATAGTTTGGTACTAGGATCAGTTCTGTCAAGAACGAGACCAACAATTGCTTGAAATGTTCTGTACTACATCCCGTATCCTCTTCTACAGGCATGAGGCTTTCAGATGTCATAATATGAGCTGACGTGACACCTTGCGCCCCGATACCTTGTTACTCTCGACTATGGCATAACCATTCTTTTTGCCATTTAAGAGCGATGTGGCACAATTTTTAGGCAAAATCAATTTTTAGCTTTCTTATGAAAGGGCAATTTCTATAAAGATAAAGATTCATTATGTCGTTTGTCGCGATTAGTATGACGGAAGTGCTTATAATTTTGTTATGATTGACTTTCATAGCCTATCGCTCTTTCAAATGTTTCAACCCACCTGTGGACAACACAATAATGGTTTATGGTGCAGAATAGTCAGGTGAATGGGTGTGGGTCTTTCGGTATACTGCCGCTGGCAAATGTACCTAGAATGTGTGGTGAGCTGTATCACTCAGCCCTAACATATCGCCTCGCTTTCTGTCTTAATCGATGTCTAATCAAAATGTACACATCAGCGGCACCTCCTTTCTCTCCTATTCCGGCGCTGAGCGGAATAACAACATGGTGGCGGTAATGCCCACTTTAGCTTGCTTGTTTGCCATGCCGTAATTTACAGCTGTTTAATCGCACATCTGCGGCTTATCACGACGACATAATCCTGGGCCTCCTTCGTTCTTTCAGCACAGTGTGGCGAGAAAAAAAGAGGGAAGGCAGCGATAATTCAGATTTATCATCCGCGATGACCTTTGGGCGACCGATAAACAAGATCCGAGGCCAAGGAGGAGGTGGGAGGAGGAGGAGGCGCTCCTACCAAGTTCCCTTAATACCACGCTCATAAGATGACGAGCAAGAACCCAAATTTCATTCTTATCCCCTGGCAATACTTGTCACCAATCCTGCATGGGCATGCATCCACACGACAAACAATGAATTGTCACAAAATGTCCGGTGTTTTCTTTGTGATCATTGTGATCAGGAGCCCTATAGTCAGACTGATACGCTTTCGTCAGTAGCCATGGAATTTGAAGTTCCTATGACAAGGAAAATAACCATTTACAACCTCAGGAATACGCACGAAATATTATGCCGTTTCATTTGCCCTTTAACACCCATGGGGTAAAATAGCTGACGAGCCCGTAGATTTGCAGGGAAAATAGGGCCATCCTCCATAATACAATCGCACAAGGGGGCGCGCGATAAAAAAGAACTAAAACAAAACAAAACATGCTTTGGATGTGAACTGCCGACAGAGGCAATGACGTCACACGTCACATGACTTTGGGCTTCGTTGATCTAGTCAAGATGTGGACATGACAGTAGACACCACAAGACCTCGGATTCCTCGATACGCACGTACTGCCGGGTGGTGCCAAATACCGGCGACACATTACACAGTTGCCAGCGCTGACGGACAGTCACCCTTAATGCCATGTACTACAGCCGATGACAACTACAAAAGCAGGGCATAAAAGATAAAGATTTTCTTGCAGATCTTCCATGAAGTTTCTGTATACCCCAGGGTCCTAGTTTACTAAATAAATTACAATTGTTGCAGCCATATTGATCAGATAATACGCTTCTATCTTTTACTTATTATTTTGAGCCCACTTGCCGTCACATTAAGCTAATGTTTTATTGACTATTACCATGGTTATATGGGTGATGCGTCAGGACTATGCTGAAAGCATTGCATTATTCATACTCTCCGGGAAGCTTAAAAGGGAAGCTACAATTGAGAGTAAAAAGAAAATAAGCAAAACAATGAAACTGCAGTCAACATGTTTGGTAGATCCACTGAGCTTATTGAAGCACTTATCCGCATAGATAGAATGAAAAAGTAATGAATACTTACTTAATTTATTGTATACGTTGATACGCCCACGGGTGTATACTTCTTTATACATTAATATGGAAAGATAGATAGACCAATAATAGGTAGATATATAGATAGATAGATACATACATACATACATACATACATACATACATACACACATACACAGACAGACAGATAGATAAATAGGACCTACATACCTAGAAACATATATGGAAGTATACTTTGAGAAAGGGAAGATGAAAGAGGAAGAGATGGCGAGGGACATATAAAATGAAAGATATGTAGATAGATAAATAGATAGGTAGGTAGATAGATAGATAGATAGATAGATACAGAGTCGTAGATAGATAGATAGATAGATAGATAGATAGATAGATAGATAGATAGATAGATAGATAGCGAGGGGAGGGAAGGGAGGGAGAGAGGGATATAGGGGAGCAGGTTCCTCTGCGCGGAATGCACCGTATGAATACATATCTCACACAGTGTGTTGTCTACGTCAAACTATCTCCTTCCTTTGACTTGATTGACTTTCGTATTATTTATTTTTGAACATTTTACCTTGGTCCAGGATGAAAGGGGCGGCGAGCCATCATCCGGGTCATCGTGTGTACACTCGGCACACTCGGTGTTTTGGCCGTGACATTTATGGGTGATGACACATAGCTATGAATGTCATGGGAGTACCTGTGTCATGACGACATAAAGAGGGCGGTATATTATCAAAATGCGGTTGGGATGGTTCGTACGTGTGGTTACACAATAATAGTCATACGTTTATAAATTCAAGTGCTCCTGATGATATATCATATTCATTAAACCAAATGTAGAGTTAGAATTAAACACATTCGTAGATTAATGTATAAGAATGATTTTAGCTCACAATTCTGCATCTGACGATAACCTCATACATTCTATAAAAAATGTTTCATCTTCCAAAATAGGATAAGAAATAGAATCATTTGGATGTGTGTATGTGTGCGTAATGTCCTAAGAAAATGCAAAATACAATAGAAGATGTGAAGGATTAAATAATAAAAGGTTGTCACTGTTGTCACTCATTATCCTTAATCTGCAATAGGAGGTTTCCTTTCACTGTGGACATTTAGAAAAGTACAATACAAAATGCAGCTCTCCCTATTTTTTTTTCTTATTTCAATAATTGAAATATCAATCATTTGGACAAGTCTTTGGAAAACATGCTTCCCACAATAGTCCCCTTGAAGTGAAATGTAAACCTGGTAATCAAGCACGATATTTCACGCTCCTTACACTTTCTCACATTGCACACGGCATATTTGAAGTGTTTCAGAAAACTTCTTCAAAGTAAAATGCGACAGTTACAGCTCTTCTTTACACTCTGTGACAGTCATGATATGTTAGGTAGGGAGATTCAATCAAGGCTGTCTGCGTCAAAGGGACGATTTTTTTTTTTTTTTTTTTTTTGGGGGGGGGGGGGGGCTGATTATCAATCACAGTGTATCACGTAAATAGGATACAGACAAATAATGCCCAGTCGACATCTTGTATATATGGGAAAGGAGGCGAACACTGGTATGACCTGCCCTTCACCATTTCACCACGCCACCGGTGTTTCCTTTCAGAGCCCTAAACGAAGTGGAATGCGTGAAATGCATTAGTGGATCGGGTTACTCCCAAACACTTTCAGCCGATTTCTGACGCACTGCGCTCCTTGTTAGTCCCACACGTGTTATTATTTTAAGGCCTGTTTTCATGTTCAATTACCAAACTTGCAAACCGTTAGATCTTATGCCTTTCCCCTTGCGCTGCGAGCGGCGAATCCAAATAGTCGGGACTGTGGAGCGTGTTTGAAATTTAAAGCCGCGGGGTGGATTTGGGAGCAGGACGAGTTACCGAGAGCGAGCACATTATTTCATTTATCTGCTAAAGGGTATAAGCTCTGGCAATGTGCGAGACCATTTCCTGACCAGAGAGAAAACGAAAAGACAAAGAGAACAAAAAGAACAAAAAAGATGGCGTTTCTATCATACTGGTCGTGAAATGCCTTCGCTCCTTTTCCCATTAGTATTCTTTATATTATGGATTCTTCCACTTTGTTGTATACTTATCCCATTGTGCGTGTGTTTGTTTGTGTGTGCGTGTGTGTCTTTGCTTTATCGTCCATGTCTTAGACAATTCAATTGACATAAACACATAACAGCGACACACGCACGCGCACATTCATCAAGAATATTCTCCATAGCTTTAAAAGTCAAGACAGTCATCTGACTTTATCGACATTTAAAAAAAAAAAAAAAAATATATATATATATATATATATATATATATATATATATATTAGATATAAAAATGTAAGATTTGAGTCAGCAGGAGTGGCACAGTGCTGTTGAGTTAGACAATGTACTGTTTATAGAAATTCTAAGCAGAAATTATGTTTGGAAAGTACCTGATTCATCTTTTAATCACAATCTCTATCACATTTTCGTTGCCTCAATCATGTACTCATTGTTCTAAAAGTGATATTGGTGATGAATTCCATTATTTGTTTGAATGTCCTTTCTCAAACACGAAACTTACAAAATATCAGGAGGTATTTTTGGAAATACCCTAACATACTCTGACACATACACATACGATCAATTGGTTAATGCCGCTATTAAAGAGAGAAACATCGTCGAATGTCTAGAGGTTTTTGTAAAGAAATGATGTCATTTTTCATTAGTTATTGTACTCTATATTAATTCTTTTCAATCCATTTAATTGTTTAATTATATCCTTTGTATCCTATGCATGATTTTCTACATCAGACAGTGCTTGTATCAGTCATGTAGAGATAGTTTCATATCTGTATGATTATTCATAGTATATTTTCATGCAAATTTTTAAGCTGATGTCTTAATTGTATTATGCATGTATAATTTATGATGACGTTCAACATTTTGTTTGATACTATTCTATTTCGCATACAATAATTTGCAAATTGGTCTTATACTCCCATGTACCCCATTAGGATCGTTGAGTCAATAAACTTCATAGACTTCACAAAGTTAATCACACACGAACTAAAAAGCACGCCCGTACAACACACCTACACGTGTATAGGTGACTCCCGTTACAATGGAAGTCCGGCAGTTTTCTTTCGTTTCATTAAAATTTTGTTCTAAGCGAAGGAAATTTTACAACTTAAACCTTAGTGATAATGATAATCTTGGAACCTGAATTTTTAATTCGTTGTAAAGAAGATTTCTTTATAACCGTGTGCTCGTTGTAACGGGAGCGCTCCTGTATCTATACCAAACGTCCGAAGTTTTGTACAAATTGTTAATGCTACTTTGCAATAATTTTGTATCATTTGGACATGAAAATAAAAAGAAATGAAAATGAAAATAAAGTGATTGGTCATTACGCGTGACCATTACCTCCGCCAGAGGTGAAGCCCATACGGCCGGCGGATGCTGTTTTCAGTTCCGTATGTTTGTTTGTCTGTCTGTCTGTGTACAAAATAACCCGAGAATGGATGAACACTTATCTTTATCAAATTTGCAGGGTGTATTCATAATGAAATAAGAAAGAAACTAGTAAATTTGGGGGTCAGGAGGTTTAACATCAAATTTCATAGGGGTCATAAATGACATAAGATAACATTAATTTCCCAGTAATTCGAGAACGGATTATCAAATTTTCACCAAACTTGCATGGTGTGTTTATAATAAGGTTTAAAAGAAACAATTGAATTTGGGGGTCACGAGGTCAACGGTCAAACGTCGCAGGGGTTATGAAGAACATAAAACAATAATAACAATAATTCAAGAAAGGATGATTTTAATTTTCACCAAATGTATTTCGTAGATGTCCCTTTACCTCTATGTTTGTATTGAAGATACTGCCCATGAAATGACGATATTTTAATCATGGCTGCTTGGCGTAAAGTGCTCCTGTAGTTTATTTATAAAGTAAGTTATTCAAGTTTACATGGGTGTGATCGTTAGCCTCGGCGATCGTAGGTATGAACTAGCTTTATGGTATGACGTGTTGTGTTTTTCTGTGGAGGGCTGAAAACTGCTACATAAATTACTGCGCATCACACATGAGTTGTGAATCACAAACTCTAAATATCCATCAAACACCACAGCTTCTCCCGTACATCCCTGGATACGTATTTCACGCTGCGCTGTCGAGTGATGCGTATTGTAATCATAGTACAAACATATTAAAAAGGAAGCACTAGCACGGCGAGCATTAGTACCTGCACGAGCCGGGTGCTGTCGGCTCCATTAGCCAGTTCGTCCTTGTATCGCCAGCTTTGGTCTCTGACGAGGAAAAATTGTTGAAATGAAGATGAAACGCTTGTTCATATTATTTGGCTGCCAGTGTATAAGCATGACTGCAAAAATATTAGATATTTCATTGCAACATGAAATGACTGAAGTGGAACTTACCAAACCTCCATGTGTCATGATTATACGCATCTTTAGTGTTTATTGTGATCGTGATGATTATTACCGGTTTCATGAGAGAGGGTTGATGCAATTTGAAGAGTTTCATTGCAAAGTGCGCTAAGCGCAATCTTTAAACATTTTAAAGTATGTCCATCGTCTAATAGAGCAAAATAAAACCTTTCCGGTGATACCTCACTTGCAAAAACTGCAAAAAGGAATATTCTACAAGTTATGATTAGACTTATCTCATATTTCTTATCATTTTCTTTGTTTTTTTAGCAGCTTTAATCACAAATATTTCAACTTAACAAGAATGGAGTTAGCTCCTTTTGCGATAAAACTCTTCATATGTTGATGATTATTATTAAAATTATCATTTCAAATCACGAAATTATTTCTCCATAATTATGCATAAGGTCGATGTGAATAATTTTCCAACAACTGCAGTAGTGGATAGACATACTTTCAGAGCGTGACATCCTCCCTCCTGTTTCTTTGTTGTTCATTGTGGTCACGTGAATCATAAAACTATACGCATTTCACGATCATGTTATGAACACACACATTCTATACTGAATAATCACTGTAAAATGTACGTTAATGTTTGTGTGTATGTGTGTGTTTGTGTGTGTGTGTGTGCGTTTGTTTGTCCGTGTGTCTGTGAGTATGCGTAAAGACGCACAAAGAAATGCTGCCTGACATCTTTAGCCGGTGTATTTGTTATGCGCCGTCTGAAACACGGACGAGCTCTGTTATTGCCTCGATGGGGTAATCACGCAATTCTTCAAAGTCATCGCCTGTAGCGTCCAAATAGGCGGATTTCGTTTTGGCGCTCGAGCAATATTTGACCTTGAAATCTTTCTGATCGATTTAACTGAGAGTGATCTTGTTATCGCTGTAGGGGAAGAAAAAGAAGGAAAAAAAATTATGCGAAGCCAGGAGTTTATCATGTGGTATATCCTTCGTGGAATGCGCTCGAACGACTCTTTTGATAAAGAAATTGATTTTCTGTTTTCCCGGGATTGTGCGATGGCACCCTACGGCGATATAACACTGGGAAGTGTTACAGTTTCACGCTCGCTCAAAAGAGTCGCATCGTTATGAGTCAGTGTGAGCAGCTAGGAGAGTAGATTGATATGAAGAAAGAAGGAACACAAAACCACTAGCCGTGGTCCCTTTATTCTCTTTTGTTTTGTGTCCTGTCAGAGCAGAATAGACAAAAACATCAATCCTACAACTTGAATTGATATATATATAAATGCCATGTCACAATTTTCTTTTGTTCTCAAAGAAGCTTTGTTCCGGTGCAACTGCTCGTAATTTGAAATAACAGAAGTTACTCAAACTCGCTTATATGTATCAATCAACTCGAAGAAGTATTATGTAAACCTTCCCTAAAAATTACCGAAAACGAATAATCATTTGCATTATGTTGTGGTGAAAAATGAAGCAAAGCCAAAAGACCTAATGAGTGACCGAGCCATCAGCGTTTATTCTTTAAAATGTTAGCCGATATTCTCAGTTTGATTTGCAGCTCGCACACTACATTTTGTCAGACTGTTCGTAAATGCAACTATCTCTTTGAGATGTACTAACTTAATTGATACGAATTTAGAGACATATCATACATGTAGTTTTTAATAGACGCATTTGTTTCTATTTCAGCTTGCGTTCCGTGCCAGAAATTGAGTCATGAAATGAATTTTAAGGTAAAATGGATGCAAAGTCAATACTAGTAATTATGGTATGCTCATTGCCAGTCTTTTTGCATGTCCGCATCATCTGAATCGAGCATTTTCAGTAATCTGTAAAAATCGTCTGCTATAAGAAAAAAGCAATATTCTTGTTCATGTTGTTATTTTGTTAACTCCCCTTATTGTAATAAAAAAAAACACATTACGATGATTTATGGCAATTAAATGGAAAATATCTGATTACTTGGTAAATCTCTCTCTCTCTCTCTCTCTCTCTCTCTCTCTCTCTCTCTCTTAATTGCAAAGAAGTGATATTGTTGAAGGCAAGTGGACCGAGACTAATGGGGGCGGTATTTGGCTTTTGATGTGATGAGGGCATTCCTGGAATCTGCAATATACTTCCATTATTGCTTTGTGTGTACTAATATTTTTAGAAAATACCCGTGCACTCATTAACATATTGATTGTCAGACTATACAGCAAACAATCAAGATAGCATGAATAAGATGAATAAAGATAAGGGCTATACTTATTACCATGAGGCACGGAAGATTTTTTAATCACTTGAAATAAGTGGAATGTCAAAGTGGATCCCCTCCCCTCCCCCTCCCCATGAAAAATAACAACAAACAAAACACATGGAAGAAATAGTAATGACAAAGTTAATGTGTGCTTGCGTTAGAATTTGAAAAGCATAGAAACATAGCCTGGCGCGCGTCATCAATGTGTACACTATCATTGACGTTGTTCTTTACAGGTCCTGATAGCGTAGGTGCATAGATGAGTATGTATACACATGACGAGCAAACTGTAATCGTGCCAAATGACTTGTCCACATTTAATGACCACCAAAAAATTAATGTTCATTATTTTATTCCAAACACATGATTGTATCACTTAACTCACGTACTCCTGTGTTGTACAATTCTACCATAGAAAACATTTAAACATCGCGAATGTGTGTTAAAACGTGTCCATTTCGTGAACGCCATAATCGAAAGTGACACGATAATAAGCATACGAGAGTTTCAAATTGTATTTTATATCTACGGATTGTCCTTCCGGGTGGATCGGGCAATTTGAAATTCCTAAACCTTTATCGTACCTTCTGTGAATCTTTTTTTTTGTAAAAAAAAACAAAAAAAAAACAAAAAAAAAACAAAAACGCGTTTGATCCTAACTGTATTCTATCAGTGTCATTAAGTAGGGCGAGGTAGGCTTACAAGCTTTCAGAATGATAAGGAAATTCCATTGATCCAAGTCAAGCGTAAACAGTGAATATAATTACAAATAATCTCGTCAATTGCAAAACACAGCGTGCCGACTCTGTAGATTCGACTCCATTAAACTACATTATGTGCATGTATGTATGGCTTTGCTTCGCGGACGAAGATTTAAAGGAAGTCCACGTCTGCTGCAGGCTCGTAGGTGACTGATGAGTCCGATGAGGTGCAGGCAGGCACGGTTGCAGCGGTTGCGGCGGGAGATTGGTTGGCTGGGGTTGGGCGTTGGGTTTTTTTCCTCCGTTTAAGTATTTGAAGTGTGAAACACATTGAATTGTAGTTCTCATCATTCTAGTCGACTAATGGCAGCACAATGTTCCTTCATGGTCATTATGCAGGTTACGGTCACATCGCTCCACTCACGTGGTACGGACAGCTCTTCTGTATGCTGTACGCCCTCGTTGGAATTCCCCTGATGTTGCTCGTCCTGACCAATGTTGGCCGCGTGATGGCGACATCCGCCCGACTTCTCTACAGAATGTACACCAGCCGCCTGTGCAAGAGGGTGCGGTGCGGAAAGCGCGGGAAAAGCAAGAAGAAGAAAAAGAAGAAGCAAGCTAAGAATGCTTTGCAGCGAAAAGGTAAGATGGGTTACTCATGATGTTTTTTTTTTTCTTTTCTGTTCTTTCGCTGTCATTCTTATGTGATAAAACATATCAGATTTGTTGGATGTTATGAGCTATTCGAAGATATTGAGAACATGACCATGATCATCAATCCCCAGCAGTTAACATACATAATTATGATAATAGTGATGACGAGAATGATAGTTGCCATCAAAATTACGCCAAATTCAAGAAATGAAATACTCAAGGCACATTCAAAGATGAGAGGGCGAAGATACAGTAAGATGAAGAAACAGGAAGAGATAAACAATCTTGAAACAATCAAAATATTCAGATTCGAGTTTCTTCACTTTGTCTCCCTCAACAAATTAAATTCGTTAAGATCGCAACTGCTGATCTGTAAATTCACAAACATGTCGGAAAAAAGGAACCAGTGGGACTCGAACCTGTCATCTACTGCTTTCCGGTCAGCGACACATTACTACCACCAGGCTGTCCCTGGTTGCCGGCAGTGGCATGTTCATCGTGTCACTGCCGGCAACCAGGGACAGCCTGGTGGTAGTAATGTGTCGCTGCCCGGAAAGCAGTAGATGACAGGTTCGAGTCCCACTGGTTCCTTTTTTCCGACATGTTTGTTGATTTACAGATCTGCAGTTGCGATCTTAACAAACTTAATTTGTTGAGGGAGACAAAGTGAAGAAACTCGAATCTGAACCTTCACCCCTCTGAATAATTATCATTCTTTCTATATCAAAATATTGTCACTAACTCGCACATTTTGTTTACATGTTCAGATTCTTTTTTCCTCTTCTCACGTAAAAACATGACATTGACATACATTGAAATATGAGGCAATACTGTTGATAAAAAATACATATTGAATAAATAAAAGTGTAATAATTGGATAGTTAAATACAATAATTAAATACATAATTATTCAATACATATTAGTAAAATAGATATTGCAAAAAGAAAGACAGATCATCATTTTTACAGCAGGCAAAAACACAAACTTACTGGATACAATCTGAAAGTAGGGCCTACGTAATGTTCAGTGACAATAATGCGCCGAAGGGGGGGGGGGGGGGGTGTGGGGTGGAGCGAGAAATGAATTGTAAAGTGTCTATGCAAGCAGGAAGATAGATCCTCCGAAGTTTAATCCGAAATTTAATAACATAAATCGTAACAGATTATGAAAATGGTCGGGCTAAGTGTTCTACAAATAAAATTCTTGATCTTTGCCTTTACAATCAAGTGGGACTGTTACTTTGTATGCATGTGTGTGATTGTGTGTCTTCTTTCCCTTTAAATTGGATAAATCAAATCCAATACACAGGATTGATATCATGCTTATCTTTCTCACTCTCTCTCTCTCTCTCCCTCTCTCTCTCTCTCTCTCTCCCCTCTCTCTCTCGCTCTTTCTCTCCATCTCTCTCTCTCGGTGCATCTATGTTATGTAATTGCGCTTGCAGAGAGATGCAGGGGAAAAAAATCAAATCAATACAACTGCTACCTCTGTAGAATGGAACAAAACCAACATCAACCACTGACGTCAAATTGTCCATATTAAGAGCAATATGTGTTTGAAATTGAAGTTGTTGCAGTCATTCGTGTTTGTATGAAGTGTTCAGTTCTTAGAAGATACTATGGGCATTATGATATCTACCACTTACATCAAATGTTTCTGCTTAGCATGCATACCGTCTATTCACTTTCTAAGTTGATAATATGTGTAATTCAAAGTTAAGCCCACTGACGTTATCATTTCTGTGTTGTCTTGACCTTACAGGAAGTACCAGGTCCACGAAGGGCACACAAAACAAGAAAAAAGCTCGCAAAGGAAGCAAAAAGAGTTCAAAGAAGGGGACCCAAAAGCCTCGTCAAACAGTTGTGAATATGGACAACCAAACTAAAGTGACCAATACGAGGCCACTGTCACTCAATATGGAGCTCGTGTCTGCAGCGGATAGTCGTCTACCGCCCCCATACGACGAATCCAACGAGATGGCCGAACGGTTGTTGGAGGATCGCGAGGATGCCGGAGACGCACAGGGCTCGCGGCTCAGCATAAGCAGCTCGTCCCAACAGCAGTCGCTCGTCAACCTGCCCAGGCCGATCAGCGAAGAGATAGGCGAGGGATCGGCCGATGATGTTAGAAGCGTCGTGTCGCTTGCGACGTCGTCGGAAGCAAGCCACCGATCTCCGTCACTACCAAAGAGCGAGAGTTATGACTCGGCGGGGCCGCAGCCCTTCGCCTCTGCCAGCCGAGCGGGCTCGAACATAGAGCTGGGTGGCACTCGACAAAACAAGTCGTCGTCGTCTTTCCCTAGGCAGCAGTCTTGCATAGAATTCCGCCAGTTCGATAAGGGCGACGAGGTTGGAGAGCGGAAAGACGGGGACGGAAGCGAAGGCGACTCCAGCCGCTCGTCGTCCGAGCCGAAGAGTATATCAAGGCAAGGCTCCTCGGCGTCCCGCCACAGCCCGTCAGGGGCCTCCACCTATCCACGTACCAACGTGGAATTACGAGCGAAGCGACGCGGCGAACATGGAGGTGGAACCATAGACCGAACCTCTCTGGGACTCAATCACAAATATAGCAATACTTTCCCTCGCAGAAGATTTCGAGGGCGTAAGAAGGTGTTGATGAGGCCTCCAACATTAAAGTCGCTACATCATCACAGAAAATTAAAGTTGATAGACTCTACTCTCGCAATACGCCTAGCCACGTACGACAAGATGCTTGGGAGCAGTAGGGAGGACCTCGCATTCGCGCTTCCTGAGCTGTCGTGCGGCGAAAATACAAAGCTACTCAATGACATTGCCATGAAGGGTTTCGACCCTCGCCCGCCGCCTCCTCCGCCAGAATCGGAACTATCACGTGACCGCTTACGTAAAAGCAAGGGCAAGCGGCGGAAGAAGAAAGCGCGCAGGAGCGAGACGGGCGATGACGAACTGGGGACAATCTACGAGGGGAGCGAGTCGGACGCGAGCGAAGGCCGTGCGCGCGGCGATATCGAAGTGTCCGAAATTCCCATGTGGCCCGTTCTCCTCCTACTCTTTGGCTACATCACCTCGGGCGCCATTTTGTTCGATCTGATCGAAGCAAACTGGAACATCTTTGACGCTTTCTACTTTTGTTTTATCACGCTAACGACGATTGGCTTCGGTGATTTAGTACCCGATAACTCATTAATTAGTCTCATCGCTTGCTGCATATATACCATGATTGGTATGGCAGTGACATCAATGTGTATTGCGCTCATTATGAAGAAATTTGTGGTGACAGTTAAAAACTTTGGCCGAAAAATAGGCATTATAAAGGACGATTAATTTGTTTAGGATTCCCTGTACATCGTAATAGAATTAGCCTTAAATAGAGCTAGTTAAACATGGACGCTGCATTTTTTTTTCACGTGATATAACTGAATTTGTTCACTTTAGCTATACGTTACACACTGTTACAGCTAATCACTTTAATCGCTCCCCTCAATAGATCAGTTGTAGAAAAAGACGTACATGACGTGTGGCTCATTTCTATTGAACGATGATTTTATGTCATAAGAATCACACCAACTGTAGCAATTGAATGAGGCAAAAGTTTTCTTTTATCAGTTGTCCCCCTTTTTTCAGTTATCCCCCTTAATAACAATATCATAGGACATTCTAGCTCATAAACGTCTATCTTTAATTTGCACAAAAGCGTGAAAACATGAGTCTGAAACAGCACCGAGGTTTTCGCTTTAAGTATCGATAAGGTACACAGTGCTGTATGTTTAAACAACTACTTTTACCTGAAGTAGATCGTCTTAATGGGAAAGATTATTGTTATTTGACAATCTTTTGAACAAAAAAAAAAAATCAGTTATTTTCATCGTTCTCCTTCCTCAGATTGCCTCATTGGTAGAAGATTATGTGCTTGAACCGGACATTGTGCAAAACACTGCCTAAAATCATACTGGTGTATCAAGACCTTTTGTTTACATGACGTTGGAAGGTATGTTGACTTTAAAAGGGTGTCATTATTCGTAACTTTAACAGGTAAATCCGCCGTAATTGCTAGTGCAATAAAAATAACAGGAGTCGGTGATTCAAAATATTCCTTCTATAGATATGTGTACTCTGAAGGCGCAATGAAACAATGCAGCAAAACCGCTCTCTTGAATGCTGGTACAGCTCATTAACCATTTCTATGCCAGGAACGTTTGACAGTGTATACAAAGCTATTGAGTTTTCTGTCCCAATCGGCACTCGAAGCATGCAACGACTTTAGCAGTAACTATTTCAGTCCTGGGTAGCTACGATTGTTACGCATAACTCTACAATGTGCCGAGAGGCTGCTTTTCCATATATCCACTGATGATGGAATATTATGTGTCATGTCCAGGGACAAATTTACATTACGGTGTTCACAGTCGGATACGAAGTCAATAGTAATGCTAATGCGATCAATCACATAATTTATGATATTGCTCTCGACAGTATCGTTTGCTATGATACGTGACAAAAAATAAATATTCTGGCTCTACCGGATTGTAGATTTACGGATTTTACGGAACTGGTAGGCTTTGCTTCGGAGCATCATTGATGAAAACGGCGTAAAGCCTGATGTAATATCTAAGCACATCAAAAGCTGGTGTACTAAGCTTACTTCTGCGCACACAGTCAAAATGATAAAATTCCACTCTCCATTCCCTGTCACGTACATAAGATCGTGCCTGTCTTACCACCAGTATCGTATCCGACTCATGTACTCAAAAGAGCTTGCTCTTTCTTTTTTTTTTGCACGTGTTGTTAGCGTGCCCTGTGAATGATTTGAATTCGCACAAATGAGAGACAGACGATTGACAGTCATTATTTTGTCCGTAAACATGGTAATGGTTGAAGTTTCTTAGGACGAGGGCACTACTTTGTTTAAATTTGAATCCAGAATTTTCATTCTCCTCTCCTTCAATCTCTTCCAGTGAATCTTTGCGTACAAAGTAAATGTATTGAATAGATTAACAATAATTCACTTACAGCTGACAAGAACAAAGCCGATATGAAATACGTGCATATATGAATTATCTTAGTATCCATTACAGAGAAATAAGTCTTCTTCTACCAGACTGATATGTAATGATAATAATGTCTTGACATCACATCTGACGCTTTTGAGCTTACCATAGATACATTATATTCATTTCTCATAGGCTATATGTACAAAATACAACACATCGAAGAGTCAACACTTTTGGCAAAGCAACAAAGGCTAGACACATTTGTCTGTATTGGGTCTGTATTGGTACGTACTATTGAGTATCCATAAATTCGGCCTTCGAACAATCGAATTGTGGTACGATGTATCTAAAACGATAAGCAACATTATGGGTAGTGAATTTTGGTTGTTGTTGTTTTTTTTCTTCCATGTGCGTATGATTTTACACGACTTCTAAATTCAAAATAAAACGCTATATCAGCAAAGCATTCAAGAGCAAATGCTGTAGCTTGAAACATCCTGGATAATGATCACATTTAATGGTTTCTTAGCTTTATTATTGGATTCAGAACGCCCTGTCATGAAAATGAATGGCTTCGAGTCAATGCTGTTCACTGGACAATGTCACCTTATCCGCAATCACCGATGTTGACGCTCTTCTTTTCGTTTTATTACTACTATTATTATAACCAGAACAGCCGAATAGTACGGATAATGGCATCAATGATGCTTCCCTTCCTTTCGTCGTTATTGATTAACAAGATTACTGCAGCCGAATACGGATGCGAATGGGATCAATGTTGGCGCTCTCCTTTTCGTTGCTATTGATTAACAAGATAACATCAGCCGAATATTACTGATGAATGGCATCACTCTAGCACCAGCTCTCATGACGGGCCGACGACTCGAACAATACTGTCAAAGTCCCCTCCGAAGGGTGTCAAACACTATTGTATTACTGTGGGAAATATTTCCAGTAATTGGACGTTCGAAAGAACTCAAAGGACAGACTCGAAAGAATGACCTTTAAGTCATAATGTTTGAATCGACAACTGGTCATAATTATCATATTATAATTGTTGCTATTATCTTTTATTGATAAAAATTGAACTTAGACCTGGCTTAGGAGTCACAGTATCAAACTTTTCCCCGTACGTCATTCTTTTTTCTTTTCTTTTTTTGGTAATACTACACGAATACTCCAAGAATGTTTTACAAAGATGTTCTGTCCTGTCGTCAAGTTCTATTGCAAATGATCTCGAAATCTGGATTATGAACATGGCATTTTTGTCACACGAAAACCAGAAGGACATCAACTCCGCAAGCTTTACTCGGAGTTAACATCGCTCTGGTTTTCAGCTGTAAAAATGGTATTTCATTTCATCTTTCAAATATGCGAGAGTTAAGGTATTATTTTGGAAGTCTGAATAATATGCTATTTTAATGTTTTATATTTTGATATTGTTGTATATGGCAAATGTACACTCCAAAAGGATAAAGTTGATATATTATATAAGACAACTGATATGCATAAACCAATATCATGTTATATCCCAAGCTATGCAGTTTCTTCGTGTAGACATTGTAAAGGAAAGGATTAATGCGAAACCGAACATAATTATATACATGTAGATTGCTTTCGATGAACTTTTGAAAGTTTTGTAGTCATAGCTAACTTTTCGTTATTTTTCCTTGGAGATGTTATATCTCGGCATTATCTACCTGCGATTCTTCCCGATGTGTATACCACTACCCATTCTCTACATATCCCTCACTTGTCTTTGTCTCTGTGTTTTCTCCCTGACAACGCGCTAATTTCCTTGTCTTTCTCTATCGGTCTCGTTGTTTGCTTCCCAGCTATCTTAAAAAAAAAAATCCTATCCGTCTAAACATGTTTCCCCACTGATTTTCCCTAACAATTCCCTTCTTATTCATCGAAGGAAGAAACCGCCAAGGGAAATTTCCTCTCAACTGAGAGGCAGAAATCATTCTATTGTACGAGGACTTTGTTTCGTTTTTATATCTCATTCGGTTGATATGCAGAAGAAATAATGATCGCAATAGAATCAGCTTCACCAAAAGTTGGAGTTTGAATTTAAAATAATTTCTTACTATCGCGAATTGTTGTTTGTGGATGTATCATTTATTGAATATGAATGTGTGATGGTGACTTATTAAATGACATTTCATAAGAAACTGTTACTGCAAACACATTCCATGACTCGCTAGTACATTTTGTACATATAACTATTGTATGTGTGTTGTCTGTTGTTCTTGTTGTCGCGTGTTATCTGGAAATTAAAGACCGGGTAGCGTGGGGACTTATGGAGTGGGAAGGCTGACCCCGTTCGGATAGTATTCGAGAATCCTCGTAACGAATTGTGTATAGCTTTATGACTGATCTCTACGTCAGTACACACACAGCCGAAGAATCTTTACTGGAGCCGACCGTTACCAATTGTGACCCTGCACCTCAAAACAAACAAAAAGTTACCAGACATGAATTTTTAGTTAAGACCATATTCTGAAAGAGCAGACTTTAAGCTCTAAAATGATGTATAACTCAAATCAATTGGACTCTCCTAAAATATCTAAATATTAGAAAGAAAGCACAAACTCAGGAAAAGTGTGTACTGAGAAAAGAGGCTCTGAAGTACAGTGCATATTCAAGCGCTTAATCTTTACCAAACTGTGCAGGCTGTGCAATGAATGGGACAAAAAACAGGAACTAAACCACCAGAGTAATAACAATAAAGGGATTATTAGATTAAACTGAAATTAAGCATGCCTCATTCACACATTCTGTCCATAATTAATGCCAATTTTCAAAGCAGTAGCACTATCCTTTCAAAAGTTATTAGAGTTGAAAGCAAAGAGAGTGGACAAGGTTTTTCAGAAATGAAAAAGGGATTCTAAAGACACACCTAATCACACTATTCTACCAAAAATGTTCGAGATAAACTGCTAAAAAAAACCACTTTCCTGCCCGTTTTATGATACCAAATTTTAGCATAATGTGAAAGAAGACCCGCTCTTTCAGAAAATATGAAAAAGTTAAGTTCGGCTAAGTTGACCCATTTCACTAATTTTCAGTCCTCACGCAAAATCAGTGTGTGCGACTTTATGTTCGTTTTGAGGTGCACGGTCACAATTGGGTTATTGTGGACTTGTGCTATTCTTGGTTTTTCATTATACCACGGTGGGCAGCGAATGAATTGGGCAACCCATGAATCCCCACTCTACCGCGTCTTTAATATCTGCTCCGAAGGTTATACCGACCGAATGACTAAGGTCAGTATTCCATTTCCGCATTTACTTTACTTGAGTAAATTCAAGTTCACTGAACATACAAGTTTTAGTGAAACTTTGCCAAAGGATGAAAATATTATGCAATCTTAAATTTTTACACGTTTTCATGAAACGCTGATGTCGGCCAAAACTGCATGACTCGAATTATAAATAAGGTGAGAATGATACCGCCTCACCATTTTTTCCGTTTCTGAATGAAAAATCGATTCAAATTTCTTTTTTTCTAAAGGAAAGAAACTGTAACTTTCTCTATGCCTTTACGGTTCCATGACATTTGCTCCTTCGACAGTTTCTCCAATGGAATATATTATGCACGTTAAGCCAATTATAAATTCCACCCACAAAAACATCCCTAGCCTTAATCCTAATCCTCGCATTACACTAAACCTAAAACCTTATCACAACCCTACCCTTAAGTCCGTGGAGAAAATGAGACCGGAGCATTTGTCGCAGGAGTAAAATAATGTCGTGTCACCTACCATTAGAACTACTGTAGGCCTACATGATGATAATTGTTAATTCAATGATTCCGAAGGATAAGTTTCTCCTTTTCAAAAATGAATTTTGGAAAGCACAATCATAGGAAATTTATAGAGCAGGAAATTTATATTTTTTTTTCAATTTCATGATACATGTCATTGTGACAGACATAATCTAAATGGTCATAATGTTGTTATTTTCTGTCCGATTTTTAAAGCATCAACACTGCAAAAAGGCCGGTGTTAAATATGAAACACCGAGCTGGTGTTAAATTTCCGGTGCTCATTCATGGTGTTAGATTAACACCTCCGGGTGTCATTTCAAAATTTAAAATTGTCTTTTGAATAGTTTCTTAGTTACTGCACTTCTTGTTAATTTTGAACTTCAACAAGACGATAGAGAATTTTCCGATAAAGTACTTGATTTTTGAAAAAAATCTGTAAATACATTTACACCACAGTAACACCAGTTGGTGTGGTCCCCTATTGAAGATGGACGGGTGTTATACCATTGAAATTAACACCACCAATATCAAATCAACACCATGCGGTGTCATTATTGAATTAACTCTAGCGCAGTGTCAAAAATATCACCAGCCAGTGTCAAATTAACACCACGAAGTGCCAGGGGAACACTTTTTAACACCGTCACAATACACTTTCTACACCTGTGGGTGTGGTCCTCTATTGAAGTTTGATCGGTGTTAGATTTAACACCCATGGTGTTAAATCTAACACCGATGTTTTTACAGTGTACGTGTATCTCTATTGCGCTTGTTTAGTCTCAATCTATTTATAAAATTCAACTTGAACACTGACTGGAGTTCCATTAATCATAATTCCACATCGCGGTCCATATAATTCCACATCATGGTCAGTTTTGATAAACAGAATAAAATTAATCTAAAAGAAAGCTTATTAGATGTCGGGAAAAGTCAGAAAGTTGTGGAACACTAAAGTTTTACCTTTTTTTGGAGCAATGATATTACTAAAAACCACATAACCTATCATGGGTGGAGGATGAGGTGATTAACAAACATATGTGATATTATTTTTGACAATGGGACAAATGATATTCTTCAAAAAAAGATGACACATATTTGGATGCCACCTCAGGGAGACACTACATGTTTTTTATATCATTACTAATTCACTGTATTTAATGCCAAGCTTTCGACCTTTTGACGGTCTTCTTCCGGGCTCCTGGAATTCACCATAACGAAAAGCAACCAACTGCAACCAGACTTGAACAAAATCATAGTAAAGCACTAGTAAGCACAAACAGCAACAGCAATATGACATAACTTCATTATTGTGTGCATAATATATGTATATAATATATATATATATATATATATATATATATATATATATATATATATATGGTGTGTGTGTGTGTGTGTGTGTGTGTGTGCAATGTTCATTGTAAATATGGGCCTAAAATCGAATGAAATTCAAATAAAGAATATCATAAAACAAAACAAAATGTTGCCACCAATTTCATCCAAACCAGCATTTTCGTCCAAGCAATTCCCTGTGAAGTTCTCATTTGATTGCTTTGTAGTTTTCTCTTTTATTTGAGCGTTTGACCTCAAGTTACACACATGTAATTACTATGGTATGTTGGAGTGCAGACCCACTTTTTGTAGTTGTAGGATGGTATGGGTTGTCGTGGTGACAGGTTTTGTTTTTATTTTTATTTTATTTTCTTTTCTTTTTCTTTTTTCTTTTTCATGTAGGACCTATTGAGTTATGTAAATGTCATTTGTTGTAATTGTTACCTTGTATATATGTGTTTACAGGGCCCCCTGGAAAACAGTATTCGATTACTGTGGGGTCACCCTGTATAAATAAAACGAAATAATAATAATAATGATAATAAAAATAACTTGAACACAGTCATGACCAGCACTTCACCTCACATCCGGGGATTTATTTGAAACTCGTTTCTAAGCACATCACGATGTCTACACAGCTGAAAAAAAGAAACAAATGTACGTGCAGATGTACTCTTGCAATGTTTTCAAGACACTACCCCATCTTCATTACACAAGCTATAGAAGTACATGAAGAGTTTGTTCGCAAAAACCAATAAGTCCATATTTGCCAAATGGAGATATTTGCGATTAAAGGTCAAGAAAAATAAAGAGAATAATAAGAAAATGTTTGCTTCTTTTGACCATTACTTCAAAAATATATCTTTATACTTAGTGACCAATATATCATTTAAAAAGTATTATTTTGCACTTTATGACAGAGACCGTACTTCAAAATCTTCAAAAATGGACTTATCGGTTTTTGCGAACAAACTCTTCACATGTATATGTGTTTTTTTTTTTAGTTTGATTAATTCTGATCTGCCATAGAAAGATGCATCACAAATATGTTATACTTGCGAAATTGGACATTATTCCATGCGGCAGAACTGTTCAATATGACATGACGTAGTAAATTGTTCTTATTACGTCAGTCATTTTTTTATTCATCATGATTGCTTCATATAATATGAATTGTCACTCCCACTCCATGCATTTACTGTAGCTCGCAAATCGTTTTGGCACCGCCAGTGGTGAGGACCTTACAGTTATTGTTGACCCCGCGATCTGGCCTTAATCCTTTCTACAAAGGCATGAATAGACTGTCCGGGAATTGGCAACGTTTATCCTCGTTGGAATTATCCCCATTCAGCTTGAGTGCGAAAATTCACATATTCTTTTCTAAGTCTGAATAAAAGGAAAATCCAAACAAACAAGCTCTTGCGTAGATCGGCTACGGTTATCCAAGAGCAGACGAATACTAAGGCCACTATTCTGTTCACCAGAAAGAAATGATGAAAGCGTTGAGTATTTGAGGTCAGGTCACAATGGAGGTTCTCTACGCAAGCGAGCGCGGTCATTTTGCTCCCCCTGCAGACCAAGTCGTACCGAGTATACGAAACACGTATTCGGCGACTGACCTCCGATAGCATAGAACAAGTGGTACAGCCAGTGCTTTGATATGTATAATAGTAAAAAATGTCAATGTATATGTCAATGTTACGTCAACGTATGCCAGCTTCTTGGTTGACCAAAACATGGCCGGGACCTGCAATGGTCATAGAATCCTGAAAGAGCTGCTGTCCTCCGTGTTCTTGGTAACCTCTCTTTATCGGTGTTACATCACAGAAGACGTTAACACTTTCTGTGCCATCAGGGACTTTCAACGGGTGCACGTCACGAGACCGACACCCACGAGTCATACAGCCCACGAGTCATACAGCTCACAAGTCAAACAGCCCATGAGTTACAATGTATAATATACAGCTCACGAGTCATACAGCCCATTAGTTCGACACTAAGCTAACAAGGCCCAAGAGACCGACACATTAAGCCCTGTGTTGTATCTGTTGACCTCGTGGGCTGTTTTTACTTCGTGTAGAACTCATGGGCTTTAATCGCCCAGTGTTGAACTCATGGGCTGTATGACTCGTGAGCTGTATGACCCATGGACCTGTTTTCAATGAGAACTCGTGGGCTGTATGACTTATGGGTGTCGGTCTAGTGGGATGACTCCCTTCGACACTATGTAATAGGGTGTTCTGTGCCAATTGGCACTCGAAATACACAAAGGATTGAAAATATCGCTATGTTGGTTTGGCATCTCGTCTTCAACACTAAATTATGATTACTCTATCAAAAATCATACGAACACATTGTTGACTGCAAAATGATCATTTGCATCTGTTGTTGCAGTTCTCAAAGTCAAATAGTGTGCAATATCTTCCGGAAATAACCATTGGATACGCTATAATATGTATTGCATAGTGACAATTCGATCTTGACAGCAACATTTTGTAAGTACCTATAATATTACTATTTTTAAGACAATGGGGACGATCGAGCTGATTTTACCGTATCACACATTTTCAGTAGACACCTGCCCAGGTATACCCGGGACTAGTCTTCAACGGGTTAAGTCCCATAATTTTCTTATTTCGATTTGTGATTTTAATGGAACGTTTTCCACTTTCTTTGTTTCACTTTACTTACTTGTTGTTTTTTTTAAGCCAACGAAGATTGGAATCGCACTTTAGATTCTGCCAATGTATCGCTGTGTGTTGTGCTTTTGATTTGCAAATTGTGAAAGACGCGCTGAAACTCTCCCTCACTTGAACGTTCTACAACTCCATATTTCAGTTTAATTCTGTTCAGAAGACTGAACGTTCTGAACGTTTACTCAGAACTAAATTCAAGTAATAGAATACTTCTTTTCAAAGCCTACCAACTCAGACATTTCCACTTTTCTTCACCTTCTTCCCCTGCAGTATATTTCCATGAAAGTTTTCCTTCCAGTACTCACAGGACTATAATAAGTTATGTCATGCATTGATTTGTAGAAGACTACATTGTTATCTGTAACTTGCTTTCTACATCATTTGAAGCAAACCCATTTCACACTTCGATAATATCAAACTTACACAAGAGCTTTATACGTCATTTTGGCATAATTCTGAAAAGAAATAGAAGAGAAACAAGGAACGACTGAGCTGGGAGAAAAAGAGAGATATATGTAGAGAGGGGGAGAAGGAGAATAGAGAGATATGGATATATTGATAGAGAGAAAATAGACAGAGATGGGGAGGGGAGGAGGAAGGGGGGGGGAGGAGATGAGAGATAAAAAGAAAGAGAAGTTGTCCGCCTCCTAATGAAGGCACTTCACTGTCCATCGATTTCCAGACGCCCGAACCAAACCGCATGAATGAGTCGTCTCCAGACCATGAGCTAGCGGCTAAACTCCACTAATTGTCCTCGATGAGCCATGAAATGTAAAGCTAAGCCAATACATTCCATTCATACGTTATTCTCGTGTCCAGCCTGCATGACCTCACGATATCCTACAAAGTCGCCATCCAGTACGAATTAAAAAAATGGTCGCTCCTTTCATCATCGTCACAACTGGGCATTGTTGACGATTTGACAACAAACCCAACGCCAACTAAACAAAGTAGTTTCGCAGTAGACTGGGCATACTTTTGTTTTTGTTTTTTGGAAATGATGTTTGCTTTACTTTCCAAAGACTATAACTTCTACAAATATCAAAACTCTTAAGAGTGCTAATAATGTGATGAGATGGCATTGATGATGTTTTGTATGTAAAGGTAATTTCGTACAGTATATTCAGAAGTGTACTGAGGAATGTATTGTATCGCGGATGACGTTCTAATAACCACTGATTTGGTGTGACCTTCCTCCCCCACAATTCCTTTCTATTTCCTGGTCTGACATCTTGCTCTTTTTCTTGTTTGTTGTCGCTTTCATTACGTCAAACTGTAATGCACACGGACAAGCACAAGGATTTACCTCTGATAAAGAAATTCATGGGATAATCACATTTCATTTCACGCTTTAGAGTCATCTTGCCGTCTGGCTACATTTCGACGTCGCCTACGTAATCATGGCCGTATGATAAGGTGATCCGAACGAGACGACAACAATGACCACGACCTTCATCGTTAATATCCTAATTATGGTTGTAAAATATATAATATCTATAATTTTCTTTCATTTAATATCTTTAATACTAATATTATTCTGATGGCCTCACTAATGAAAAAAAAAATCAACCCAACAATGATGAATCAAATTATGAAATTAATCCTGCAAAGGGGCATGCCCAATTTATTTTTGAATTGAACTTTGGCCATGTATTCTCTATAACATACATGCCTGCTCAAAGAAAACAATAGAGAACACCACTGAAATAATCATGTTTCACATGTTGCAACAATTTAATTCTTATCTATTAGTTAGACAATGAATTTTGTTTTTGCATCATTTCTGTTTCTTTAGGCTGGTACCTTTTCATTTTCATATTTTATTAGGAGAGATATAACTTTCATTTCCGATATGGATTTACGGACAAGAACAAAATGTGTACTCAATAATCTTTTCGGCAATCATTATTTCATACGTTGATGTTATATGACAAGGATCTGCATAAATCTCACCGCACAAAAACGTAATCAAGCATGTCATGTACCCCTTTCTTAAGGTTGTCTCGAACAGTGAGCATCATGCCCCGGTATACGGGATGTAGTGAAGAGACAAAGGGTACCAGGAATCGATACTAAAGTGAAAGCCAGGCTTTCAACTCTCCGCCACTTTTCACCTCTTTCCGGCGTGCGACGAAGAATGCCCCAAAGCACCGAATCGACCAGCGGATGACACCCCTTGAACCAATGGCTGGACAGCTGCTTGTCTTGACCATCACTTCGAGGTGCAATGTCCAGCTATCATCACCCACGGTGACAGCGGAAAGAATTCATAATATCTCGGGAGTTCGAATCGAACGAACGATTGCGTCTCCAGAGTTTGTGCTTTCTTCACTTTAAGTTGCTGTTGTTTTTTTTTTCAATAAAGGTCATTGAGGGAATTTCCGCCCATTCATTACAGACCAAATTACATTCTGTATAGTCGACGAGAGTGGCTAGTGAGTGTTGAATCTTTGAGGAGTACGCTCTATAAAGTTGGTCGGAACAGGAGCGCAATGCGCTACGAGCTGATGAGGCTGAGATGTATGGATGCCTTTGGAACTTTGGAGAGTTCTGCTGCTGAGTCACCAGAAAGACAAGGATATTATTCTTACACCTCCTCAGAGTACTCCGTCCTCGCAGGTAAACTTGACTTGACTACTTACATTTTGTACTTAAAGCTATCACAGACGTAACCCAATGTGATATCAAATGAAGCTATACATGTTTATTTTGTATCATTATCAAGGCATTGAAATGAAGTCAACATTAGCCATTTCAAGTAATATCTTATATTTTGTATCAATAAACACGACGGATTCATTCAATCGAAATAAGGACATCGTACATGCAAAATCTGTAAATCCGCTGTTTGTTGATATTGATTGGGTAAACAGTATAAAGCGCCATATAAATACAATTATTATTATTATTATTATTATTATTATTATTATTATTATCATTATTATTATCATTATTATTAAACATAATGTAATTAATTTACCTATCTAAAAATTCACCACACCTTTATCCCTAAAGACTTATTGATTATATTCTGCATGTGTAACGTTTGTAATTGGGTGTATAGCTGCTGCAGCTGCTGAGTTGCTGGATCATATCCCTTTACCATGGTCCATGACATAAAAAAGTGTTCTCTTCATCAAACCCCTTTATCTCCATCACTATCTTTCATCATTTTTGTATCAGATGAATAATGACACAACAGTCTATTACTTTTCGCTAGTTGTTTTCTTTTATTTTCTTGTAATTGTTGATATTTGTTTTGTTCGTCAAACTACAGCTGTACTATTGCTTTGAACAAGAGTATAGATATCAGCATACTAGTTATACTACACGATGTTTACAGCGCCATTCTTACATGTCCATCGTCTCCTATATTTGTTTGACACTGTACCCCTTCTCTATCCCTGACACATTCTATGCGTGTAAACAGCATTCGGACCTGTTTGCTTTCTCAAGGTAATGGGCTGTTGTGCATGTCAGTGCGTGTGTGCAGTTTCGCACATGAGCGTTTACCTTCCTTCACAATACCACCATTAAACTTTCTAATAAGGATGAACAAAAGCTTTCCGTTCACATAGTCGACGATTAACTCCTTTTGTCCACTTATCAAAACACTTGCCCCTTCTTTTGCTTTCGACACCCCCCCCCCCCCCCCCCCTCCCCAACCCACCCTCATGCATTGTCCACAGATAATGGTCTCCGCCGTTCACTCGGCGTCTGCAGCGGCTAAGATGAGGCTGGACGAGAGGCGCGAAAGTCTCTTCCGAGAAGCTGGCCAACTTCGCTCAGAACTGGTAAGGAAGGACTGTAAGAACTAATCCTTTGATGGCCCTTTTGAAAGATTACGGGCTGAGAACAGGGACACCAGTCAAAATTTGAGTGATCAATTCTTGGTCAGATTGAGCAACTAATTATAGGTACGGGAAAACGATCAACGCAGTATAAGATATCTACATATTCAGTTTCCACAAAAACGTAGCCTTTTATTCCGAGACGTTTCCATTTTCAATGCCACAAGGAATAATGTCAGTGAGTTTCTCTGACATCACTTTCATAATAAATACGCCATTTTGCATGCTTCAATTTGCACAGGATGTTACAAACATCCTCTTTTAAAACGCTGCTCTTTGAAACGACATGAAGAATATAACGTCAGTGGTTTCTAATGACATCCATTATACATCATAAAAAGCCTAAAGATTTTCAGTGTCCACAATATATTTTGGCATTTCTCAACAAACCTATAGCTCTTCTTGAATGACATGCACAATTTAAAGGACGTGTCGATATCCACTGGAAACTAATGTTTTAGAAAAGTAGGGCCTATTTTAGGAAGGAGGAATAGCTGGTGGTTTATTTGGGCAAAGACTGAAATAAACAGCTGCACGAGGGCAAGACGGCCTTTTCTATGATCACTCACTTCTTAATTCGTAAAAACAAACAAACTCGTTTAGGCTTATAGTGTTCTTTATGTCTAGTTGATTAAGTACAATGTATTTCATTGAATCACAGAGAGTTAAAACGTTGTATCACTGCAATCTAGATTGCTCTGAGAATGTCAGGAGAGTCTATATAGGGCCTAATTCTGTCTGTGGTGTGAAGAATATACAAACCTCTTCGTGGCGAACAACCCTTGAAAAGATATCAAAAGCAATCATGCGGAGTGGTTCTTATGTACAGTGTATGTTCACACTTATTGTGAGTTGCAGTCACTTGATTTATCAGTGCAACGACTAACTGTTCACAACTTAAGTTTGATTCAATTAAAGCCCAGTCATGCCAACTGCTATTGAAATCTAGGCGTGTTCTACATGTATATCTGATATAATCACAAGCAACAAATTAAACTGATCACTGGATTCGAACGCTATGCAAGCTTACTCTGGATGACAACATTAATATAGTTTATTATTTCTTTTTTTAAACTTTTATGTCAAATGATCAAATATTAAAACATTTTTATACCTTAATAAATACGCTGAATCAGACGGCGTTACGCACATCCAAATTATTTTATATCCAATGGAGGAGAGCAGAGCATTTTACCTTTCTTTAGTGTGTGTTTGCTTTCATACAGCGGATTCATGTAAATTAAACCTAATACAAGTACATGAATAAGCATCGCCGGAAGAAATATCGTATTATGAAAATATCTGCTCTTTTATTAAGAAACGTCACTTGCAATCACATTCCTTGCTTCTTCTGTTTTAATTCACTGGTACACACTTGATTTATGTCGAGTTATTCTTACATGTGTTTTAACTTGTCTGTTATCTCTCGGTTTTTTTTTTTCATTTTCCTTTCGTCTTTTCGGTTTTTTTTTTTTTTTTGCGCTGAAGAACACTGTATTAAGCGCATTACAAATGTAACGCATTACTATTACTATTACTCGTCGCTTTACGATAAACATGTTCTCTTACGAATGCCACCGATTAAAAGTACGACAGTGAACAGGTGAATGAGTTATCATTTATGACGCAGGCAATATCAGCTGTCTGTATCCTGTTGGGGTTATGAGAAGATATGATGTAGCCGATGTTACTATGCAACGGCATAAAGTGACTGAGTTATATCGTTAGGTCGATACTCTACCGTGTTGAGACGCCTTCAATCTCCATGGTTGGTTAGTCTATCGAGGACACATTAATCTCCATCATATCGCGCTCGACGTAATGGAGCGACTCCTCCGCGAACAAGCGAGTTTTCTTTGCCAGATCTTTCCTCCCTGCTGCGATATTGTCGCCGAGTAATTATCCTAATCGATGGCATGATGTTCTCCCCACTCCAGCCCCATCGACTCAGGTTTGGTGGATGGGTATCTATCGATCATATCTCTCAATCCAACTGGTAAAGTACCATTATTTCATGACGCGCCTTCGATTTCTTATTCTGTCTGTTCAGGTGGATAACAGGATTTTTACGACTTCAAAAATCGATTCAGTCTTTCTGCCAAAAAAGAACGAATACTGATGCACAACGAGTGCATTGTCGGGAGAACTGGAAGTTAAACGTTAAATTTCATCATTGCTCCGCCTTGGCGTACTCCTTTGTAACTTTTCAATATCTTGGTGGAGAATTTCGAATTGACAGCAATTATCAGTTAAGAATTTGGCAAACAGGATTACGAAAGACAAGATTATCTAATAGTACCCAGTAAAGAGCTCAAGAGAAGATGTTTGAGAAACAGAGGTAGAAGAAGGAGAACATGACTGAGAGAAAAAGACTCAAAGTGTGCTTTCATCACTTTCCTTCTGATATTTCATTGTAATCAAATATCAATTTCCGATACCACATCGCGATCTAGCCGATCTTATAGTATCATTAATGTCTAGAGAACGGTCATACCGTAGCTCACAGATAAGTAGTTCACAGAGATCAAACCAATGAATCGTTACCTATTCATTGTTGTGTTTGGGTGTTGTTGTTATTTTTTCGACACAGCTCGTCATTGCGCACCTGCTACTTATTAACTAGATATAACAGAAACAAATTTGTTTCATCTTTCCACAAAACATATCACGTAAGAAAATTAAAAATGATCTTGAGTATGCAATAGCTGCCTGTACGATGAAATTACAGGTAATTAACGAAATAAAAACATGTATAAATTGTTGATTCGCAGTTGGTTCTGGGCATTTGATAGCCTTTCTTCTTTTTTAGTTTTTCTTGTATGTATATTTTCATATTCTTTCTTCTTTTTGCTAGTCTTACGTCCACCATTCAAAATATCACGTTCTTGTTAAGTGTATACACGCTACGATCTTTGCCATCATTTTTTTTCAACTTTTGATCATTCATGTACTTATTGATTGATTGATTGATTGAAACCAGCAAGAAACACTTTCTTACAAGGAAGAAAAAGCGTTTCTGGTCTTGCTGTTTTCCATTGTCATTAATTTCATGATAGTTTTCGAAAGTGATACATAATTATGAATAACCAGCAAAATGTCATATGTTTGTCTATATCTGGCCGATGATAAAAATCCGAATTTGCGCAGCCAAGCATCTTATGGAGTGTCTTCATTCAAATGCTGTCTTCTCCGCCCTTTCGTATATAGAATGTGAGGTCATACCATAGAATCAATGGATGCTGAATAAAGAGCCTGTATCGATCCATTTTCCTCACACGTTGGTCACGATGGCTGAAATCAATACACTTTGAAGAATGAAACATGTGTGATGTATCTATTCAGAAGAGCTAGTGTTGTTATGAATGAAAAAAAAAGACTAAACAAAACATGATCCTTGAAGCGACAAGACAAAGCAGAACAAAACAAAGAAGATTCCTATAATCAAATTCATGCTAATTTAATAATTTTCTTCTTCTTTTTTTTCGTTTTCATATCCCCAGTGACTGGAGTGTCAGGTTTTACTTTTCTTTTCTTTTTTTTTATTGTAACGCACAATATCATCGTGCGGCACACTGTGCTTCAAGATCACGGTAACAATTGCACAGAGTATGTCATTTTCCTTACCTGTCAATAGTTTGAACCTGAAAATAGTGCTTGCCGGTGCTTCTCAATCACATGTAAAGAAACATAGATGCATAATACGTAGGCCATATTATGGAAAGTTTCCATCGACTCAGCTCAAAACAGAACACGACTTGCGCTTGACATGCTTCTGCTCAGTTGATTCAATAACATTGAATGATGAATACATATACGTGATTTCCGCATGCAATAGCTTTATCTATTTCTTTATTTCATTAACTTAGTCCTCTTTATGCTCCGCAACCTTTTCATTGTGCCAAATTTTCTACCAAGTATAGGGATACCTGTAACCTGTTCATATTTACACAGAATTAGGGTTCTTCATTAAATGTCGACAAATCGTTTTGAAGAAAAGTTGTAAGAGAAACCATGATCTCTTTTTTTTTCTTACCAGTACGAACTTGGCATGCACGTGATATTATTGTTAAATGAGAGATAATTTGGTTGAAATGATATGCCGTATGACAGCAATAAAAGTCTGATGATTAAACTTAACCCGTTGTCTACGAGAAACGGGTGCCCCTGTTTCGAAGCAGTGGGAAATCAAGTAATCCCGGAAGCAATGGGCTAAATGCCAGCTTTATGTAGAACATGCATGCAGAGGAACCGTTTAAGAATGCACAGCACTCATACTATGAAAAGATGTATTCTGGACTTGAAAACCTCTGTTGAAATTCACGTCCAATCCTTTACTGCTGGCATGTTGTCACGACTTTTTAAACTATGGTGGCAATGATAATGAAGATCTTATAGCAATAATCATTATCTTAGAGTCACAAATTCGTCAGTCCAAATCTTGGACCCAAGACAACGTGATTGCTCCTACAATGTATATACCAGTAGACAAGGTTCCTTAGATATAATACTATGATTGCTTCACCTTGTAATGTAGGCATGAAAAGCGCACGGAATACAATTGAAACATCAGGCTATCATGACATACACCACCTAATTAGATATCGATTCTTACTCGCGCATAACCTCCTTTTCAGACCCTGGCGAAGAAATAAAATAATTATGTGCATAAAGTAGTACTGCAGATCCTTTTTTTTTTGTCTGTTGTCTGTGTAAAACATTGGTATACATGGTCTTCCAGAAGCAAGCATAGGATTCCTGGCCGTTGTATCCTCATCCTGGTAATGTCATTTAGGTATGGGGAGGGTTTATTTTTCTACTTCGGTAACGCTCTGGCACAGTGCGTACTGCAGAGTTAGCTGTAAAATAACGCCACTTCTAGTATACTATTGTTATTCTATAAACCAATCTTATAATTCATTCCTCTTCACTGATTGTTTAAAAAGTTTGTATACTTAAATAAGATTCTATCACTGGTCTTCTGTCTTTAAGGGTATGAAATTTCACCTGGTTGTGAATAGAGCCATGAACATTATTTTATGATAATTTTTCTAGAAACAAGTGAAAAAAAAAATGAACTGAAGTGGATGCAACATTATCAGTTTGTAGTACAACGCAGGGTGATTACAGCCAGGTGAATTGCTTTGAATTACATAGTTCATTAGATGTAAAGTCACAGCATTTCTCTGCTACTTCGCTTGAATTCTTTCCGAGGAGTCACTCAGATTTCATTGCTCTCATTAACGAAGACTTCTTCTTTTATCGGGGGAATTTTCCATGATTTATTTTAGAGTGTTTCATTATGCCTTTTCATGTGCAATGTTCCCACGGTCGACTCAGTCAACGGCGTGCCAAGTTCGCATATTTCGCTAAAACGCACAAACCCGCCCAATCCAATGTATATATCGCTAAATGCCACAGTACAATGAAAGCGTCACTTGCGATTCCATTCTTTTCACATGTAGCTTACATTATGTGGTTATTGAATACCAAGCGGTGTTACCTATATGATTATGATTTTTGAGTAAATTTTCAGTTTCTGTCACTGTTTTGTGTGCAAAAGTCATGCCTGGACAATAATGTAACTACTGGTAATTCAATTAAATAGAAATAATCATAGATTTGTCAAAAAAAAACAACAACAACAAACCTTTCATCAAAGCATAGCTTGGCATTTTCTCCACAACTTTGCCTATTACTGTCATGTCAAGCGTAACAAAAATCCATAAAAAGATGCTCAGATTAAAAAAAAAGAGGTTGTTTTCCAAAAGTATGTATACGTTGCCGTCTCAGAATATTGTAGCACACAGGTGCTTTGCAACATGCCGCGTAAAGAGTTAACGATGCTTATATCTAAAACCAAATTTTAAAGAGGTCACATCTTATTTCGTATTTTGCTCCAGGAAAACATCAAGGATGCACACCGACTCGTCAAGAAGGAGATTAAAGGCATCCGACGAGCGATGGGGCTCTTGGTGGTTAGCTGTCGGAGCCAGAACAACGGCGAGAGAAGCCGCGAGTCTCACAATCTTCAGTCCAACTGCAATCAGATGATCAGATTACCGACAGAGTTTAGCCAGAACATCGATATGGAAGCAATGTGTACCGACATACCCATGCTGGAGCCGCTGTCTGATGATGACATGATTTTTGGTGAATATGACGAATATGATAGTCCGCCTCCGGATGAAACATTCCGACACATGTACCTACAGCGTCGGCAGAGCTATCAGTTTGGATCGCCCTCTCCAGAGCGCGCCGTTTTCAACGCAAAGCGCGTCAGCCCAACTCGCGCGTCTATTCACTTCGACAGAGACTTTCGCGTCAGTCCGTCTGCCGCCGGCACAGTCCATGGTCGAAGATCTAAGCTTGCCACGATGCGCGAAGACGACCATGACGATAGTTCGTACATGAGCAGTGAAACCGATGTTGAAACGGACTATGCTGGCACGGAGAGTAGCGAAAGCCAGGATTTGAGTCCGCGCTCGTTTGTTCACCACATGGATGGAACTTACGCTCATTTAAACCATGGACAGGTGCCCCATTCGAAACGACGTGGTTCGGCTGGTATGATAGACGCGGAATCTCTCCGCTGGAGCAGTAGTTACGATACGGATACCAGGCAGTTCGCTCTCGAGTCAATAGCCGAGTACAGAGTGAGTTTGAGTCGAAAGCATCCTCCTGTTTTAAGGCGTGGCTCAACGCAACCTAACCTATACGCCTACAGCCGCCAGACAACGAGCATGAAGGGAGCAGCAAACTCAACAAAAAGGCATCACACAGCGCCGCCATCACCGGCCGATAGTTCCAGGAGGTTTTCGTTCCAAATTCCGGCGACAAGCAGCAGACATGCTTCGACGTCGCCGAAATCCTCGCCACGACAGACAAGGAGCGCATCTGTGTACGCCCAGCAGGAACTCATCGGCTCGCCACTGACCATGCGGAGAGGTTCGGCGGCTGCAGCTGCGGCGGCCGCTTTCACGTCAAGAAACTATCATCTTGAACGACGAGTCACAGAAATTGTCTGAAAAAAGGGAAAGGACACTCAACGGAGACACATCTAGACTAAAAATTGCAATTACATTGACAAAGCACTAATATTTCCGCAGTCTAGTTTGTCTGAATACAAACAATGAAGGCTGGAAAAGCAAACAAAGAATGGATAAAGATTAACGAATGATTATTGTAACATTAGGATTCGGAAGGAGTTAAACTATATTAAATAAGAGTTCTTCACGACGTCATTATTTCTAAAGGATTAAACTTTGATCGAGCTATAGAAAACAACATGTTTCATAATTAGGCCGACTCATGGAACCCAATATCACTTGTGTTGTTTCCTTTTTCGTGTCAAAAGTTTCTCTTTTATTTTCTTTGTATGATTCACCATGTCATTAACTCTGCGATCACATCAATCTCTCTTAAAGTACACCTGTACAATTGTACCTCACGAATACTATTATTTCCGAGATTAAAAACATTTACAAAAATGTCAAGCGTGGTTGTAGCCATTCACCGTCATTAATGTTGAAAAATGATATGACTCGGGTATTATAACATAACTTTCACCCTAAACCTGATACACTGCTGTTGTTATTTCGTCGTGGAATGTTGATAGGATTATGTCGTCGGTTGAGAATGATAAGGGTGTTAAGTTGTCGCTAAACCCATAGTGTTCAAGACAAGTTAACGCCCTTCTCATTCTCAACAGACGATGTTATAAGATGAGACAGTGCAAAATCCGATTATTGATCTCATTGACGCTTTAATTACAAAATGATTTGCATGTTGTTGTTGCTGTTGTTGTTTTGTTTTGTTGCAATGGAGCGATAAAATTCTGCGTCCACGACAGATCATGATGTGCGTCTCTCAGCACTGCTGAGAATAAGGCATGAATATGTGCTTTCCGTGCAGTAACCACTGAGGGCGCTCGACTAGAAAAGTAAAGCTCCATGGCTCAGCCAACGGTCTCTTTTGGATAGTCATTATTCCGTGTATTGAATTCTGCTGATGTGCAACAGTTCACAAAATTATACGAGTGCTAAATCAAAACATCTTTTGCGGCTTGTCATTATAATTGTTGTTTTTTTTATTTTCTTTTGCGTTTTCTGCAATCACTGATCCACTCCTTACATCACCCCTACCCCCCCCCAAAAAAAAAAATATGGATATATACTGTAATAAATTTCATGCCTTACATAATGTCCTCAACAAGTATCAAACTTCAGCTGAAACACGCATCACTTACCTTATGATTTGCATTTACCTTGACTAATGCACAAATTCAAAATAATAAACAAGTCTTAAAGAATCACGGTTCAGACATTATGGTAGCAAGGCCCCCAATGCTACAGTCGTATGTGAGAAAAAAAAAAAACAACTCATGTCCGGGTTAAATTTCACTGGAGGAAAAGAACCGTGAAACGGTATTGTATGTAGCCTGTGATTCTGTATGTGAGCTGGTGCATCTGTTACAAGACAAGTTGCCTACATTAATAGGGTGTTGTTATACACGTTGTACCTATTTCAACTGATTTCACTATTAATAACATTACGAGGCAGGATAGACTTTTTGAGCGCTGGAGCTCAGTGGGTACGGAAAGAAGTAAAATTAAGGAATCCTGAATGATATACCTATTCGGATCATTGTGACGGACGCAGGACCGGAATTAAGGTATTTTGATGTCTGTGGGCCTATACTGGTCGTGGGTATGAGATTCGAGCATACAAGGAGTTACTAGGCGAGCTTGGTACATCTACGGCTTTACTTACACCCTGCAGTCAGGGGGTTGGTGACCGTCGGTCTTACTGACTGATGCAAGCGAAACATATTTTTTTTTTTTTTGTACTCCATACAACAGGTGATACACTGCATGGCTCATTCTTGATCACGGTTATAGTGTGGGGTCCTTTTGCTTATCACGCATTGGGTAGGCATAATTATTTGGATATTCTGTTGGTGGCCCCTCTCTTCACAATAGCAGGGAGTTTTCGCATCATTGAAGTTGAATGATTAGAATAGAAGCCGAAGATCGAAATAGCTGCGCGTTATCAGGCACTTTTCTATACAATGTATCATAACCGGGTCATCAGGCATTTTTCTACAGTATACTACGGTGGATTGTATAACCAGTATCATGCTTCTGCACTGTTTCCGTGCTAGTAGTGCTGTCATCACGAGGACTTTCATTGCTTTGTGCACAAAAAATACAATGAAATTCATGATGTTCCGTGGATAATTCAGCAACGTCAACCCTTTAAAGGTCGAAACTGACACTTTCATCATCGTTGCAAGGTTATCGCAACACAGCAAAAATTCTGATGCAAAGAACAAATTGCATTTCAATTTTCGATTTCATTTCAAAAACTTAAAGAGAACTTTAGTGTAGATTAGAAGATAAGCCAACCGGAAACTCCCCGAGGTCATTTCAGCTAGTACCATCACGTCATTTCATATACACATACTGTAGTTTCTGCTTATATCAATGTTTTCAGAGAAAAAAACAAACACGTGAGACTGTAAATTTCCACATCCGGAATATTTAAGTTGATTTTCACGAAATATCTACCAATATCCCTGCTTGATTTTGCAGTGTTAATATCAGTGCAAAGATCAAACTTGGAAATACAAAGAGCAAGAGATTATTGCAACTCATTCGTTAAAGTCCAGGGCCCCGTTGCATAAAAGTTACTATTGTGGTAATTTTGCCATCCAATGGTAACTACCATGGAATTCTCGATTTTGATTGGCTATTGAGTATTGTTACCATGGTAGTTACCATTGGATGGGGAAGTTACCACAATAGTAACTTTTAAGCAACGGGGCACAGAAATATTTTGCCCTTGGACAACTAACTTCCTGGCAGCGCAGTAACTTCCTCCATACACCATTGAACTTTATTTATGATTTACCACCAACGCTCCTACATGCGTTGACGTATTGCGATATAGGTATAGTACTATTCTGTTGCATGTTTGCGATCTAGACCTACCGTATCATACGAACACGGTAAATCCTGAATGTGTAGGGATATTATGCTAACACCCTTTGATGGTAGTCATATATATATCTATGTTTTCGAAGGAACCGTTCCATGCATGTATACCATATTCAAGAAGGAAGTAACTGAAGAGGGCGTTTCATAGCATAATCAGGAGTTGGTTTCATGACATTTGTTCCTGCGACAATAATTGCTCCCACAAAATATGTGCACGCTAAGCCAAAAATGAATTCTACCCTCAAACATAACCCTATCCCTGATCCTTTGATATGACCACATCAAACTAAACATAAAATCCTTTCACAACCCGAACCCCAACGAAAATAAAACCAGCGCAGTTGTCGCAGAGGCGAATGTCGTGTCACCATGGAGTTCCATAGCAAGTCACAGAGGAAGTATTAGCAAGGGTAATTATTATGAGCAAGAATACGGCGAGGCTATCGACCACCATGGTTGACTTCCCATTATGAATAATAAGATGTCACGTAAAATACCGCGTTCGCATGGTTGACTTCACACTTTGAAATGGTGGTAATATTTCCTCAGAGTGCTTTATTCACTGAATATGTTTGGAGTAGCGCTCTTGAACCTAAAAATCGCTGTGCTATGATAACTTGAAAGAGGCGAATCCAGGAATTCCACAAAGGGGGAGGGGGTGGGGGGGGGGGGTGGGGTGAGAGGCGCACGCGTCCCCCGGCCTCCATTTTTTTCTTTTTATGTCATTTGGTTTAGCAAAAAAAAAAAGGGGGGGGGGGCGCCCGCTGCTCCCCCACCTGTATCCGCCACTGTATGTAGGTTATAATATATATCATGTATATATATATATATATATATATATATATATATATATATATATACTATATACTATATGTATATGTATATATATTTATATGTATAATCATGTAATTCTGTTTTACTGAACTAATTTGTTGATCTGACTGACGTCTGTGAAATGCACGCAAACGCTTGATTGTAGTAGCATTGTAAAACTCAAGTGTTTAAAATAATCATAAGGAATAATCGTTTTCACTCTAATAATCAACTTTTACAGATTGCACTCACGAATGTAGGTGTGCGTCATTGTCTGTATAACGAGATACGAAGTAAAAATGTGACCACTCACATGGGTTTTCGATACAATACAAAAATACACAATGAAAGATGATCACATGGGAAAAGATGAAGTCACACGTTTCCAAATGTCTGACAACAACAAGAAAAAAGATTTTTACTGTAAGTTTATGGTGCAAGTCATAAACACCAAAGACGACAATCAAAAATGAAAAAAAAAACAACCAACAACAAAATCTCATGAATAGAATACTAGTTTTATAGACCTACCAATAAATTTGAAAACTTGTGATTATCATATCTACATCTAAGAACACTACTACACGAGTGTAATCCAAACATCACTCAAGCTTTCAAATAGACAACCCGAATGGATTTCGGATTATATGTAACGCACGTATTTCGACACCAGTAATGGATTATTGATGTCAGTGTTCACCTTTTTACAACTATGAAAGGAACGCCGAGGTACCTAACAGGGGATGTTTCCCTATCGAGACCCTTTATAGAATACACTTGTATAATATCGTTCAAAAACATCATGATAATGCAACAGGAAAACACATGATAATGGCTTTGCAGATATGTCGTTCTTGAAGGAAGGTGTTGTCACTCGTAATTGGACGATTCTGCAGTGATCAGACAAACCAGGGAGGTGAGAGTAGTTCTCTCACCTTCCCAGTGGATAACCAAGGAGATATGTGATTGGACAAGCCATAGCTCAAGGTACATGTTCGTTGTACTTCCCAAAACGTGTATCGTCTGCATGAGATATACATCAGTGATAATACACACGCAGTTTACACGTAATGCCGTTGTTGCTGTTGTTGCTATTGTTTGATTTTACTCGACCCTAAACCACGAAAAGACTCCTGTCCCTATTGACCTCGAGTTATTCACTCGTCGAATCTCACGGCTAGACTCGCACACGAAGGCACTCTTCCGTAACTATTCTATACTACCACCTAGTCTGGTTTCCAGACCCTTTGCCAACTGCCAACGAAGTCGCCGCCCCGCGACGAAGTCGCCGCCTCTGCCGAAGGCAAACTGCGCGACAAAATCAACTTAAACTATACTAGTTTTTGACGTTGAGGGCGTCAATATCATGAATAGCGAAATAGTATGGGCAGAGGGTCTGGAAGCCAGACTAACTACCACCATGAGAATGGAAGAGCTAGACGCTCAGACGTGAAAAGCAATGTTGTACGTGGACATCCCGCCCGCACGTACTGGCAGACAGCAGTGAGCCATGGTGATGCCGCCGTGTAGAGGACTGGGGTACCGACGCTCCGCTGGAGGTAGGTTACACTGATTCATTTCGAAGTGCGGGATATTATGCTCGTGGGGGATTGTTAGGGTAGAGGCCTGGTGCTGTGTGAGTCGCATGCGGTGTATTAGGCATTTTGTCAGTTGAAACGATGTCTTTTTTAGAGAGCTTGGGTCCTTTTAAAGCGTGATCTGAAAGTACAGCAAAGAGATTATAGAAACTGAATACTATAAACTGTGTGTAACATACCTTTGTGAATGTAGCCTGAATTTGCACCTGATTTAATACTATCGATCACCGGCCCCTAGACCCTCACATCAGCACGGCGGGGAGACGTGGGATTGCCCTGTAACGTCTGGGTTCGCTCCACAGAGCAGACACCACACAGAGAACTTGCTTTCCGTTTCACCACGGAGGTTGAAACCTTCCTGGTTTCAGCTCCTTAACCCTTCACATGCATAATAGGGCCTATGGGATGGGCAAGTCATAAAATCCTCAGTAAGTTGAGTAACTATGTAGCATGGTTCATCTCCAGACCAGAAAAAAAAAAAAATCAATGGAGACAATAGGGGTGGACTGCACGTTAAATAAACTTGTTGATGTGTGTTCTTATCCTGCGAGTGTTACATATGTGAAGTTATGGAATGATATCCGATCTTATCAGATCCGATCTTATCAGATCCGATATTATCATATAAGTATTATCTTTAACACAAGATAAAACTGATCAGTTGTTGCTGGCATTGTATATGATGGGATTAGAGTTATTATGATACTGTACTCTTACCTATTATATACATAGTTTTGTTTTCTCGTCTATGTATATTTCAATTCTACTGTGGTTGTTTGTTTGTTTGTTTTTTTGTCTGCACGTGTCGTTATTCCTACTCCTTTTCTCCATTTTGTCTTCATTTGTGTCAGTGACTTTGGCTACCTGTGATCGTGCACCCCCCCCAAAAAAAACAAACAAACAAACAAACAAACAAACAAACAAAAAACGTCAGACATGGCATTTTTAGTTCAGGGCAAATCCTGATGAGCGGGCATAATACCCTCTCAGCTTTCAAATAATGTATAACTCAGTACAAGTGAACCTTCCAAACCTATAATGGAAAATTTAATTGGAAACAGAGCTTTCACACTCCAAAAAAGTATAAAATGACAAAGAGGTTTTCAAGTTTAAGGTCTATCCGAGTGCTTAATTTCACCAAGCTGTGTGCTGTGTAATGAATGGGAAAAGATTTCAAACTAGCATAGCAATCATAATGACGGGATGAGATTATCAGATTTAGCTAAAAATTTTGCACACTCCATCAGCACATTCTGTTCATGACTATAAAGCGAACTTCCAAAGTAGTACAGCGTCATCCTTTAAAAGGTTATTAAAGATGAAACTGAAGAGTGCGTAAAGGGTTCGTAAGAAATGAAAAGGGACATCTGAACCGTACGTAATCACATTAGTCTACATAAAAGTGCTATAAAAACACGTTTTGCAATTTCCATTTCTGATTTTGATTTTGTTTGATATTGTATAACTGTGTAATAGATTTGTGTAGGGTGTTGTTTGCGTCCGCTGTACCTTTCATTGAGATAATTATGTAATTGTGATGCAAGATGTGTTTGTATTGTCATTATTATTTTGGTATAGCGTAACGTCAATGGAAATAAAATTTCTATATCTGGCATAGACCAATAAAGATGATTGAATGAATTAATGAATTTGTTTACACCCTGAACTTTGAATCATATAGAAGATTAGGTATTTCTGTTTCAGAAAATATACAAAATTAGAGATTGACTATATAGGCTGGTATACTAAACCTATTTTTAGTCCTATTTTGAATCGAGGTGTGCGACTTGTTGTTTTTATGTTGCACGGTCTCATTTGCCTCCTGTCGCTTTATTCACTATTGTAGGAGCCATCGTGTTCCTCCTGTGCACTGTGTTGGTGGGGACGTCTTCTCAGATCATCAGTGACAATTCGTTCTTGCTGGTTTCCCGTCAGTGGGATTTCTTCCTCGAAAGCAGCGGGGTGAAAGGGGTGAAAGGGGTGCAAGGGGGCGACATACTTAGAGCGGCGCTGAGCAATTATTCAACCCCGTGCACACAAGAGCTCGAACGCGCCTTCGCCGAGGGGGGAGCGAAGAGAAATACGAGTAAGAACGCAGATTCCGTAGCAAGCAAATTATTGTATCTGTGTGGTTACAATGCATTCATTTTCTATTAGTCATATCTCCTTGTTCCCTTGAAAGCTCAGGGTGAGTGTTCCCCCTACGGCAAACAATACTCATTCGTTAACACTACAGCTTCCTAAATGTTCACAACGAATGAGAGTACATTATTTGCAGACCAAACATACAATAGATCCTTTTTGAATGTCAATATTATCTCTCCTCTGTCTGTAAGTCTTTCTTTCTTTGTCTTCTTTGTTTCTTCTTTCTTGCTTTCTTTCTTTCTTTCTCTCTCCTTACGTCATGAACCGTGATCATTCTCAGTTTAAGCAGGGAGGTGGGAAACAGACAGTGGTGTGATCGTTGCGTGCACTTTGGCTGATGTATAACCACAATCTTCAAGCTGGTTTCTAGAAGTACCCCCTTTACCGACCGAGGAAAATGGGTTAAGATTTTGACCCCATATCACAGGCTTTTAGAAGGGGAGCCATCAAAAATTACCTCCCTATTTTAGGGTTTTGGAAGGGAGGCCAGCAGAATTGCCCCTATCTCATGCTTTTGGAAGGGAAAATTACTCCCTATAGATGAAGGAAGAGTGCTGAGGTAAATAGTGTCTACAATTTCAGAACCTGCATGGACAGGAATACATTATTTAGAGACGTTCTCATGCTGAGTGTACCCGAGAAGATGTACTTCCTGCAGCACTTTTCCTTCACTCAGGGTCCAGGCTTGGATTTCTACAGATAGACATGTCTGAACGATATTGGGAAATATTTGTAAACTACCCCCTGATTATGAATATTTCGGTGGAAATAATGAAAGACCCCCTATTCTAAGGAATTTGGTAGATTTTTCCCACGAGTTGAGCCCCGATACTATGCCCCTTTCCCGAAAAATCGGGAACGCGCATGCGGTACAGATGACCACCAGATTGTGAGTGGTGAGGGGGAGGAGGAGTGGGGGTGTAGTTGTAATGTATACTGGGAAATGATCACTCAGATATTTTGATAAGCGACATGCGTGTATCTCCCTAACACTATGAAGCAAATATTTTGATAGGTTGATTGTTATTTATGATCTATTTTGCCCCAATTTTCGCACATCGTTTCATTTCAGAGTAAACATGGACAGTAACGGTAGACGGCATGATTATGCATTTATACATTCAGATACAAACTTTGTCATATTTTGAGGTTTGCTGCTCCCCATCTTTGCTGTTCATACAAGGGCAGGCTAGTCTGAAAACGCACCTCAGCCAAATAAAACAGGGATTTGGAAAACAGTTCTTTTGTCAGTGAAAAAAAACACTCTTACACATTCGTCATTGTCCAAACATCTGATCAGCTGGCGACGGTGATGATAGGATGGAAAAATAAGAAGACATTCGTTCACAGTCCATTATTGAGTGTAGTAGGTCCATGGTCTACCCATGGTCTATACCGATAGTATGTAGTAAGCGTATTCTAACACGAAATATCCTTCATTTTGTAATTGCCACTGTAGAAAATGGCGTTTTATTTAGTCACCAGAAGGGATAAAAATATAGCTGTTGCCCTTTCATTGAAAGACTAGTTGTGACCTTGCATCACAAAACCAACAAAAAGTCGCCAAAGATGGATTTTCAGTTAGGGGCAGATTCTAAGCTTTAAAATGATGTATGACTAAATTCAAATGGACTCTCCTAAAACCTATCTAAATATTGGAAAGAAATCACACGCTCTGGAAAAGTGTGAGCTGAGAAAAGAGGCTCTGAAGTATAAAGTCTATTCGAGCACTTCATCTGTACCAAATCGTGCAGCTGTGTGATGAATGGGACAAAATCCAGGCTGTAAGCCACCGGAACAACATCAGATTAAGCTGAAATAGAGCATGCTCTATTAATTAATACATTTTTCCACGATTAATGCCCACTTTCAAAGCAGTAGCGTTTTTGTTTGTTTGTTTATTTTATTTATTCACGGTTAAAAACACATACAGAGTGTGCCCGCATTCAGCTAATAGCTGTTTTTCAGCGAGGCCGTGATATACATTAAAACAATAGATAAAAACAATGAAATACAATTAAACAAAACATAAACAAGATTGAACACATTTACAGTATTGAAAGGAAGAAAAATACAAGGAAAAGAAAAACCAAGAAAAAGAAACCGTAGTAACCATGTAGTGACATAAGAGGACATAGGTTAATATTCAATATCTACATGATGAAAGAAGAGAGCCGATATTTTCAATTTTACAGATCTCTTTACCAAAAAATTTCAAATCTGTTGTAAGTCTGAGATTGTTGGGCAATGTATTAATGTATTCATCCAAATAGTGCTGCAGTAAGTGAAGTGAGGCTGGATTAAGGTTTTGTAAAGTATTAACGCTATCTTTTCATCAGTGAACTGTCTTATTCGCTTTAAAGCAAAATACATCTTTAAAACCTTTTTAAAGGTTTTAAACGTTATCCTTTCACCCAAATTCTGAGATTTGCAAGTGCACAGTTGTAGAAAAACTGGTGAAAACACACTTTCCCATTCACTTTATGATCCCAAACTTTAATAGAGGTAATGTAGAAAAAGTACAGCTCATTCTGAAAATAAGAAAAACCTCAAGATTTTGATGTCCTCAAGTAAAATCAAGGCGTGCGCTTTTGTTGGTTTTGTGATGCACGGTCACAGTCAGTGGTACTATTTGGATACAGTGCAGCGAGTAACGGTGATATGGGATGGGTTCGTCTTGCCGGCAGAGTCCGTTTTAGACCGCTTTCTTCTATTATACTTGTGGCCTACGTTAAAAACGACAAACCATCCAACATAGAGTACTTAGTCCTGCATGCGACTCAGAACGAAGAGTTTCATGGCAAAATGGGCTAAGCGTCATTTTTAAACATTCTTATGATAAGTCGATCATCATCAGATTGAGATTAGTAAAACCCTTAGTGATACCTCAAGTAACATAATATGTCCCATTTTTGTATTTTTCTCCTTTAATTGTAAATATCGCAACTCAATTAGAATGAAGTTACCGCTTTCTGCGATAAAACTTTTCAAATAACCTTGTCATCGTCCTGCTTTGCTATCACTCGCATTACCCGGTGTAGTTTGCTTTAAAAAAAATTAAAAAATCTCCCAAAAGAGACGTAATGCTAAAATTATACGTATCTGTAACTATACGTCTCTGGCGATCTACGCCATTCAGAATAAAATCAGTTCTTTTCTGTCTGGTCAATGTAGAGAAGGTTCGATACGAATTACTATTTGTGGAATGTCTTTGTAAAGCTAAGTTGGCATACATTTTATCAGAGAAACTGAAGAAATCAGAGAGAGAGAAAAAAAGAGATGTTATGATAGGTATATAATGGTATGTTTGCATCCACAACCATTTTGGTTGCGGTAACACAATATAAGAAATTTCAGCAACGCTATTTTAGCATGTCAAGCACCTTTGTAATTATTTGTTTGGTGTGCATATCGTTTGTTTTTGTTCTAGTTCTCGATGCAACGGGTAAACCCAGCGCAGGTGTACTTCTGGGCTCTCTCTCCTGGCTGGGTGACTTCAGGCAGTGTAAAGATGCTAGCAGTCTACACTACTGCCTCGCCGATATCAAACAAGAGGGTGGGAGCAGCCGGGTAAGGGTTTCATTTTAATTTCATGGAACGTATAGAAAATACTCCATTTGACTGCGGTGTCCGATGAGCGCGCGCGTATGCTGAATGCATGATATATTGCGGCTGGGCGAGCCAGTCGCAACATCATGCGCGTAATGCGTGCCCGCATGGGACACCGTCTAAACGGCGGATTTTGCTGCCAGTAGGGTGCTTCTTAAAGCTGTTACGAACGACTTCCGAGCGACTGGTGATCATTTCTTGTGCTGAATTACTGAAATTCTGATAAGTAAAGCATATCACAACTGATCACCCGTCGCTCGTAAGTTTTTCGTGACTTTACGAACAGCTTTATGAAACAGAGGCCCAGGTCCGATCGGTCTTTATAGTAGCACTCTTTAAGTTGCAGCAGGAAAAGAAATAAGACCAAAAAAAAAAAAAAAAAATAGAAATAAATGCAACCAGTGTAACAATTTCGGTCGATTTTTCGTAATAAGTTGCAATAGCAATGTCATACGAACAAACTGACCAATAAACTTCAGGGGCCCGGGTCTTAAAACTTGTCATCTGTGACAACTGTCACATTTCTATGACAAATTTTTAGCCAATCAGCTGCAAGGATTTCAGTAGCATGCCACATCTATGACAACTTGTCACTGATGACAAGTTTTATGAAACAGGCCCCAGGTTCTCTAATAAGTTATCACTTTGATGACGGTGGCACCCTAATGACCTCTTTTTAAAGTTAGAGATAGTGTGAACGAAACTAGTATAGTTAGTTAACTTTGAGTTACCGCATAAGATCGCCTCGCTACTTGATAGTTTACTCTCTAAAAAATAGAGTGAAAATATTCACTCTTTAAGGAGTGCATACAAAAAAACAAAGAGTGAATTTAGAATGAAATTGGAGTGAATTTTGAGTGAATTTTGAGTGAAAATATTCATTTTCACTCATTTTGGAGTGACCTCAGGGATCACTCGGAGATTTAGGAGTGTCCCTGAGGTCACTCCAAAACGAGTGAAAATGAATATTTTCACTCAAAATTCACTCCAATTTCACTCTAAATTCACTCTTTGTTTTTTTAAATTCACTCTTTTAAGAGTGACTGTGTGTTTCGTTTTTTTTTTATGGTTTTTTTTTTTAGCTCACCTGAGCCGAAGGCTCAAGTGAGCTATTGCGATCGCTCTTCGTCCGCGTCCGGCGTCCGTCGTCCGTCGTGCCTAAACTTTTTACATTTTCATCTTCTTCTTCAGAACCCCTCTACGGATTTTCACCAAACTTGGCAGGTAGCATCCCTAGGGGGATAGGATCTAATTTGTTCAAGTGGGCACCATACCCCACCTGGGGGCCCCAGAGGGGCCCAAACTCCCAAAATTAAGGAATCTTCAAAAATCTTCTTCTCTAGAACCAGAAGTGATAGAGCTAAGTTAATACTATGAATTAGTACACTGGTGACTGTAGTTTCAAGTTTGTTCATTGCGGAATCAGGGGTGCCCCCCGTGGGACCCAGGGGAGGGGGTGGGGAGGGGTCCTTATGGGACCTAAATTGTACATTTTCATCTTTTTCTTGAAAATGCCATCATGAATTTTCACCAAAGTTAGCAGGTAGTGTCCCTAGGGGATAAGAATCTCACTCCCATCAAATGGGCACCATGCCCCACCTGGGGGGCCCCAGGGAGAGCCTAAATTTGGACCAAAATTGTAAATTTTCATCTTTTTCTTGAAAACCCTATCACAAATTTATACTAAACTTGGCAGGTAGCATCCCTAGGGAGATAGAATCACAATTCCATCAAATGGGCACCATGCCCCACCTGGGGGCCCCCAGGGGTCCCACCCCCCCCCCTCCTGTAAGGGATCTTTACAGATTTTCTCTGGAACCATAAACGATTGAGCTAAGTTGATACAATGAGTCAGTATACTGTTGGTGCCCTCCCCCACCCCACCCCCGTGGGTCCCAAGGAAGCGGGATGAGATGGGGGGGGGGGGGTCCAAATGCGGGCCTAAATGTTCGTCTTCTTGCTGAATATAACATCATGGATTTTCACCAAACTTGGCAAGTAGCATTCCCACGGGGATAAGATCTCAAAGTGTTTGATTGGGCACCGTGCTTTCCTTGGGGGCTCAGGGGGTCCAAACCTCCTAAATTAATGAATATTCAATAATATTTTTCTCTAGTTCTTATCAAAAGTGATAGGGCTTTAAGTCTTTTTCCCCCAAGCTTCATAATCCAACATTCTATAAAGTACAGTGTATTCGGCAGGTATTTTCACCAGTGTGATGGAATATGTAAACGGGCACCATGCCCCCACTCTTAAAGCTACCCCCACCATAAGTTTCCAATGTTCTCAGGTAAGAGGCTGCAAGAATGCATGGAAGGTGAACTAATGATACTCAGGTGAGCGCGTGACCCCCGGATCTCTTGTTTAGAGAGTATGGACGATATCTTAAAATTTCCATTTTGTTTTGATCAAACACAGTATTCTCCAGTCTCAAATTCTAATATCTTATCGATTATCATTCTAAATACATTTATCCAGGAATAGCATGATGTTTTACACTAAGAAAACAAATGAATCGAATTTTCGTTAGTTCTTTTTTTTTATAATGGTTATGATCTTTGGAACATTGAGGTGATGACATCATCAACTCACTCTTTTTCATGTCTGGTTTTGCTTTTACCGTTCAATACTGTTACATTTGTTACCATTTTAAGTTTCATAACTTCCTCAATTGTTATCCGTGTTTATCACAATTTATAAACTGTCGTGCTTGTCAAATATTATTACTCTTCCAATTCATGAAATTCTTATTTCTTGATAATTATAAATTATTACTCTTTTTTTCAGACTCCCTACTGTTGTGGAATTCCCCTTTAATAGTACCTTGAATTTAAATGAAATCCAATCGGAGGAGAAAGTGAAAATGACCGTTCATTTCCTTACATGACTTTTGCATTGTTGTACGGAGTTTACACTGAACGGTCGTTATTCTGAAAGGGAGAATGTTACTATCCACGTGGGGATATTATCAATGTAAAGTCATTTGAAATATAGGGTAGCATTCACAAAGGAGCACATTTAGTAGTAATTCACTTTCTCTCTTCCCAACCTTTAACTTAGCTATCCCTGTCTGTAAAATGGGGCGTATGCGTGCCGGAGGAATGTTCAGAGATAGACATCAAAGACATACTACTACATGTTGGTAAGTCTGTAAGCTTGTTTGCTTTATGTATGTTTATAATGTAACCAAGAACGTAGTCCCATATTTTGATCTCGGTAATGTACTTGCGCGCTTGACTTATTTAAGAAGTCAGTCTCTCGTACTTGCGATAAAAATCCAATCCGTCACTGGATCAATCGACTTGTCCAGAGATTTCCTCAATCTTAAGACGATTTGTTTCGTCTTAGTTCATTTTTCCAACTTCAATTCCCTCCACTGTGTATTATAATCTCATCAATGTTTACGGTTGAAATGATTTTACAATGGCTACTTGTAAGAATCATTGTCCAGATGTTTTTTCCATAATGCAATGCCGTTCTCCATCAGCGAATCGGTTTTATTAAAGTCTTCTACATGTTATGTCAAACGGTTATGACCCTTCGTGACCGCCATGTTATGAAACTGGTCCTTCCAATATCTCGATTTTTACAGCTCTTTCGAATAAGCTTGCGTTCGTCGTTTCGACTATCGATGCTCCTGTGCTTCGGTTACTGCCGAGGCTGTGATTAGCGTACATTTTCTATGTTCTTGGAAGCATGCTGCATGGCAGCACCATTGTGACGTGCTCTTCATATATTTTAATCCATTTGACGATATGTTTTCTTCATGTTCCCAGTCAATGCCGTCCTAGAGAAAAGATTTTCATTAACTCATCTGATAGTTCAAGCTGTGAATATGCGGTCTTACCATGTTGACGTTGGAATCACTGTCACACTGAATACTGTATGATCTGGCAAGCACCTACACAAAAATCAGTTATAAAAAGAAACAAAAAACCCTCTTTAATCATGTCGAACGGTAACCGTTAAAAAGCACCTGAACAGGTGGGGACAGGGAGAACATCAAACAACTGTATTATGTCAATGTACATATTCAATCGAAGATCTGCACAACACGAACGTTATAGACTGTCGGGGATTCTGTCAGGTTCTCTGTGTATACGCTGTATGCGGAGACTCTAAATTGTCGGGTTTGGGGAATAAAGGAGATTCACTTCTTGTTTGTTTGCTTTTTTTTCTTTTTCTCTACTTCTTTTTTTTTTCTTGCAGGTAAGGAAGTCTTCCCGCACATACGAGCTCAAGTCACCTGTGAATATACTGGAGACCCCACAACAGACGCTGGGTTTATCGCTACTCTGTAAGGATTATTAGATTATCCCACCCCGATGTATAATAATAATAATGATGATGATGATGATGATGGTGATGGTGATGATAATAGTAGTAGTAGTAATAATAATAATAATAATAATAATAATAATAATAATAATAATGATAATAAAAATAATAATAATAGAATGAAATCTTACAAAGCACTCATTCTACTAGAAAAATATACTCATGGCGCTTTAAAACAGGCTACATAATTTATCACGTTACAACAGACAATCACAGAAGGTATAAGACAATGAACAAACAAACAATATACATACAGTTATATCTACTTACATACAAACGCATATGTATGACGTATGTGTAATGTTTTACGTGCCGGTGATTTTGCTGCTCAATAAAATAACAACTCCAGCAATAACGGAAAAAGAAAATGCTCGCTCTTACGGATTTACGGATTAGAGCATTATAGAGGAGCAGAAGCAGCCCTAAGGAGCCAAGAGGCTACCCTGGATAAAGAAAAACCACTATTCTTATCCTGGCACCAACTGGTTTTAGTAGCCATCTGGATCGAATAAGTGTCTTTCTTGCTGTCCACCTCTTCAGGATTGTCATCTCGCTCATATGCCTGTTGACTCTGTGCGCTACTGCCATCGATTTCCATCTGAGCGGGCGAGCTATCCAAGAGGAAGAGGTTTCCATCCTCCAGAGCAGGGTGGCTGAGACCAAGGACGACATCCACGAACACAGCAAGTCTTGTAATGTCCCAACTGATGGAAGCAAACTTGAATTAGGTAATGTATCTCTGAAGGACTGTCCAATAGTTCAGGCCCTGGTTCGTAACACTCACATTCATTGCCGGGTTTCCTATATTATTCACTCGCCTTGATAGATAAACCCAGCATTATTTCGCCAAATGTATGAACTTTCATGTCCCCCCCCCCCATCATCAAAAAAAAAAAAGAGAAAAAAAAAAGAGGAAAAGATAGCGCTATTGTCTATCGAGTTGAGCAGTCAATTTGTGAAATGTTATAGGCATGATAGATGTGCTATTGATTATTATGTTGTGGTAAAGCTTTGACATTTGAGACCTTTTTTTTTTTTTTTTTTTCCCTGCAGGTATTAGGACGAAACATTGTGCCTTGGAATATCCCCAAATTTGAATTTAACTTCAAATTCCATTCTCATATCCAGGTTGAAGATCTATGTACAATGTATCCCTTATCATTCCCATTGTTAAACGTGTCAAACGCCTGCATAGGGGAATGGTACGGCAATACCTGTGTATCTCGTACAGATGGTGTTGTTATAATTGCAAAACAAATTGAATTGTATGATCACCAGCCTCAGTCTGAATACGTGAAATTCTTGCCAATGATTCAGATGCGATGCAACAATTGTAACCTCTCATACAGTGCTATTTACTTGTGGTTGGTTCAGGGTTTTTTTCTACAATTGTCCATCAATAATTATTATATTATGATATGAAACAAAGCACCTGTTTTGACATGTTGATCTCTAGTGCAACAACTAGATATAAGTTTTGAAATCATGCAATGACATTGTATGTAATCTTTAATCAGCTCGGGAATAGGTGTTATTGCTGACAATCATGTCATACCCCGTGTTTGTTTTTATTTTCGTGGCCGATAGTCAAGCTGCTCGCGTCTGGGAGAATTAATCGTTGTAACTTGGTATTCTATAAAATCTGACTTTTTTATCGTTAACGCAGACTCATCTGTTTGTGCAGCCATTACAGCAACACATCTCTTTACCATCTATATATAAATTTGTATATTTGAAACTTTCAGAAAATGGTTAACAAGTCAATGTTTAGCACACACTGCTTCGCCTTTTCAGGACTTCAGTACGTGCTAGCCAATAGCTAGCTAGCGCTACTCGTATCACCTACAGTATGTATATATCCGAATACCCGCCTGCATGCTTTTCTGACTGGCTTGATGAATCGCAAGCGATGGGATTTGTGACGCTTAGTACGTGCTTGCCCGTATAGGCTCTACGTAGTTTTTGCCCATCGGCAAATTGAGCCATGGATTTATGACGTAATTGGAATTTCGTCCATTGCATGAGAATTTACTACCGTCTTGGAATTATGATACTATGAGATATCTCACATTATGCCCAACATGCATTTAGACACATGATTCATTGTGCTACTGAGAACGAGGAAGAATAGCAAAGTATTTGTGAACATAATTATTTGAAAGAAAAAAAAATACTCCCTTTTGAGTCAGCCATGTGCTAATTAGGGTTTACAAATGATTACTATTGTCCTTCCAGTTCTACCGACTTGGAAGCGGATCTTCCTTTGCTTCTCACTCAAGAAGTCGATGTCTTCTCTTATGAACACTTCCGGGTCAAAAGACGACATTCGATGTATCCACGGGATACGGGTCATCAGCATGTTCTGGATCATCCTGGGCCACTCGTTTAGCTTTCAGCAGAAGAGTGACGCAATAGGTGAGAGACATACAGCTTGGCCAACTTTTGTCCCTTTGAAGAACTATAGGCATTGGTTTTTCAGCGACGCTGCACACTGGCACTTGTCCGACTGTCCCTGACTAGTAAAAATCATTTTCGGACCAGGGATAATTTTTTTCAGGAATGGGCTAGTGAAAAGAAAAATGGAAAAAAAAAAGTAGGCATTTATACTGATCCGACGGACGGGCCGAACCAGTAGAAAAATGGGTTAGTGTGCAGCCTTGCCTTCAGTCAAGATTCTGAACTAATCTGAGCTTTCTATCCTCGCATTGTGTTTGTCATCTTGTACACCTCTCTGACCAAGGTTACGACTATCGGATTACAGAGATTAACACGTAAAGCGGTTTCACTCTAATCGAACAGCCTTTTTTATGTGTGTGTACACAAAAAGTGATAACAGTTTCCTTCGAACCTTGAAAAACTATATCCAACCTGAATGTGGAGTTGGAAGGACGCATTTTTGTCCTTACTCGGTTGTAACACACGCCAAATAAACAAACACAGATAAGCTCGAAATCCAAGGACAAAAACTAATTGCTATTGACATGCAATAATCTGCGGAAGGCCTGTGTGAGATGTAATGCAAAGCTGAAAGTGCGAACATTGAAAAACACATCGATTTCAGCTAAGAGGGCGCTGATCTCATGATGTATTTTATGTCCGAAAGAGACTCTAGATGTATTACTCCAGTTTCCAATTTCTTCCCATTCAAGTTTGCTTTGAATTCGATAGATTGAAATATGGATGACAAGGCTCGTAAATCCCCTTTTTTGACAGTATAATGAAATGAGCCTTTTGTCAAATTTCGCACGATTCCCAGACTGCTTTGTTCAAAAATCTCATACAATTTCATAATTACTAGGGAAAAAAGTAATTGTAGCTAGTTTAATACAAGACATCAATAGCATTGGTTCAAGAGATCGAACTTGTTTGTTCTATAATTTCTAATCTGGAAAGGGAAGTGAAGTGAATGTCCAGGTTTTGAGTAGACTGGACAAGTCATGATATCAACACCCCCAAATTGTATTTGTGGTTACCACCTCTACCACTACCTTGTTATAAAGTGGGAAACATTGAAGGTGAGCACTGTTTTTTTTTTCTTTTTTACTTCTTGAATTTGCTACTCTTTGTTTGACTTTCTCAAACTGCTGGGAAGACTAGTCCAAGTATAATCTGGCAGGTCTCAACGGAAAATGCGTTTTACAGCAAATTAAACTCACCCTCAACGGGTTAATTAAATCTATCAAATGGAGTTGCACTTTATAAAGTTATCCATGAATAATGTGTCATCTTGGAAGACTAAGATGGTAGTATAACCTATGAGTTTCAGGTAGAAGCCGAGAGACAGTCTACACCAAGCAAAATAACTAAATGAATAAATAGATAGATAGAAAGATAAGTTAATTAATTAATAAACGAATGAGTGAATAAATAGTTATATATGTATATATATATATATATATATATTATCATTATTGAGGATAATCTTTAATAAACATTACTGAGTAAACAAATAACTAAATTACGATTAACCAATTAACTAAATAAATGAATAAACAAAATTAAAAATGAACCATCGAAACGACTAAAACCAACAAACATGATCTAGCTCCGAGAGGAAAGGAAATCCATCTTTGAGCTGACAATTTCTTCTCAAGTCCTCCAAAACTGATATCATTTTTTTTTTGTTCCCTTCCAGGTAATTCGGTTTGGTTTATCACCGTTCAAGCCAAATGGTTCACCTTTCAAGTGGTATTAAATGGTTACGTCGCTCTCGATTCCTTCTTTTTCATCGGGTAAGATAATTATGAACGACAGTTCTCTGCTTTCACAAAATAAGTTTTATTTTAAAAAAAATAAACATGATGAGCAGTTCACTGCCTCCCTGAGCTCCCTCCCTCTCTCTCTTTTTCTCTCGTCAGCTGTCTCTATTTCAATTCTGCTCCTTTTGCCCGTAGGGAGCTTTAGATTTATGACGCAGACGTTTGAGAGGACGATTGCGTTTGATTTTCTCCTTTCTCCCTGTTCGTGCTAAAAAATAGGGAGTTTTCGCAAGCACGACGCGGCCGGGAGTTGAGCGTATAAAAGATAAACAGGCGCTCCCATATTAGTAGAGCGGCTTACTTCGTTTCATCGGGTGATCGCGTTCGGGTCGGGTGGTCGCGATACACGACCTTTCGTAGATTATATGCCCTAATCTACGAAGGGTCGGGTGGAGCATTTGAGAATTAGACCCCTATTATTTACGAAGTATCGGGTACAGCTTACCCGAATCTTCGAGAAAAAGCCAGTGCGAATTTACGAACGATCGCGTGTTTTATCTCCGAATACGCGATTGTATTCCTACGTTTTTACTCTGAAAAAATTATCACGAGCGTTTGTATACAAGGCTAGCAGCACATAATGCTCGCCGTGCATAACTATGGCAAAGCGGTACGCTCGCGTGCGATAGAGTGATAATGCAGGTTTCAAATGACGGTCATTCATATTGTACAGTATTATGTGCGGCGAAAGTTTTAATCGTCTCGACTCGTGGATTACAACGATCTGGTCCTTCCTGTTCTATCTGAAAGTCTTGACAACATTGTTATCGGCATTATCGTGGTTTCTGTCTCCACTCATTTCTTCACTGCTGGTGACAGCTAGCTCATACCGCCTCCATGGACTTTATCGGGCTGAATCGTGATATCGGTCCCCTCTGGCACAGGTGCGAGTGTCTACCATGTGCAAAGTTTATGGAGGTTGATAGCAGTCACCGGCTGCACTATGACGAAATACAAATTATATACGTGTAACTGAATGGCGGTGAATGGAGTGGGGACCTATTTCAGGATAAACGTCCTTTATTGTACAAAACCACATAGTATCATTTATGGAGACATTCTTTCAGATCACTGCGAATACTTGTGTTGTTTGGCTGAAAAGATGGAATTCTTTTCTGATATGATCAGAATCTAGTTACCGGTGTCCCGATCGAGCCACCAAAAAAAAAAAAAAAAAAAAAAAAAAATCGGATGTTTGCCTTTTACTTTTGGAAATGGACAGCAGTAACAATCGGCTCCGTAAGATGCCAAAATAAATATCAGATGCTTGCTTTTATTTTGGAAATGAATAACGGTAATATTCCACTCCGTATGATACTAAAATAAAATTAATGTCGGATGTTTGCTTGTACTTTTAGAAATGAATAACGGTAAGATTCAGCTTCGTAGGGTGCTAAAATTAGTGTCAGATATTTGATTTTTCGCTTGAAAATGAATAAGGACAACATTCGGCTCCGGAAGACGCTGAAATGAATGTCGAATGTTTGCTTTGACGTTTTATTCGGAATAGCAGTAACATTCTTCTCCTTACAATGCTAAAATAAATGTCGGATATTGCTATTACATTTCGAAATAACAGTAACATTCAGCGGCGTTTGATGGTAAAATAAAAGTCTGATGTCTGCCTTGAAGTTCAAAAATGAAAAACAGTAACATTCGGTTTCGTGCGATGCTAAAATAATCGTCAGATGATTCAATTCACTTTCGGAAGTAGACAGCAATAACATTCGGCTCCGTACGATAATAAAACAAATGTTGGATGTTTGCTCTTAAATCTGGAAATTACGGTAATGTTCTGCTCCGGACGATGCTAAAATGAATAACAAAATGTTGCTTTTACATCTGGAAATAATCAATGATATCAATCGACTCAGACGCTAAAATAAAAAGTGGATAGGCCCTATTTGTTTTCACGTGCGGGAATGAATGAGGATAACATTCAGCTCCGTATGATGCTAAAATGAAATTTCAGTTATTTGCTTTTACATTTGAAATGATTAACTGTACAGCATTCGGCTGCCGTAAGGTGTTAAAATACTAGTAAGTGTTGGATGATTGCTTTTACAAGCAGAAGTGAATAACGGTAACTTTCGGATCTTTACAATGGCAAAACAAAATGTCGAATGTTTACCAATATCTGCAATGCTCCCACTTTATCATTTCACATGTAAGTTTTGACCACTTAATATAGGCATCAACTTTTATAATAATCTATAAGCCCATTTGCTAATATGATTGAATTTTTTATTCATTTATTTCAGACATGCCATGGGTATCTGTATCACTTCAGTAATACTTAATATTTCTTTTTCTATAATATTATGTTTAGTAGGACCGATTAAGTTTTTCTTGATTTTTTTTTCGGTCCACCAGATTTTACTTTCGAGCCACCAAAAAATAAAAATTCAATTGATCGGGCCGCCAAAGATAAAAATTAGTGTGGAGTCCTGCATATGCTATAATTGCATGTTAGTATTAGTTAGTTTCATTCGTATTCTGTGATATATCTGTGGTGTATACCTGTGATGTATTTAATGTTTATTTTGCTGTGATATCCGATGTACAAAGAATTTCCAGAGTGGACAATAATCAGTCAATCAGTCAATCAATCAATCAATCAAATTAACAAGAATGGAGTTAGCGCGCGTTTTGCAATAAAACTCTTAATTATTTCAACGCTTTAGATTTGCTGTTTTGATCGCAAGTTTAAATATTCATATTCCCCATCCTGTAATGCCATTGTTTTATTTAGAAATAGAATTATGTTTCTGAGGATATTTTATACTCTTTTATTTGTTATTGCCATTTTTGTGCTATTTTGTGGCCTGTTTAATGTCTTTTACTTTGATTTATTCACTGGTTTCGCCGCCCCTGATTCACCCGATACTTCGTCACTTGAATGACTCTTTTTACGTATAGTCGCGTTAAACGATCAGCCTTATGTCAAGGAACATTCTGTATTAAATTGTGATTATTTTACCCCTCCTTACCCGACCCTTCGTATATTAGGGCACCTAATCTACGAAATGTTGGGTAACGCGACCACCCGACGCGAACGCGAACACCCGAAGGAACGAAGTAAGCCTAGTAGAGCAGATAGCCGAAAATTGTGCGAATTTTAACTAAAGCATGGAACTTTCACCAGTATTAGTACATGTTATAGGATTCATTTTAAGATTGGGGGGTAAGTCTGAATTGACCTCTGATAGCCTCCAAAGGTCAATGACCTCAAAATTTGATAAAAACAAATATTTTGCATCATTGATGAATGTTAGATATGGTAATGATGTGCTAGAAACTCATTTTTTGTTACAGTGGAATTGTCTCCATGTTCCATAGAACGCTGACAGGTTTCTACCTTTGACCTCTGATGACCTCCAGAGGTCAATGACCTCAAAATATCAGAATATTGATATTTTGTCATTGATTAATGATAAACACGGCAATGATGTATACTAAAACCATGTTTGTTTGTTTTTACAGTGGAATTGCCGCAATGTTCCACCGATCCTTGACAGGTTTCTACCTTTGACCTCTGATGATCTTCAGAGGTCAATGACCTCAAATTATCAGATTTTGATTTTGATATTTGGTGCAATTGGTTGATAATAAACATGATAACGATGTCTTAAAATTCATTTGTGTTACAACTGAATCGTTTTCCTATCCGTCAGATCAAGGGAAATTATTTGCATGTCTCTGCCTTTGACCTCCGAGGACTGTGACAGGTCAATGACCTCAAAATATCAGAATATTGATATTTGAGGTATATTCAATGGTTAACCGTATACCTGGTGTGCAATCATGCATTATGCTATTAGCATTTATGCTACAGTAGAAATGTCTGCTTATCCACAGAACATTGGTCATTACCCTGTGTATGTCCAACTTTGACATCTAAGGACAATGTGAGGTCAGATTTTTAGAATATCAAAATTTGTTTAGGATGACAAATACTGATGTTTGGCTTCATTGGTTTAATCCTAAAAGTTTAATCATGTACAAATCACGCCTTGACATTATAATCAAAGCATGTACGTATATTCCACAGAGCATTGGTTCATAGTAAAAGGTCTCAGGAATGTGAGCGGTCAATTACTTCAGAAATGAAGCTTACGTGTCTTCAGTGATGGCAGTGACGTCAAATATAATATTTATGTTTGGGTTAGTAATGCAGCCTAGTTTGCATGAAATTATGTGCAACATTATCCAATTTGCACTGGACAAAATTTATACGCTTAAACATGGAAGGTGGGGAGAGGAGACCATATTTTGGGTTGATGCTTAAGAACAGGTATATGGCAAAGTCATCCGTAGGCGTTGTGGTATAGAGCGGGATCTGAACATCTCTCACGAAGAGAGACTTCTCTTTTCTTTTCCCACTAACAATGTGAAACAAACTATTGTTTCTCTTCAAAAGATAGCGTGCCAATTAATCTGTACTTCGGTTGGTGCTGTAAACAAGACATTCCAACCCACCACAAGCTTAGATATCCGTAGGCGTTGTGGTGTAGACTTGTTCAATAGAACGAGACTTCTCTTTTCTTTCCCTCACTAACAAATAAGTTTAGCAAGAAACATAGAAGCATTCGCACATACTGTTTACATTTTTCATCACATGCATTTAACATCGGAATTTTCATGTTCAAATTTTCCCTGGAATTTTGCCAAGAACTTTTCAACACAATACATGTTCAACAGAAACCATTTGGTTCATACATAATTTGATTAAAGGGGCCTACTTATCACCGTCCCCGTACTCGATCGAGCAGTTTTCGCTAAAGATACAAGTATGTTTACAAGTCTGCAAACAGTAGAATAATTTGCCCCTTAACAAATCAGACTACATCTCTTGAAATATCTTCAAACGTAAATTAAAGTCATTCATCTTAAACGATTTCTCTCTTATATATGATACTTGTAGTCCGCGTGTTGGTACCAGTACAGAAAAGATGACAAAGTAGGGTGGTAATGCATTTCAGTCCAACGGTGCTATTTATTCAGACCAAATTTTCGACGAATACATTCGTTTTCCTCAGGGTCGACAATGACAATTGTCGTTATATATATATATATATATATATATATATGTGACACTGCACCTCAAAACAAACAAAAAGTCGCCAGACATGAATTTTTACTTAAGACCATATTCTGAAAGAGCAGATTTTAAGCTTTAAAATGATGTATAACTCAAATCAAATGGACTCTCCTACCATACCTAAATATTGGAAAGAAAGCACAAACTCAGGAAAAGTGTGAACTGAGAAAAGAGGCTCTGAAGTACAGTTTCTATTCAAGCGCTTAATCTTTACCAAGCCGTACTGGCTGTGCAATGAATGGGACAAAAGACAGGAAGTAAACCACCAGAGTAACAACAATGAAGGGATTATCAAATTAAACTGAAATTAAGCATGCCTCATTAACACATTCTGTCCATAATTAATGCCAACTTTCAAAGCAGTAGCCTTATCCTTTCAAAAGTTATTAGAGTTGAAAGTGAAGAGTGTGGACAAGGTTTTTCAGAAATGAAAAAGGGATTCTAAAGACACATCTAATCACACTATTCTATCAAAAATGTTCGAGATAAACTGCTAAAAAAAACACACTTTCCTGCCCGTTTTATGTTACTAAATTTTAGCATAATGTAAAAGAAGACTCGCTCTTTCAGAAAATATGAAAAAGTCAAGTTTGGCTAGGTTGACCCATTTCACTTATTTTCAGTCCTCACGCAAAGTCAGTGTGTGCGACTTTATGTTCGTTTTGAGGTGCACGGTCACATATATATATGCGGAACCAAGCAAAAAATTGCAAGTATAAAAAGCCCTTTATAGGGATAAATTCTCGCAGGAGGGCGACCTTCCAGCTCAGAAGATCATTTATATTTGGGGATCAAAGGGTAAAAACTCGCCATCTTGTCATTCCCCGTAATTTGGCGCGGGACTTTGGGGATGGAGAGCCATTGGAACTGATCACTATAGGGGGGAAAGTAGTCAATGTCTAACTTATAAATTCCTATGACCATAGAATACCAATAAAATATTTTTTGTTTGTTTTCAAAACCCCCTCTTTGGAGAGGGTGTTTTGACAAAAAAAAAAAAAAGGAAATAGCTGGAAGAAAGATAAACGTTTCCATTAACTTCAAGAAGGGGAAAAATACTGAGCATATTGACGTCACAGGGTGACTAGGAAAACGAATGCAGTGTTCTGTTTTCTTTTACTCTCTATTCTATTCTATTCTATTCTATTCTTTATTTTATGTGCTAGTAGCCATGTGGGCTACAATTGTAAAACAGATACGTTTGTTTTGTACATCCTCTAAAGATCACCAGAGGTCAAAGGTAGAGCACTGTCCGTGCTCTTTGGAATATGAAGACAATTTAATTGTAAAACAGATATACTTGTTTTGCACATCTTAACCATGTTTATCATTAACTAATAATATCACAGATCTGTGTTATGGTATTTTGAGGTTATTGACCTCTAATGGTCATCAGAGGTCAAAGGTAGAGTCCTGTCAATGCCCTGTAGAATCGGAAGATTTGTAGTACAAAATCAAATGCATATTTAGTGCAGCGTAACCAAGATCTAGGCCTATCATTCACAAGTGCCTCCAAACATCAATATACTGATATTTAAAGTTCATTGACCTCTGGAGGTCATCAGAGGTCAAATCAGACTTACCTCCCGATCTTAAAATGAGTCTTATGGTATGTACTAACATTGGTGAAAGTTTCATGCTTTAGTCAAATTTTGCACAATTCTCATGATTTTGAGGGCTTAACTGCTCTTACTATAATTATGATCGGTGCGCAAAATAGCCCTCTGTGACGTCGTGAATTGAACGGACGTAAAAGTAGTGAAAACTCAGGCGCTCCGCGATTCTGCGCATGCTCAGAATAGGGTTTTTTCCCCCCTGAACGTCCCCGTCAGGAAAATCTAAGCTCCCTAATGTAAAGAACATGACTCCTAGAACGATCAGATGTCACGACATTTGCTCCGGTCTTACTTTTCTCCGGTCTTATTTTTCTTCGGACTTACAGGGTTAGGGTTTTGATAGAGTATTGTCTGTTGGTAGAGGTTGTCATGGTTATGTCTTGGAGGAACATATTTCGCAGGAGCAACTGTCATGATTCCGAACATTCAATTTAACTTGTTGTTTCTGATCAATACCAATAGTTGTAAAACATGCGCTAGCATACTTTCGAATACTTTGAAATTATTGTGATGGAAACATATTTTATTCATATATCAAGGTCCACGGCATTGTAAAGGCCATTAAGCTAATACGAATGTTGTTTTATCACTTTGATCTTTTCTTTGCGATTTTGTGTCATTTTGGATTGTTATCACTTCATGATATCCAAACCGTGGCTTTCTTCCTCTTCGATACTAGTATTCTTTTCTACACTTCTCTTCTATCTAACTCCTCTTAGATATCCAAAAAGATGAGTATACGTTGCTAGACTCAATGCAGATTCATTTTTGTCCTGACTACCTAATTTAATAGAGATTGGATGGAGACTGGAATGCTTTTAACAAAGATTTATACGTGTGAAGTAAGAAATCTATTCGAGTCAGGTTCCTTATACCAGATTTTCCCCATGTATTCACATTATCAAGAAGAGATGTTTCGAAAAAAAAAATCATGATAGAAATGGCTTTCTGCTGTAACTATTGGCCGATCGGGCTAACGAATAGTCGTGAAATGATGCAAATGTATTATGCAGATTAATATTGCACGGGTGTTAAGACTATCATCATTTTGTGGACATGTACGTATGCTTATCTTTGTTCTCATTTGCAGTGGTCTCCTGATGTCCTACACCGGTCTCAAGTATCTGAATAGACGTGCTGGTCGAGTCAACTGGCTTGCAGCGATAGTACACCGCTACTTGAGGTATGATCCAATGGCTGTGTGTGTGGTTTTCTTTATCCCCCCCCCCCCCCCCTTGGACAGCTGTTTCGATATTACACCTTAATTTATTGAAGTAAACTTGAAATGAAATGGAGCGTCATGTAAACTATAATAAAATAGTGATTGTTTTGAATGCTCGTCGACAACTGAATCATTTTGGCGTTATAATGCAAGAATTAGAAAAAAAAAGAGAATCATCTTGGAGTTAGCCATCTTATACCCCCGTCACACCAACCTTCTTGGTCACACTAGAGGCAGAATGAACCGGAATTAAGATGCCGTTGGAATAAAAATTCTTCCTGCCTTCCTGCATATTCGAAGTGCCTTCTAAAAATTCTGACGACATTCTGTGCGTTCCAAACATTCGGACCATTCTTGTGGCCAGCCCGAATGTTTTAAGCATGCTTAAAACATTCGAGGAGCATCCGAAGTGGAAAAATGAAGATTTTTATTCGAAGGGTATTCTAACTGGACTCTGATCGCATTCTAGATATTCCTACGGCATTCTAAATATGCTGACGGCATTCTAACAGCATTTGAAACAATCTGATCTCATTTGAGGGCGAATCGGAACGATGTTGCACCTCAAATTCTGCCAAAATATCTCAAATGCTCAAAATTAATGCTCATACTATTACCCCCAGTTAAATACTGGTTAATGAAAAGGTTAGAGTAAAGATAACGATTAGGGTTAGCTTTAGGGTTAGAGTTTGGGTTAGGGTTGGGATTAGGTTCAGGATTAGGAGTAGGTTTAGGGTCACGGGAAGGGTCTGGGGTAATTGCCCAGGGGGTAACTAGTCTAGACACTCTCTTTCAAGAAGGTCTTGCTGGAGGACAGCAATCTGTAGCAAAGCAATATGGTCCAAGGATGATTGGGTTGAGACTGGTGAAAATCACCATTTTATACGTTATCGGAGATCGTTCTGGCGGCTTTTTTGACACACACGGGACATTCATGTTGCATTCTAAGTACATTCTAAGTGTATTCCAAATTTTTGGGATGCATTCTGTTTGAATTCGTGAACATTCAATGTATATTTGGTAGCCATTCCTGGAACGTTCTGACCGCATTCGAAATGAGTTTATACTGCATGCGAGACGCTTTCCGACTATTAGACCTCGGGCAGCAATCGAACCGCGCTCGTGCGGCATTCGAAGTGCTTTCTAAAGATTCTGACCCCATTCCAACAATATTCTGAATATTCCTACAGCGTTCTAAGTACATTCGAGAGGCGTTCGAGAGCTAATTCATTCGGAATGTGCAAAATGATTCGAAATGGATTCGAAGTCCATTCTAAGTACATGTACATTTGTATACGAGCAGCATTCCCTACCAAACTGTTAGGATTTGAAATTTTCTCCCGAATGTGGCACGAATGTGGAAAATCTTTAATTCCGGCTGGTTCTGCTTGATTCGTGCTGATTCCGAATAAGTGTGACGGGGGTGCTGGGGATAATTGTTCCAATTCTTGTGGAATTCATTTAAGAGTACATTATATGTTTATTTTTGTGTGAAACTCATTTGCTTCAGAATGGTCTTATATTCAAGTAATGTGCATTTTAATGGTTCCAGGCTAGCATGCCTGTCAGTGACGGGCATGCTACTGCACAACTGCACAATACTTGAATATGAGACCATTCTGAAGCAAATAATTTTCACACAACAGTAGATATATAATATACTCTTAAATGAATCCCACAAAAATTGGAACAATAATCCCCCAGCATTCCCATTGATTCCCATTCATCAGTTACTATAGCCATCCCCTTTAAGTACTACTCCAAAAAACATTTTTGAAAAAAAAAAAGGATTTTGAAAAATACTTTTCAAAAATCTTTGAAAAAAAATATTTCAGAGATTGATAATAATGTTGTGGTCATCATAGCCTTGTTTGTGTTTGTTTCGTTTGTTTTATTTGTTTGTTTGTTTGTTTTTGTACCTCTGGCAGAGTGGTAAATGTCTTGTTTTTGTTTTGTTTGACTTTGATCTATTGCCCAGGATAACACCTTGCGTCGTTGTGACCATACTTCTCTACACATTCCTGTACCCGTACATGGGGGAAGGACCTAGCTGGCCCTCCAGAGTGAAAGATACGGAGTCCTGTCGCCAGTGGTGGTGGACTAATCTTCTTTTCATTAATAACTTCGTGCCTTCCAATATATCAAATGGCGTAAGCTCCTCAAACTCTGTGTCTTCGAATAGATTCTTGGCAACCCCCCCCCCCTTTTTTGCTCCCCTAGATTTGCTGGGACTCCACTCATAAACTCTCCATCAATTCACAGATTGGGCTACTTTCTTCGTACGCCTGTGCTAGCTAAAACTATCTATTGCGATCTCTTCAAGTTACATTAACGTAAACCAAAAGAGCTAACATGCACATCAGCTCCCCTTTTCCGTCGTCAAAGGACATAAATTTTGAAATTGTATTCTATTCGTTTGTTCATGTTTATGGTTTTTTCAAAGTGAAGTATAGAGCATTGCTGAAAAAAAAATGTTCTTGAAATCATTAGCAAACTATGATAGTTTTTTTTTTTTTCTTTACACTGCTTTGGAGGGTTAAGGGACTTACGGTTGTACTGAATGTAGTGATGGTCTATTCTTTCTACCTGTGGAATTTTGTGAGATACAATGAAACAAGACAAGTGTAAACGTGCACGTTTACAAATGGAGTATAGACCTGATTTTTGTCCGACTGCATTCTTTGCTACTCATGTTTCACACCAGAGATGCATCCTGACCACGTTCCAACCTTTTATACATTTGGTGATTACATCCTGAAATAGCTGTCTTGATACACCTTTGCCCTGCTACATAAAAGTTTGAATCCAGCATAATTATGTCAGAAATCAAACGAACGCCTCTGAATACTCAACTCTGATTGGCTGATGCCTTACTTACTTATTTATTCATTTATTTATTTTTTTATTTATTTATGCTTGATTTCATCTTTTTATGCAACAGGGCCCTAGTTTAACAATGATTTAGGCCGGCTAGGTACTAAGTGTTTATGATATTACTCTGTGCGTTCGCTCAGTGTGTTTCGTGGACCTGGTACCTCGCAGCAGATATGCAGTTCTTTCTTATCGGCATCCCGATCCTTATCCTTCTGTTCAGGTGAGTTTCTTTTATAATAATGCAATATTTTTTTTTTTCGTTGTCCTTTTTGTTTTTTTTCAATATAGGGCGTACGCATCTTTGTTTCTGCATCATGACTGTTTTATTCATTTAAGGACGTACATGCGTGTGCGTGAGTGTGTTTTTCAGGTTCAGTTTTGTTTGCAAAATATGAAAGGACATTAATTCCAACTATTGAATAAAGTGTAATTGTCTATCCTTAATATTTAATAGGTGGAAAAAAATACGTTGTATACGGTAAAAATCACACCTGCTCGAATTCTACGCAAGCCCTCAATGCGTCCCATTTCCGTTTAAGAGAAATGCATCATGATTAATACAATTCAAAGTAATGTTGAACCTACGTCTGAGTTGTGTCTACGCTGTCAGATAAACCTACAACTTATGCAAGTTAAACGTGCCCAGAAATACCCAGACAATGAGTTATTTCCTCGACTCTTCTTTCCTGGTGCAAATAGGCCAGTACTCGTTTTACTAGCACAATGCCGAGTTACAAATCACGCAACTTAGCATTCTTTTCTTTTATACCACGCACTCATACAAGAACCTGAATTGTCATAACCTACTCGGGTTCACACTTTATGGTGTTCTTTCGCACAACCTCTTACTGAAGTATACACGTGTGTGCGCTACAAGCGGTTGCATAATACGCTCTGTTCGTCCACTCACAAACTGGTTACGAGGGACCTGCAGCCCTCCAACCGGAACATGAATGATAATACTCTTTTCAAAGGCGGCTGATGTACACGTAGCCACACCTCAGTGCATCTCAAACGTACCGCCTAAATACAGTACGGCCGTCTTGGTACTAATATACAGTGAAAATGAATGCCGCAAAAACGATATCGATCACCATGCATGCTCGTTAGACTCCAGTATAGTGATAACGATACCCATAATTATGGAGACTTCATTACCCGTTCTAGTATCTTGGTGGGGATTTCATTCGACAGACAGTTTTTACATGAAAATAGGTAGCACTTTAATATTGCTAGAGTAATAATGGAAATTAGCTTGATATAGTATTATGATATAATTGTTACGTTACGATTATTAGCGATCTTGAGAGTCGTCCAAAAAAAGTGTGGTTCGCTTACTGCATCTACTACATGTACGTGCAAACGCAGAAATGTGACATTTCAATTGGTGCTGGGTGTGTTATGAACTGTGATCCAGACAACTGCTTACAATATACCACCGGCAACACTTGTGTCAAAATTCGCACTTGCTGTAAACCTGGCTTTACGGGTTTTATTTTCTTTTTCCCCCACTAATTACAGGATACTGTAACAAATTCCTCAAAACAACAGTGTGATCTTATAATCAATACAGTAGGCCAATGTTTAGCACACGAATTGATTACATATATATGCGTGTGTATGTTTGTATGATATTGATATGAATTTTTATGTGTGATAAATCATTTTTGTGAGTTGAGTGATTTTTTTTTTTCAGATTTGATTATAGTTATTAAAAAATACAAACATTTGTGGATTTTTTCTCCTAGAATGCCCAAGATTGGAGGCGGGGTGCTGTCGATCTGTCTAGCTGCGACGCTGGCCACGTCAACCGCAATATGTGCTATCAGAGATTATCCACCTATTCAGATCTTAAATCAGTTGAGTATACACCGGTTTTAAGTTAATTTTTAGGAAGATACTTCCAAAATGTTTGATTAACTAATTATAATGGAAGATATGATATGAGAATCAAAGATAATTTTACACTGCCTGAAGCCAGAACCATGCCATCATATATTCTATATCTTTTTATGGACCCAAAGTTTGGAATGCCATTCCGGTTGAAAAAAACAGAGTTTATCGCTGAGTGTGTTCAAAAGAAAATTTAGTTATAAGATTGCATGTTTTAAATCAGTATGCTGAAATTGTGTAATAATTCTCACCAGTGTGTGCGTGCGTATGTATGTGTGTATTGATTCTTAAAGAAATGTTTTCAATCAATATTTTGATGATTTATGAATGAAATGGTGTGGGGACAGAACTTTTATATAAAGCCTAGCCTTTCGGTCTGTCTCCGAATACTTTCAAATGTATTGTATATTCGTAATGTTATACAGATTATTATTGTGATTATTCTTTTCCTTGTTATAGTATGGTGTTGTCAATTTTCTGTATTTTTCCTGTGTTTTTACTGAAAGTGTTGAATAAATTGAAATCGAAAATTGAAATCGAAATCGAAATCGAAATCTAATTGAATGATGATAATCTAGTATGTTACCTGTGTGTCTCGTGTCATGTTTATCTTTCTTCGTTTAGCTGTATTCGTTATCACAATAAACGTGCGTTATCTGGGTCTCGTTAGTCATTGCTTATATTCAGGCGCATATTATATTATTATTGCATCCGTTTTCTAAAAAAAAAAACATAAAAAATAAAATATCCGGGAAAAGGATTTTTTTTTCTATTTTCCTCATCTGAGGTACTTTATTTTTCCACATATCTTCGCATATTTACAATCACATTATCTGCAAGTATCCAAAAGGCATTCAACATAATCATTATGACAGGAAAAAAATAAGTGAAGGGTACATCAATGGTACCAACCAAAATAATTGCGTATTCTTCTTAATCCAATATCATCGAATCTCGTTTGGTTGCACTTCAAACTGATATAAAATCTTAATTCCGCTTTCAAATCTTCTATTAAATGATGTACATTGAACAAACATTTGTTTCTTTCATTGCGTTCTCTGACATAATTCCTGTAGACAATGAATTGGGCATAATTCAAAAAAAGGTTTACTAATTTCATCTTTTTGTTACCTATATCATATCCGAGAATAATGACTTTTTCATTGATATCTATCACAAGATCGAAAATATTTCGAATTAAAACCGAAACCACTCTCCAATACATTTTGATTTTTTTGCATTTCAGCAAAAAATGACAAGTGGTTTCTTTACAATTACATACAGTACACAAATTATCATTCAAAATTTCCCATTTAAACAAATTATCTTTACTGGGCAGTATTCGATGAAAAAGCTTAAAATTAAATTGCTTTATTCTGTTATCATTAATCTGATGAAACTTATATTGCAATACCTTTTTCCAATCAAAATCACAGGGTAAATTCAAATAACCTTGCCAGAGGTATAAACATGAAGGTTCTTGTTTTTTCTTATGCAAAAATAATCTATAATAATGTTTAGCTGACGTTTTCTGTACACTGATTTTATCACCTGTTGATAACTCAATAGCATCAAATTCTTCTGTGTGCAGCAGTACAGGAGTCTGTATATTATTACGTAACTTGTCTAACCAAAACCTGGGGAATGCTTTTTTTAACTTAGACAATTCAAATGAGGCGAGCAGCTGCCTGTCTCGGAAGGTTTCATTTATGGATGTAACGTCTTTCCACTCCCCATCTTCTATAATCTGTTTCACTGTGATAACATTTTCCTTTATCCAGCTCTGGAAACATAACATTTCGTTGTCATATCTAATATGACTGTTATTCCAAACAACTTCTTTCTTTATATCATTAACATTGAACATGTCTATGTACTTTAACTCAGACCATGAACAGAAAAGGTCAATGTAAAACTCAGGTATTTTTCTCCTTCTGCATATTCTTAATATATCATTTTTCTTGCAATTAAATTTCCAACACAAAGGCATTCCGCCAATTTTCTGGGTCCAATATTGAAATAAAATCTTCCATGACATTTGTTCCTCAGAAAAATACTTCTTAAACCATGATAAACGGAGAGATAAACATTTTGAAAGCAAATCGACCATTTTAAGTCCTCCTCCTGTTTCTGGGTTGCAGCATACGGTGCGTTTTACCTTTTCCCGTTTAGAATTCCATAAAAAAGAATACAGTAATCTATTTACTGACCTAATGATCTTTAAGGGCACAGGTACTGCTGTAGCTGTGTATACTAACTGAGATGTAACTAATTGTTTGATAATGGTCACCTTTCCATACAATGTCAAATTTCTCATTCTCCATAAATCTAGTGTATTTTTTATTTTCCCTATTTTGCCTTCCCAGTTAAGGTCTTCAACTTCTTTATAGCATTTCCCAACATATATACCGAGACATTTTATGGCGTCTTCTGTGAGATTCAATTCTCCAATAGTTTCAATATCTAAGTTCAGTCTCATAAACTGAGATTTTGACCAATTAATTTTTGGGCCAGCATTTTCACCAAAAAATTCTATTTCTTTCATTACTTCTGTGAAGGAATCAACAGAATCAACTAAAATTGTGGTATCGTCAGCAAATTGAATAATTCGAATATCGTTATACTCATTTTCCGATTCAATATTAGGTACTAAAATACCTTTTATTTGAACATTCTGCTTTATCTTTGCTGCTAAAATTTCTGCAACAATGATAAACAAAAGAGCTGATAACGGACATCCTTGCCGCACACCTCTTTTAATAAAAAATTCTTCAGATATCCAACCATAATTCATTACTCTACCATTAGCATTACTATACAACGTTTTGATCCATCTAATGAAAGATTCTTTGAATCTTAGTTCCTTCAACAAACCAAACAAAAAATCATGATTAATAGTATCAAAACCTTTCTTGAAATCCAATGACATAATAATAGCTGGTGTTTCAGTACATTGACAGTAATCAATTACATCCTGAACTGTCCGTATACACTCTGATGCAGAACGATTTTTCATAAAACCATATTGGTCCTCGGATATAATACAATGAATTATTTTTTTCAATCGGATTGTCAGAACACGAGCCGCCAACTTATAATCTATATTAAGCAACGAAATTGGTCGCCAATTATCTAATATGTTCTTATTACCTTTCTTATACAAGAGTGTTAAAATGGCTTGACTTTGAGAGACAGACAATTCTTTTTTATCATATCCCTGATTCAAGCTGTCTATTACCATCTGTTTCAGGTCTTCCCAGAAACATCTATAAAATTCTACACTAAGACCGTCACTTCCAGGTGACTTATTCAAATGCATAGATTTGAGTGCAAACCAGCATTCATTTACTGTGAGCTTCCCCTCGCAGATGTTTGCATCTTCCTCACTTAATACATTAAAGTCTAAATTACGAGTGTAGTCTTTGATATCAGACTTGGAATCATCTTTTCCGTAAAGACTGCTATAAAAATCATGTATTTTTTTCAAAATCTCTTCATCTTCTCTGAAAATCTTACCATCTATTTCAATACTATTTATTTCTTTTTTTTTACCCTTTGCTTTTTCAAGCTGAAAAAAATATCGAGATGACTTCTCTCCTGACTCAAGCCACCTTGCCCTTGATCTAACATATGCACCTTTACATTGATATTCATACCATCTATCTATCTCATGTTTTAAACAATTAATCTTGTCTAAATCATCAATATTTTGGTCTTCATTAACACTCATACTCAATCTTTTATATTCTTCTTCGATGCTCCTGATATATTTCTTCTTCTTTTGTGACAACTCAGATGCATATCTAATACTGTATTCTTTTATTTTTATCTTACATATTTCCCATCTTAACTGAGCATCAATTTTATCACACTCCATTTTAACCTTCTGAACAATATTCTTTATACCTTGTTTATATTTTTCATCTTTAAGTAATGAATTATTCAATTTCCAAAAACCCCTTCCTCTCTTTTTTGTTGTCACCCGAAACTTCATTGTCACCGCATTGTGATCACATTTTAACACTGGTTTGATATCTAAGGAATGTACATACGGAGCGTATGCCCTGGAGACTAGCCAATAATCAAGGCGTGAGCATATACTGAGTGACAGATGTCTCCACGTAAATTGCCTCCTCTCCGGGAATTTTTTTCTCCACACATCTATTAAATTGTAACACTGCTGAAATTTAACAAAATATTTTTTTGGTAAATATATGTAAGACATTCCGTTTGTGTCTAACTTTTTATTTTGTACACAGTTCCAGTCTCCTCCTGCAATCATAATTTCACTTGGTTTCTTGATCTTTTTCACCCAGTTATGTAATGATGCGTAAAACGGCTCTTTTTCTGCGTTTTTCGCCGGAGCGTATACATTTAGGCAGAAATAAACAGAATCATAGCTTACAAATCTCAACGCAATGGCTCTACCGTCACCTTTGGAATGTGTCTCTATGACGTCAATTGGAAGGTCGTTTCTGATTAAAACAGCTACACCTTTTGAGTGTTTTGTTCCATGATCGTATATTCGGAAACCTTTCCATTCATTTGAAATTACTTTTTCTAATTCTCCTGATAAAAAAAAGGGAAAAGGATATTAAGTTAGTACGCATGCAATCTCAAGAATGATGCAGATTATGTTCATACTGCTGGTTGTTGATAAGTATATCAGTGTTTTCCGCCTACTTTTCTTCTGCAGGGTTGAGCATAAGCCTGGCTTGTTTTCATTCACCGTGAAACCGTACGCATGCGCACCGGCATATATGATGGGACTCGCGATGGGGTACTTTCTTCATCGGCGGAGACAAAGCCGGAATGTGACTCTCCACCCAGTAAGTGCATGGTCGCATTCTAGAAGTAATCACTGTGATTGTTCCGCAAGCTCCAAGGCTGTGCCGTTGAGGGAAAATAGATCCGGCGACAAACCTGGTCCCTCCCACCCCTTCTACATCCACCCCCTCACACACGCTCCCTTCCATTATGTACATCCATGTTTTATCAGGAGTCTGTAGTATTAGTAGCACACACACAAAAAATGCATTGTTTTAAACCCACAGTGAAAATTATGAGAATTAGATCAGATTTGTTGACTTAATGAACATAGAGTATAATTTCCAATGCCACAATACCAGCGATGAGACTGATATATGAATGTTATAAGTTTCCAAGGTGTTCGGGTGGAAATATTTTCTATTTCAATTATGATTATTCAATTATATTTTAGACAGTGGTAGATCATTATTTTAACTCAAAAGCAATTGTGCAGAAGAAGATTTCATTCGTTCTAGGCATTTACACAAAAGTGTAAATATAAAAATATACAAGGAGATGGAAACTGTACCCAATCTTTGCTTCTTAGAAAGGCCAAACACAAGGAACTTCGTTTTAAGTTCATAAGGGTAAACATTATGAAAAGATACTGACCCACATGCATATGCACGTACACAATTGATGAAGTAGGACGCATTATCGTTGTTGTTTTACAGGCGCTTGTACTACTTGGATGGCTAGTAGCCAGTGCTCTGGGAATGACCATCACTTACGGACTATACGGACTTTTCGACAAGCCCGGGTACGAAGTCGGCTCCCTGACCACGGCCGAAAGTACTGCCTTTGGCGTCCTCCGTCGGCCGGCATGGGCCCTCGCCTTGTGCTGGGTTGTGTTTGCTTGTCACTTTGGCTATGGCGGTAAGTAAAAGATGCATGGTGGCAATGCTGAGAGTGAAATAATGTATTTATTGATGAAAAGAATGAGGAGGAAGAGGAGGAGTAGGTGGAGGAGAATATTCCTGGAATATTAAGATATAATACTGCCCTACTTTGGCAAAAGGAAGCAAGTGACATCGAGTACAAATGCTACAAATTAAGAAAATTATATTTTTGGGTAGGCCCTTCAACATGGAAATTTGTGAGGAGGAATATTGTCGGTATTCGTGCAAGTCATGTGGTGACGCATTTATGACAATTCGAAGAATTTGATATTCCGTAGAAACTCATTATTATGTAACTTACTTCCTCATGTCAAAGTATAGATTTGTAACAAACATAAAAAATTGGCAAAAGGAAGCAAGTAACAATCATATCATAAGGATGTTACTTGCTCCCCTTTGCCAAAGTATTTTAGACTGTGTGTAAATATGAATGATTTGGCAAAGGGAAGCAAATGACAATCATATCATGAGGTTGTAACTTGCCTCCTTTTGCCATTTTTTTCCCCTGCAATTTTTGTGCACTTGCTTCCTTTTACCACCAGAATATCTCAGAAATGGGCTAAAATTGTAACTTCTTACTTGGATTTTCAGTTTAATAGAGATATGCCAAATCAATAAAGAAAGTCAATATCCATGAAAATGTCACTTGCTTCCTTTTGCCAAAGTAGGGCAGAATAGTAATCCTTCATCAGTTCATAGCAATGATGGCACTGTGGTATAGTGAATTAGACTCCTGACTCTGAGACCTAGGTCCCGAATTCAAGTCCTGCCAAGTGCTTTCATCTTTGAACGGATTTTTTTTTGTACCCATGATGTCCCTCTTGACCATGTTGTAGAAATGGGGACCTGGTGATACTGGTGTATACCAATGATAACTGTGCTAATATTGGTGAGGCTACACAGGGTATATAGGACCGTATTATCATCATCTTTAAATGCTTAAAAAGAGTTAGGAATACAAAAGCGTGTAAACAAAGTGAATTCATGGAGGAAAGAGACAAAAGGGGAAAAAACAAGACCCAATCTGAATCTATCGCTCTACCGGTCTAACATTTTAATATAGGTATTCGCAGATACTTCCATACATAAATGTAGGGTCCCTCTGACAAAATGCGAATGATTGTAATAAATGATTTCTATCATGCTAATGATAACACAACCATTCATTTTTGATTTTTTTTTTGTCATAAAAATGTTTTGACAGGGACATAAGCAATTTGAAGGTAAACGGTTCTTTGTAACGAGCAGCTGTCCTCTCCTTTTCGTTATAAACTATGAAATACAGGTGTGATAAACCATTTTCTGTCTTGGAAGTTCTGGGCGCCTCTATCAAGATTGACGTTTTGTGCCTACCTGCTGCATCCAGCAGTTATCTACCTCTACACGGGAGAAGTCACTTCGGTTTATTACCCTGCAGTGATTCAACAGGTGAGTAATAATGAAGAAAACATTGTCTTTCCTCTCTGTTAGTTTGTAAGTTTGTGTGTTTTTCTTTTGTTTTGTCAGGGCCAGTCATTTTCAAATGTATGACTGTATGATTGGCACAACACAACCACAACAGTAACAAAAACAGAACAAAACAATACTTTCCGCAAAGTGGCAAAATCACAGGAATGGAGAATGGGAGTTCCAATGGGAGTGAGGTTCGTTTTATCATCTCAGTCAAGTCATCATTTCTTCAAACATCAAACAATTATGTATTCATTTTGTTTTATGAAAGAAAAATAATCTGTTAAACACAAGTCCTCCTCAGACGTTCCTCTTATTGTTCCGTATATACCAATATGTCTATTATCTCTTCTGCATTCTTACCGGGGGTATAATTACGTATATATATATATATTTTTTTTTTTTTTGCATTATATTCAATCCAGGTTGTATTTTATCATTACTCTTACATCGTGGAATCCAGTTTCCTTGCGTCCACGATGGCACGTGCTGTAGTTTTTTTTTCCTTCCTTTTTTTCCTTCCAAATTTGATTTCATGTCAGTCGACATTGGTTCATTTTATTTTGTTTTATATCGGTTTGTATAGCTTAATCCATTAGTCGCTGTCTTGTGTATTTTCTGAGGGTCCCATATCGTACAAGCTTTGCTTCTTAGTGGGACCCTCCATTTCCATCCCCATCCTTAGTTCACTTGTATTATGCATATGTATATATATTTTTGTTTTTTAAATTGTGTTTTCTTCATCTGTTACTCATTTTTATATGTATTTTGTTAAATCGCATTTTGCTATTATTACAAATATCCTCTGCATATACATTGTACATAACTTCTCTGTTTGTTTGTTGGAAATTAGGATAATATTGAATCTTGAATCTTTCATGTTCATCGATCCACCTTCAGGTCTTACGAATTTGAAAGTTTGAATAATATGTAATTATGTGCACACTTGCAAACTTTTCAGTGAGTGTGACTCTACACACTTGCAAACTTTTCAGTGACTGTGTGACTCTACACACTTGCAAACTTTTCAGTGACTGTGTGACTCTACACACTTGCAAACTTTTCAGTGACTGCATGTGTAAATCTGACTTGAGTGACTTTGTCGATAATATTATGAGCGTGCACTCTTAGGCTATGAGACACATCATTCAGTAGCAGAAGGAAAATTTGAGCTCATATTTTTGTTTTTCTTTTGATATCTGGAAGTAGAAGTTAGTAGTAGTAATAGTAAGAAGTAAGGAAGCTGGATAATCATAAATTCTGAGATTGCAACCATCAGAGCATCGTTCCTTCAGAAAAAAATTGTACAGAACAGAAATGCAGCTATCCATTTCGCTATGATGCCGATTTGCGATTTCATCGTTATCCTTTTGCACTGTCTTCATAAACAGAGCGTTCTGTACGCCGGCTTTGTGACATTGTCCTACTCAGCGGCGCTGATCATGTGCACTCTCATCGAAATGCCCGTTTCAAGTCTTCAGAAGTTGTTGATGAATCGCTAACACACGTCACAGTTTCACCCTGCACCGTGAAACAACAACAAAACAGCAGCAACAACAAGGACGACTACGACAAAGACAAAAACTCCTGGGTCCCGGACGACATGATATGTTCTGTTTTGACAAGGGTTTAAACATCTTTGGAATATTATATGTGTTTGATCATCAGTACATACAGACCCGGTAACAGGGTTGTAGATTTATTTAGGAAAATAAGCTGAGACTACGAGGTCCTTGCTACATTTTGTGCAGTGTCATGTCCGTTCTTCGCCACTGCATTTTTGCGTTTAGGGCTACACTAAACAGGTAGATTTCTTAAATTACGTAGAAATTATTCTATCCTTATGTCGTGATTCACTTCTTCCCTTAGCTCTTTGTTTGCCGCCCTCTGTCGTTCAGTCTATTGCCTTTTATCTCTCTCTCTCTCTCTCTCTCTCTACTTATCAGTGATTGATCAGGTGGTTTTTCATGAGGAATTTTGGCATACATATTTTTTTTTTTCTCACCAGCTGTCACAAGCTACTGAAATACTGTACTGTATCTGCTTGGATGAAAACAAATTTGTGTGGAAAATTTGTCGGATAACACGCTTCATGACACGCCCATGGGGGTTATTTCATAAAGGGTTTTGTCAGATGTTCTTCGGACAAACTGTTGTAAGCTACTGAAATCCTTGCATCTGATTGGCTGAGAGCAAATTTGTGCAAAAAAATTCACTGCTGTCTCTAGTTCGTCCTTTCTGCCTCATAAGTAGGTATAGTTTTCATATCGGTAAGAGCAATACATTTCTGTTATGATTATCACTCGTTATCCAAAAGCAATGATAATTTAATCATTATTGAGGCATATTGTCGTGCATGACCTGCTACGATGTGTGCGATGTGTCTCCTCTTAAAGTAATGAGAAGGCATGTAATTACGTGTTCACTGCTCAGGCTTTTCTTATATTCCGACTGATCAGTTGTCACTATACGGATGGTAGTTCCTCTGTAGATCACATTGAAGACAATATCAGAGGCTGAGACATATTATTAGATGCAATATGCCATCTTAAGAGGTCTGAGGTTCTAGTAACCTAGAAACCCTGTCTTTCATCTTTGTAATTTTTTGTGCCTTTATGGGATCCGCCCGACATCCAATTCTAGCCCTGTGTCTATGATGACCACTCGCTGATGTTCAAGTTCAAGTTCAAGTTCATATTTATTCGTTTTTTCCACAATACATAACACAAACATAAATCTCACTTTCTTAAGTGACAAAATCAATGCATACAATTGTACAGAGAAAACAACAATAATAGCACCAAAAAAAAAACTAACAGTATCGATACATTGCAATAGTTGCTAAGACAACGAAAGTGAAATAGTTTTCAATATAATTATGCACTGTGTGAAAAAAACGGAGGGACCCACTAAAAAGACAGAGCTTGTAGAGTGTGGGCCCCTCGTTATTAGAAGTCCGATGTAAAAATTGAATTGAAAACAGCAAAAAATCCGCACAAAAAGTTCGTCACAAAAAAAGTTTGGCAGCCCACTAAGAGACAGACGAACAAACAGTTATACATAGAACAACTACAAACAGAGTAATGAACATGCAACAGGACTGGGACAGCAACAAGACTACTTGTAGGAGGAAAAACAAGAAAAAAAAACTGACATGACGACACAAGAGGAAACAAAACTATAGCGTGATAAAGAGGTAACAAAATAGACAGGAATATGCAACACAGATGACGATCCTCGGGGGTTTGAGGAAGAAAGAGAAGAAGAAAAAAAGAATATAGAAAAAAACCCCTGCAACTGCGAAGTATAGGTTAACGAAAATCTTATAATCAAGGCTTGAGCAATAGTTACAATAATAAAGAGAACGGCAATGCCGATATTGCGGATGAGTAGCAAAGTAAGCCTATAAACTAATCTGACTCTGCGAGTCGTCATTATAAGATTGTAAAAGAAAAGACTTTAATCTCCTTTTAAATGAGTATATAGATGGAGCAGATTTTAAATCATGGTTCAGGGAATTCCAATAATTTGGTCCAGTGTAAATAAGTGTATTCTTTGCTAAAATCGTTCGAAGAAGTGGTAAATGAAACTCGTTAGAACGTCGGGTGGGGTAATTATGGAAGGATTGATTTTTTTGAAACATAAAATCAAAGATAGGTGGGAGTAAATTGTTATCATACATATACATAAATTGACCTAAGTTAAATAAGAATAATTCGTTTATTTTCAATAGCTTATAACAGTCAAACAATGCATTTGTATGTGAACGTGTAGGAGAATTAGAAATGATACGGAGGGCTTTCTTTTGCAATAATAACACTCTATTCAGCAGTGTCTGATGAGTATTGCCCCAAGCTAAAATTCCATAATTAAGGTAAGGGAGTATCAAAGAGGAGTATAACACCAGTAGGGTCTTTTCAGGAATATAAAATTTCAGTCTATTCATAACACCTATATTGCGAGAAATAATTTTGCAGATATGATCTATATGTATTTTCCAAGAAAGTTTATTATCTACAAAAATACCAAGAAATTTAAAATATGACACACTTTCTAAATTACAATCATTCAGAACTATTTCTGAGTTCAAAGAATCCACAGTATTGCTGAAAAGCATATATTTTGTTTTTTGAACATTCAGAGATAACTTGTTAGCTCTGACCCAGTTGGTCACTTTTTTCAATTCCGTATTTACTTGTTGAACTAGAACATCGATATCGTTATGGGCAAGAAAAACACTGGTATCATCAGCAAAGTGTATAAAAGAAAGTAGCTCTGAAACAGAGGAAAAATCATTCATATAAATAATGAATAACAGCGGCCCTAAGAGACTTTCCTGTGGAACGCCACACTTAACATCTCTTATAACTGAATGATTATCTTTAATTGAAACAAACTGTTTTCTGTTAGCTAAATAACTCTTGAACCACTCCAAGGCCTTCCCACATATTCCATAGTGCGATAACTTATGGAGCAAAATGTTATGATTAATCGTGTCGAAGGCCTTGGAGAAGTCCAAGAATATATTAATTAAATGAGAATGGTTGTCGGTTGCATTAACAACTTTATCAATAAAATGAAGAACTGCATGGATAGTACTGTGTCTCTCTCGAAAACCAAACTGGCAATTTGTGAATATTTTATGCACATTACAAAAATTAATAGTTCTGATGTATATTATTTTTTCTAAAACTTTCGACAATGAAGATAATAAAGAGATTGGACGATAATTGCTGACATCCAGATTATTACCTTTCTTAAATATTGGAATTACTTTAGCCAGTTTCATTTTATCAGGAAAAATACCATTAGAAATTGACAGATTAAAAATGTGGGCCAAGGGATCTGCAACTGAGGAGGATATAACACCTTTAAGGATACAATTATCTATATCATCATAACCGGAACTTCGTTTGTTTGTTAAAGAGGATATAATGTCGATAATCTCATGTCTATTTGTTGGAGTTAAAAAAATAGAATTTGGGTTATTCTGGCCTAAGAATTCAGTAAAGTTCTGTTCTGTAGCCGGAATACCATGAGCAAGCGTTTCACCTATTTTTGAAAAATAAGAATTAAAAATATTTGCAATATCAACAGGGTCATCAATTGTTTCATCATCCCACTTTATTTCACAAATTTCTGCTTTTTTATTCGGAATATTCATAGCCTGTTTTAAAACTTTCCAGGTATTTTTAATATCAGACTTGTATCTCAACAGCTGCTGAGAATAATACCTTTTCTTTTCCAAACGTAAAATCCTGGTTAATGTGTTTTTATATGATGTATATTTGTTCTTTGTTCGTTCAGTTTTTTCCATTTTGTATTTATAATACAATCGATTTTTTCTGTTTATTGAACGGAGAATTGATTTAGAAATCCATGGTAACCTAGGTGTCTTTTTATAATCCATTTTACCTTTTTGCTTTGGAAAAATAACATCCAAAAGAAAATCAAACATTTCCATAAAATTATCAAAAGACTCATTAACATCATCGCTTTCATACACTCGTGACCAATCAGCATTGTCAAGAGCAGCATCAAGACTGGCTAATTTTTCACATGAAATTTTGCGTTTGAATAAAGGAGATGAAGGTTTTGCGTCATTGACTAAGGTTTTCAAAGTAAAGTGGGTCATAATTGGATAATGGTCGGTCACATCTGAAAGAACTATAAAAGATTCGGGAAGGGGTAGGATATTGCAAAACAAATTGTCAATTAAAGTAGCAGAGTGATCCGTGATGCGAGTCGGTTTGGAAATGAGTGGCAGAAAGGATGAAGACAAAAGTGTTTCAAGAAACTCGTTGGGAATATGATCATTTCCAGATTTTAGCAAATCAATATTATAATCACCAAGAAGAAAGCAATCCTTATTTCGAAAAACTGGGGTTTTCAACACGTCTGAAAGATAAGTCACAAAATCTAAAATATTTGAATTTGGAGGTCTATATATTATGCCCAATAACACATTCCTACATCCTGGGATATAAATTTCTACAAAAAGAGATTCAACGGTGTTATCCATTCTAGAAATGTCGTTATGAACAATACATTTGTAAATACTTGATACGTAAAATGCCACACCGCCTCCACTTCTGTCCGATCTATTACTGACATACATATTGTATCCGTCAATTGCAAAGGAATCTTCCGTAGTGGAAGTCAACCAGGTTTCGCTAAGTCCAATGACAGAAAGTGATTGGCTAGCATCGGATTCTAATAAAAACTTTAACTCATCGAAATGCTTATTCAAACTTCTTATGTTTAAATGCAACAAAGAAAATGTGTCTTTACAGAAACTAAAGTACATATCTTTACATTGATTAACTGTTACGTAATTACATGACATATTCAAATTTAAATCATTAGTAAAATCATAAGGCAGTTCATTTACCGCTGAATTAAGATTATCGGCAACTAAGTTGTCATAAGGAGTTGTTTGAGTAATTGGTGCCTCATCAACTGAGTCGGATTCAGATGTTGTGAGCCTACACAATTCAAAAAAATCATCATTTGGCACGGAATGAAAGGGTGCATTCGAGAGATCAGCCATAACAAAAGACGAGATTGCCTAAAATATAAACCTGCATTAACAGTATAGGTGCAATGGAGAAGTGCCAATGTATTATGCAAAGGGAGAATAACCAGCAGACGGAATGTGACAAAGCACGGGAAATAATCGATGCACATAGCAATGTGCATGGGTTGCGTAAATACCTGAATAAATAGAGGATCGTTGCGAAGGAAGAGAACTGGGAATAAAAGAATGCAGGATAAGTTGAGCTAGAAGGGTCAGTAACAATGAGAGAGAAGAACAAGGAACACACAGAACAGGTGAGCGAAGATTCGAGTGTCTCGGTGGGCTTCCGATAAATAATAAAAAGATATACGTACACAAAAAGTTCGGCTGAGCAGAATAGAAGAGAGAGAAATGAGTGTATGAAAACTGAAAAAGCCAGATTTATGGCATAGTGACGTAACAAAAGCAATAAAAACATAGCTATATACAGACAAATGACTGGTATACACATCGGTAGCAAATTTACTGCGAGTAAAACGGGCAATGGCGCCTTGAAAATCCACATAGGCAATAAAAAAAGAGGACAGAAATACTGGTGGTACAGAAATCTTATCATTACTATGTTTCCATAGGATGTGTATTTATGTGCTGCCTGTGTACCCTTTCTATACATAAACCTGAACATCCTACATGCTAAATACGAAAGGGTTACATAATTCATGCTCTATACACTAGTAAATTTCTCACAAGGGAAGACTGCGGATACTCGGGTAAAGGCCCAGAATTCGTACACTCAGATCAGAGGAATATTAAAAGGTATGGACTATCCTTTAAAAACAAATATTTTCTTTAGAAGGAAAATGTAACATAGATGAACATTGATAATCGTCTTTATCAGGGATAAAGAGGGAAAAAATATGATATATGTTTGTCTGGGTTTTTTTTTTTCGTGCATAATGTTATTTACATTCAAAAACTATTTTTTTTTTCAACATATCCGGGCATCGGGAGATACTCCAGCCACATGGTGGCGCTGTTTATACATGTGTTAAGGGCTCAGTTGCGTATTCGTTCTTCCAAACAGCAAACTACTCAGTTGCGTATTCGTTCTTCCAAATAGCAAACTACGTTTTTTAACCTCTTATTTATCACTAGCATTCAAACAAACCAAAATATGCAATCAAACAAGAGGACAGTAGCATTACTAGGAAGAAAAAAAAAAGAAACCAGCAAGATCACAGTGAGTTCCAATAAACAATATTTCGAAACTTGCTTTTCTAGCAGACTACAACAAAATTTTCACCTAAAGAGGCAAAATATTGTGATGTATGAGACTGTAATTGATATAGGGATTGCCTCTAAAGACAGAGGTGGTTACTTGGATGAAAAACTGGTGATATAATACACTTATAGATTCACATATCATTCTTGAGCTGATGTCAAGTATAAACCTGGACATTGTATAATCCAATGAAATATTGTTTCATATAGCATGGTTCACACGTAAATGCATGACCATTAGCCCCAGATCAAACTAAGCGCTCAGCTAATAATCATTCATTCATGTCAAACATTGAGTATGGAACTGAATGGCACCTGAGTAGACCTTAATGGTCGTCTTTATCAAACGGGGGTGGGGGTGGAGTGGAGTAGGAAGCAATTGAGACGCATTCATTGGCATGCGAACGTGCAATAGCACAAATTGATTTTATGTACCCGAGTTCTAGAAATAGGAAATGAAAGAAAGAAAAAAAGAAAGAAAAAAAAAGGAAGAAAAAAAAAAACAACAACAACAACAATAGATTACAATACCAACACCAATCTCAAGATGGTGTTGTTGATAGTATATAGACAAACGGTTTGCTTCCGAACTACAGATGAAGAGCTTACTCCCGGGAGAACTAAATCCATACATAGAATGGACCCAGCGCCCCCGGAAGCAAGCCGCTCTATGTCATATAGAACTCATCACGGATTACAAGCTCAAGAAATAAAAGAACAAGAAAACTAAGTCCGATACAAACAAACAATAGACAAGAGCAGCGCACGGGTAACCACCAAAGCACTGAGCTTTTTACAAAATTAGATATTCATTCACACATACACATGAAATGGAGCAAATATAATTTGTGTAGCGTAACAAGTTGTTTGAGCGAAAGAAAAAAAAAACAACAGGAGGAGAGAAAATTTCTCCCTCAGGGAAAGTCTGGTTACTCAGATGAACATACGGTTATCATTCATTAGCTACTCGTCTGTTTGTTTATCTGGACATCGTATACAATACATATGAATATTTCATATTTATAAACAGTATTATCCTACATGAGTCATACCAAAATACGTAAACTTAAAATTGGAATTAGATCGCAGATATGCATTGATCAACATACCTGCATACTCGCCTTACAAAGAGAGTTAGGCACTCCCGATCAAAATCTTTAATTACTTTCGTGTCTGGTACTGAATTTGGGCAAAAAATAAGCAGGTATTGTTCAAACCATTCTCGTTTTGCAGTGACAAATCTGCACACTGTGTTACCATAAAATCTCCTATCCATTCAATAATGCAGTCGTTTATCCAAAACACTATTGAGAAAAAATGCCTTTATCTAGGATACACCTTGTGTTTAAGACAAACCCAATTGATATGGGGATATGGTATGATCTTAAAGTCGGAACAAGGACATAGAAAAGAAAATATACATATATACCATAAAATCTCCTATCCATTCAATAATGCAGTCTTTTATCCAAAACACTATTGAGAAAAAATGCCTTTATCTCGGATATACCTTGTGTTTAAAACAAACCCAAACGATATGGGGATATGGTAGGATCTTAAAGTCGGAACAAGGACATAGAAAAGAAAATATGCATATATCGCGTACCGTACCACCAGGGATGTGGATTCTTCCTACCTCCCTGGTACCACAAAATACCTACAAAACATATCCAAAACCCAAACGACAAGGGTCAGTGACAGGAAGAAATACATTTACCCATCAAAGAGATGGAAAAAAAGTTATGCAAGTAATCCTTTCATCATTACAACGGGCCGTTAGATTATGTCTGTATCACCAAAGAATACCCTCGTGAGGTTCTTTTTTTTCAAATAACAGAATTTGCTTGTTTAAGAGGTTCTGCTTGATACCAGGCCAAAAGGGAGAAAAACAAATCTAGCATATTACCCCAAATGATTATGCTGTTGATGCCGATGAAAATGAAGCCATAGGTACTTTTCTGTCTTAGACGAAATATCATACCAATCATACCTGCACGTCACAAAGTTATGGATTGTTTGATTTGATTGTTTGATTTGATTGTTTGATTGAAATATGTATATTTTGTTTGTCGTTTTATCATCATTTTTCTTCACCATTAAACTCCACCCCTCGAAAATAATAATTATTGGTTATGCATTTTCGTGATGTCGTCAACATTAAAATCCGCTGAAATAAGCATTGCAAAACCTGACGGTGTGAATCTTGCCACAACCAGGTGCGCCAGCTCACCATGATATCAAGATCATCTGATAAGTTCAATATGACACCGTACAATTCTTGCCACGCCCTCAATCCTGGAATGTGTTCCTCGCAACAATGACTAGCATACTGTGTTACGTAACAATGCTTATTTCAACTTAATTCCAACTAACTTTACTGTTGGTGACATCACGAAAGGGGCTAAACTAGTTTTTGAAGGAAAGAAAAGACAGATGGATAACATTGTACTAAAATCTGTTATACATATTTTTGAATTTGAAAGTGGCAGAATTTGTGATTCTCGTCTGTGCGATAACGGTTTCGATAACAATAATTGAATATAAGAAAATCTAAAGATAAAGTAATTGGTCCCGGAAAAAAAATATATATATTCAGATAATTTAGACTGAAATAAAAATGTATTCAGTTCATATTCATAAAGATGACTGTAAGGCTGATGTAAGGTACGCAAATACAAAATAAAATGAAGATATACAACCTCAACTTTTGGATTACAGTCGCAAATGACGTTGTGACGGATACACCAATTTAGGTGCATTTTTCAAGACTGCAAATGAAATTTTTAATAGTTCCTACCAGTTAGAGAACAAGTGTGCTAAAAACAATAAAGATAATGGATCAAGTGTATTCCGCCCTACCGTGGCTCATGTTTTAGTATTTCAACATTGTCGCACGATTTTATTTCTGCGATCGATTACGTTTAAATTCTGTACAATACTGAATTAGATCTGTTAGCAAAATGTAATCCAGTTTTCAAATAAAGGTTTTGAATGCACATGTAATTCTGACAATAATTGAATAGGTGCTCTCTGTAACTGTTAAAAAATACTCTTATGTAGCCTTGTCCGAAATTGCTGAACACTCCAGTATAACAGTAACTATACCTGTAGAAAATATAAATTGAACATAATTTACAAGTTACACACTTATTCTTTTCTTCTGTACTGAATTACATATCTATACTGAGAATGACTGGCTGTAGACTATTAAAAAATATAATGTAATTTGATAGATAAAGATTCTAAAGCAGCAGATGAAACATTGTTGATGACGAAAAAATGAAATTATGCAGTGACATTTCATAAATTCAGTGTTCAACAATAATGTGCTAAGACTGGACCACTGTGATATAAGTTTCAACTCACTATCGAAAGCTGACTCTAAGAAATGATTTATTACTTTCTTTATGTTAGATGACGAATATCATCTGTTCTGCAACTCATATTTGTTAGTAAGTGATGAAAATAGATACCTGATTTTTTGTTCATTGACAAATGCTTAAGATATGCAACAAGTGAATGAGGTAAAGTTTAAGCGTGTAATCGATGGTTGTATTTCCAGAGATAGTATTGCATTTGTTTATCCAGTATGTTATGTCGTTTGAGTCATAGGTATGTGAAATATTGTTTATTTACATAAGAATAATAGGATTGTTACCATAGGCTGAATTACACACCATGTTTGCTTGATATTATCTTTAGACATCATGAATGTGCAACTTATATTTTTGTACTTTTCTACTCAATTCATGTACGTTTTCAAGAATTTCGTAATACGTGTACTTAATATCTCTCTCGGTGATAGCAAGATGACTTTATGCAATAGCTGATTTGATAGTTCCTTGTTGTTGTGATTATGCGCACTCACTTAAAAGTCAGACAATAAAAAGACCTCTTATATGTTTCTCTTTTTTGTTTCCATGATAGGACACATAATACTTTTGTATGTCCTTTCACTATCAGTACAACGTACGTGTCATTCAAATCTTTGTGCATATACAAAACACATGTAAGGAAATTATCAGTGTCATCATTAATGGCACGTTGTCTATGAATGTTTTTTTGTTGTTGTAGTAGTCTGTAGAGAGAGAAATACTTGTTCGAGTTGCCTGAAATATCCTCTGGCAGGTGTTCAGATACATCATTACAAAAGTACACCTGAAGTTACACGTGATTGTGTAACTTGGAGGCGGGGCTATAGTACAATTGTATAGATTCTGATATAGCTTCAGCATACCATTGCTATATTCCCAAAGTATTATGCCCGTCCGTCTCTCTTCCTTTCAGTTGCTCTTTGGTTTGTCGGAGTTTTATTTATTCATTTATTTTCTTACTCATTTATTGTTTTTTTCAGGGGGGTTCACTCTTCCTTTGTAGTTACATCAATAAGTATTTGTTCTTTAGTATGACTAGCTATTGAATCCATTTACTGTAGACGTAATGGAGTTTTAAGATTTATATTTGAAATGGATCAGTATCGAAAGGCCAATGGCCTAACAATGTGCTGTAGACCTACAATTATATTCCTTCACCCTACATTTCAACTTCCATGCCAATCTCTTTTATGCTTTCTACCCATAAATAATGCACTTGCCTTTATAATTAACTCTCGATATGTAAGGATTCTTAATTCAGATGCCTGTGTCTATGTATTTTTATTGAGTTTTGTGGAAATAAACTTGAATTTTCTAAACATATTGTCTAAAGAATGGCACAATTTTGTTCAAAGCGTGTGCATTTTATATCGTTTAAAAATAATGAAGAGTATTTCACTTCTACAATGTCGACACTGTTTCCCAGCCTATCTACTTCGTAACTTATACAAATTTGACCATCGGCATCAAGTAATATACCATTCATATTTTTGCAATGTTAATTATCATTACTATTATTAATTAGCATAACAGTTAACATTACAATGTAATTTGCATCTAACAATCTTGAGCTTTAGGAAAAAGTGATACATACCGACCTTTGTGCAATACTTCATGGGACTGGTTATGAGTTTGTTAGAGTTAAGAACGTAAAATCAACGTCAAAATTTGAATCGACAATGCTTCTGTCGATAAGAATAATCGGGTGCACGTCCAAAGTTCGATACCCACAAATCATAACAGTCCATGAGTTCGACACTAAGCAAACAAGTCCCACGAGACCAACACATTAAGCCCCGTATTGTAATGTCGTTCTCATAAAGATAGTGTCGACATTCACATTTTTTCTATGTGTGACATAATCCGGCCACAAGAACATATTAAAACACAAAGAACATTATTTAAAAGTAGCAGCCAGACATAAGAGAGAAAGAGAGAGAGAGAGAGAGAGAGAGGGGGGGGGGGAGAGAAAGAGAGAGGAAGCAACAACACTATCTCCTGCCTAGCGTCTCCCCAAAGAGTATTTTATATCGCAAAGTGTAAGAAAATTAAATGAATATGTATATTAAGTATATCCAGCAGGCTTGGAGTCAAAGCACGATTCCTGTGTTTACATTTCCGTTAGTGTGGTTCATGGCTTTCGTACTGGAAGTAAAGCGGAAAAAATTAAATGTATTTGAACAATCTCGAGTTAAAACCAAATAAAAGTTTAAAAAAACGTCTAAAGACGATATGCTTTAACTTTACTAGTCTTTTGTTGTGAAGGCTTTCATTTCTAGATAAAAAGGGAATTCCACACAAAAAAATAAAAAACATTTTTCATGAAAATTACACATTCCATCAACTCGATAGGCCTACGTACTGAGATATATGTTAAGGATAGTAATTATTCCCCCTGCTTTCTGAAAGCGGTTTTCAAGTGCTCTTTCATTATGCTAGAAAGGTGAAAGCATGTTGAATGTTGAAAGCATGATGTCATGAATTCAAGTAGTCTCCTCATCCAGCGTTTCCAACACCAAAACTTTTTAAAATTCATAACTTTTGCATCGATTGTCCGATTTTCCTCAAACTTTCACTGATGTGTTCTACTAATGTTGCTGCTTTCACTCAATCCACATTTCTCTTTGGGTTTTGTTTTCCTTTTAAAATGCATAACTTTTGAGTTGGTTCTCCTTCTTTAATCTCCTTAGTCTCCTCATCCAGCGTTTCCAACACCAAAACTTTTTAAAATTCATAACTTTTGCATCGATTGTCCGATTTTCCTCAAACTTTCACTGATGTGTTCTACTAATGTTGCTGCTTTCACTCAATCCACATTTCTCTTTGGGTTTTGTTTTCCTTTTAAAATGCATAACTTTTGAGTTGGTTCTCCTTCTTTAATCTGACGTCATTACCTGATGCACTGCCCTCCAACGGCGTAGCCAGGATTTCATGTTAGGGGGGCGGTTAGTCTGCGAGGGAGCGAAGCAACCGAGCCCGAGCGAGCGGAGCGAGCGAGGGGGGGGGGGAGGTTGTGGGAGGGGGTGTCCCCCCTCCCACGGTAAGAACTTTTGCATTTGGATGTTGTAAATGGTGCAATTTGATGCATGTTTTTGTGCGTTTTATCGACGTGAAACAGTCCCACTTGTTTATGGTAGCAGTTTATTTTGATGTAGGTTATTATTGAACAATTTGCCTATTAAATGGTATAATTTAGATACACTTCTTGTATCAATTCTTTTCACTGAATATCATAAACGCGACTGAACCCGAGCGAGCGGAGCGAGCGAGGGGGTAGGAGAGGGTGTGGGAGGGGGTGTCCCCCTCCCACAGTAAGAACTTTTTGCATTTTGATGTTGCAAATGGTGCAATTTGATGCATGTTTTTGCGCGTTTTATCGACGTGTTACAGTCCCATTGTTTATGGTAGCAGTTCATTTTGATGTAGATTATTATTGAACAATTTGCCTATAAAATGTTATAATTTAGATACACTTCTTGTATTAATTCTTTTCACTGAATATTATGAACGCGACTGAACCCGAGCGAGCGGAGCGAGCGAGGGGGGAGGGGAGGGTGTGGGAGGGGGGTGTCCCCCTCCCACGGTAAGAACTTTTTGCATTTTGATGTTGCAAATGGTGCAATTTGATGCATGTTTTTGCGCGTTTTATCGACGTGAAACAGTCCCACTTGTTTAAGGTAGCAGTATATTTTAGTGTAGATTATTATTGAACAATTTGCCTATAAAATGGTATAATTCAAATACACTTCTTGTATTAATTCTTTTCACTGAATATCATGAACGCGACTGAACCCGAGCGAGGGGGGAGGGGAGGGTGTGGAAGGGGGGTGTCCCCCCTCCCACGGTAAGAAGTTTTTGCAAACGGTGCAATTTGATGCATGTTTTTGCGCGTTTTATCGACGTGAAACAGTCCCACTTGTTTAAGGTAGCAGTATATTTTAGTGCCTATAAAATGGTATAATTTAGATACACTTCTTGTATTAATTCTTTTCACTGAATATCATGAACGCGACTGAACCCGAGCGAGCGGAGCGAGCGAGGGGGTAGGGGAAGGTGTGGGAGGGGGGTGTCGCCCCTCCCACGGTGAGAACGTTTTGCATTTTGATGTTGCAAATGGTGCAATGTGATGCATGTTTTTGCGTGTTTTAACGAGTTGAAACAGTCCCACTTGTTTAAGGTAGCAGTATATTTTAGTGTAGATTATTATTGAACAATTTCCTATAAAATGGTATGATTTAAATACACTAGTCTTCTTCTATTAATTCTTACACTGAATATCATGAACGCTGTCTGTTCAGCAATCAAACAAAAAAAGCATGCACACGAAGGTGTAGATAGGGGCATATCCCCTCCCACACGAAGGTGATTTTGCGTTTTCAGACCTGAAATTCAGCGATCTGGTGCAAATTTTTGGTCCAATACTTTTTCATCGAAGTGTTAAAATCACGGAATTTAGCTCTCATTCCGAATGTGCACCATCTGTGCGAATGTATAAAGTCTAGTGAGGTAGAGCTTAGGGGAAGGGGGATTCCCCCTCCCGCTCGCGGAGCTTTTGCGTTTTTAGAATTGAAATAAAGCGATCTGGGTATAGCCACAGTCTACTTCTTTGCATGGCGGGGTGGGGGGGGGGGGGGCGAGCAGGGAGAAGGCGTGGGCGAGTGTTATCTCCACCCTTCCCTTCCCTTCCGATGGAGCTTTTATCTCTTTAAGGATGAAATTGAGATATCTCGTATACGCATATTTGATGGAATCAACATTTGGGAAATCACCCCCCCCAAAAAAAAAAAACCAAAAAAAAAACCAAAAAAAAAAAAAAAAACTGATGGGGGGGGGGGGCTGAGGGAGGAAAGGGTCGATTAAAAGGGGAAATTCCCCTTATACATGAGGGAACTTTCAGTTTTCGGAATATAAGTGATAAGTCTTGTGCACTCAGAATTATTCAGAATTTTTTGTAAATCTAAAAAGTGTACTTAACTAGGGAAAGAGGCACAGAGGGGGAGGGTTTGGGAGGGGGATACCCCCTCCCAAGCACGAGAGATTTTGCATATTTTGAATTGAAATTCAACGATCTGGTGCATACTTTGAGTGAAATATTCAAAAAAAAAATCTTATTTGATGAAAGGTTGCAAAGGAGACCCGCTTCATGTGCATGCATACAGTATACACGCATTTTTTTTCCGCCTCCCAAATCCCCGGTCCAAATCTTAGGGGGGGGGGGGGGGGGCGACAGCCCCCTTCGCCCCCCCCCCCCCCCCTGGCTACGCCAGTGCTGCTCTCACCGTGACCCTGTCATTTCCTGCGATCCACTCTGTCCGTATACTGTGTGTGTGTCTAATCCCTCAACTTCAGATACGGAAATGCCTGGTAAACTGATAAGGATACAGTTCAGCAGAACACGCACCTGACAATATTACAAACACAGTATAACGGCTAACTGGATGTTTGTTTCTATCTATGAAAGACGGAATTAAAATAAAGATATTACTTGACCGATATCCAAATTGCTATGGTGATTACGAAGGCATGTCCAATGGTATTTGTGTACCAGAAAGTAGAAACACTTGTTGTTTCCATGTAAAGTCTGCTGAAATATATGTACCTTCAATAAGTGTTGCAGGATGATTATGTTAGCCTCTTAATTTTTCTGTTTCCTTCTGAGTTGTCTATAAATTCCTTCCTCTCCTGATGTTAGAACATTTCACGACATCTGTCAAACTCATTTTCACAATCAATCTGTAGTTTGAGATAAGTCAAACAAGAGGTGATGGGTGCTGAACTTTGTACGGTTACCTGCATATTATGTACTATTCGACTTTAACCTGCAATATGGCAGTTGCTACCAGCTATACGTGCACTTCATTCTTTGGTCTTGATTGTGTTTTATAGAGTGTGACTGGTTGTGTCTTTTGTTATCGACGCATTACAAGGGACTGCCGATGTTTCAGTGTTCCATATTATGTCGACCATGATGTGCCCTTATGTTCGATCAGACAACTGAGAAGAATCTAAGCACCATCAGTTCTAAATGTCAGGCCAAACCCGAAAGTCGAGTTCTAAAGGTAAGGATTATTACTGCGGAAACTCAATTAACTCCGTATACCTCATTACTGATCATATCAAGCGGTGCACTGTTTATTAGTTGTAGAAGGGTCGCTTCTCTAAAATCGCAAAGGTTCCGATCCGCTCTCCTTTTCTCCAGAATAATCATAGATTTTGTATTTCATCATTTATTCTATTTATTGCAGGTAAAGTTTATAGGACGAATGGTCCTGATGTTAATTGGCAATGGAAACAAGAGTGTCAAGGAGTTTGATTTTCAATGAAGTGTATTGAAGTTGTTGTCAAATTAGGCAGCCCTATTTTATACAGTTAAAGTGCAATGTATAATGGTGCTGTACGTTGTTGAGTATTGACCACAATCGTGTACTAGTACTTTTAACTGTATAGACGTGGTTAGTGTGTCTCATGACTATTAGCGACAGACATTCATGTACTAACGTTCATGAATACTGAGAGGTAGATTAATGTGTCAGTTCAAGGATAAAGTGTTAGATTCTTGAAATTTATCTCATTATGTAATATTGACATATTGTACCATATTTTTATTATTTTATGGACGGAATACTGTGGGTATTTATGGCTGCCTAACAATTAGAATGAATTTGAAAGTCATTGTATATCGATCAGCTCGTTCTAATTTTCTCCGGGCAGTGAAAATAAGAATGTCACTTTGATTATTTTGAAATTCTCCTGTAAATTCTGGAGCTGGTGACCAGTCAAAACATTCCAACAGTGATAAAGGGGACAAAACTAGGCCTATTGTGTTTATTTACTTCTTACAGTTCATTTGTGACACATGGCATTATCGCATTGTATTTGGAAACTTACATGTAAGTGGCTAGTTTCTTTGATCTCTTGTTTTTACAGCATATTTTACGTGAACACAACGCAAGTTTAGATCGTGTCTGTTTTTGTTTTTGTTTTTTAGAACTCCACTGTGATACACTTCAGGATGTCAGTAGGGAAGTGAATACGGTATGTAGGATATTTTCTACTAATTATCTTATCCGTTTGGATCGAGACAACGCCACGAAATTCAATCCACAAAATTCGATAACAGCTTGCTAGCAAAGGTGCTCTTTTGGAGAGAGAGAGAGAGAGAGAGAGAAAGAGAAAAAAAATGTAAATACTATTGCAGAAGGAAATCATTTAAGGAAATGTTCCTAAGACATAGGACTAAATCGTTTATTGGATATACAATATGAAAAAAACGACACTGGAATAGATATGCTACATCGCAGTATGCACAGGCAAGTGAGCAGAAAAAGGTTCATGTAATTGTACTAGCAGAGCATGCTGGTTTTAAAGTCACTAAGATAAGCATCTGTGATGTAATGATTATTTATTCAAGTAATACTTACATAATAGTGTATACATAATAGTGTATAAGTGGTGCTTGCTAGCACATCCACTTGATAGCAATTTTTGGCAATATCAATAGAAAAGGGGTTGTTAGTATATTCAATGCAAAATAATGAAATATATGCTGTCCAAAGTGGCATCATTCTGGTCACCTGATCTACACAAGTTCATCCTTTGATTATCCATCTCCAACTGTTACCTGGACCTCGCACTAAAGACACACTACATACAACGCTCTTTCGGGGCTATTGCACTCAAGCACTGGAACGATCTACCCATTCATATACGACAAGCCCCATCAGTAGAATCGCTGAAGGCATTTCTTAAAACTCATCTTTTCCCACATTGATTCCTTCCCTAAGTTAATGTGCTGAGTGTAACTTAATTATTGTATGTGTTTATTACTGGTATACACGTTGATTTATGTCATGTTATTCTTACTTTTGTTTTGACCTGTTATCTCTCATTTTTCATTTTGTCTTTTCCCTGCGGTGCGCTTAGAAACATTGTATTTTGCGCATTACAAATGCAATGTATTATCATCATCATTATCATTGTTATTATTATTACTATTATTATCATTATTATTTTTTGTTATCATTATTATCATTATTATTTGTTTGAATATAACTGATGAATTCTAGTGAGTGTTACGTTGAGCAAGCTTATACATTTTGTCACCTAGTGGACTGCCTAACAGCCTAATCAACTATTAAAACGGAGAAAGGCCATGTACCCATGTGCACACGCAATGAGCTAACCCCGAATGGGCTTATGTAAGTGTATATCAATGCACGCGTATTGCTTTTTTGTAGTTATTTTGGTATATGTCTCTGTTATTATCCTTGACTAGGTCCGATGATTGTTCTCCGTATCTCGGAGACCTTCTTTTTTTTCCAAACTGTTATTGTATTACTAATACTGGTGTGACTTTGTTGGCGTTGGCAAGTCAGACAGGACTTCCCTATTTTGTTAATCGCCCTTCTTTCAACTGCCTTCAGGTACTACAGAGTGTCAGTCGTCTCAAAAGACGTCATTTTGCGGCCATCGTGAGTGTGTTGGATCGATGTGAGAGCGGGCTCCAACAGCTGAAACCCGCCAATGACGGCAATGCGAAGCGAAAAAGCAGGACAAGCGTAAGATAAAAAACGGAGTATAACAAATTATCACAGCGATCCACAGAAAGCTAGACCGCCCTATAAGAGAGACTGACAAAAAATATAGAATATGAGAGTTAAAGGGTGTGTACAGTTCTGGTCGAGGTGAAGATTTAGCTTTTAATGTTTTCTGAGATATTCAGAAACCACTCTGTGAGATGTCGAATAGCATACAGTTCTAAGGGGTATCAAAAGTTTATTCGATGAAAATCGGTTTTGAAATGGCTGAGATATCCAAAAACAACGTGAAACAACGTGAAAGGCATGCCGCCTTTTATTATTAGCACTTTTTTTTTATATCTCAGCCATTTGAAAACCAATTTTCATCAAATAAACGTTGAATCCTTCTTAAAATTACATGCTTTTTCATATTTCATAAGAGGCTTTTCATTATCTCACTCAGGAATGTTCAAAACATGAATCCCTACCTCAAACAGTACTGTACAGTCCCTTTAAAGACTGGAGAGTGAGAGAGATAGAGAGATGGTGGATAGAGAAATTAATACAATTATTTCAAGAACATTGATCTTAATGGACTGTTTAAGGCATCGTCAGTGAAAAATGTAAAGCAGCTGTTTATCATTTTGCCGGGTGCATAATACGAGCTCGACACCCAAGAGTCAAACAACCATTGAGTCACGCAAGTCATGAGGCTGACAGCCCACAAGCTAGACATTAAACAAGGCCAATTAGCTCAACAGCAATTAAATAAGGCCCACGAGCTACATTGCCCACCAGCTCGACACTTAGTAGACTTGCTAAGGGGGTAAACGCTGCATTTTTTAGTACAAATGTCCTACTTGGCACAGATGCTCCCTAGGGCAATTGAAAAATTTTCATCTAAAGAGACACTCTGTATCCATGCAAATAAGCCTTAATTTGCATATTTATGCAGAAATACACATAAAAATTATTAAAAATACATGTGCATCCAGCAGAAATACCTAATTTGGTAGAAGTGATTTATAGAGTAAGTAGAAACAACTCCTGCAAAAAAATTCATTTCATACCTATGTAAATAAACAGAATTTGCATAATTATGCAAGTTATTGTGCAAAAATCTGCATTTTTGAAAGAATTCCTAATCCATTAAACTCTGGATCTTGTAGTACAAAGTTTGAACCTGGGATGGATGTCCCTTGGGTCAAAAGCAAATGATTCATCTAAAGAGACAAACTGTCTCTATGCAAACAACCTGCTATTTGCGTGATATGCATATCAATACCTACACAAGATAATCAGAACAAACAAAATGCAATTATGTTACAAAATGTCTTAATGAATGGCTTTGAAGTAATATCACAACAACACTTTTCAGTTACTTAAATTGTTTCCATATTATTTAATTAACTTAGGCATTTTATGCAGAAATTATGTAAATAAGTATACAAGACGTGAAATTTCGAAACATATTGATCTTTGAAACAATTGTTACTATCAATTTTCCCTCATTGCATAAATGCTTTGCAGGGTGGGAAAAATAGCAATCGATAGTGACACTCTTTAAATATGATTATGCAAAACAGTAGGGCCTACATAGGAACAGATGCAAATCGGAACAATATTGCTTACAAAAGGATTGTTTTTCCCTTGCAAACAGTACACAATGAGGTCATGGTTAGAAAATCATTACAAAAAACACTACCATAGTGAAAGTGTGAATTCTGATTTTCATTGTATTTTGTAGGCAACCAAACGAATAAGAGGCTTTTTACATCAAACTGATTATAAACTTGTGCAAATTAAGTGGATATGCAAGGGTATTTGCACATATCAAGAACTTACAAGCTTGAGTTAGAAACAAAGTCTGTTTCTGAAAAAAAAAACCAAAACGTTCCCTTAGTATACTATTAACTGCTATGGCATGGAAACTATGCTAGGAAATGTTTACATAATAACATTTTGATAAGGCAATAATTTATGCAAAAATTGTCATGTGAATAATATAGGAGATGTTATACTCTAAGTCAAATAATCTTAGTCTCTGACTTAAAATCAGTCAATTTCAACAATAAATAAAATCAGAAATAATATGTTCATAGCCATAAAAGAGTATATAAGATGGCCTTTACAATTACTAGGATGTGATTTGTCAACAGATTGTCACATGCTACTGTTATTTACGAGGATCGAAAATGTCATATTCTTCCTGGTTGTCATTGTTTTCCCTTGGGATAATGTAACTCCCTTGCAGTCCAAAGAATGTTATATTCCACCACATACCAGCTAATACCTGTATAGATGATCATGAACTACATGATCTTGAAGCTTTTTTCCAAAAGATAATCATGTTAACTGGTTTTTTGTAAAGATGTCAGTGGTTAAGATTTAAAAAAAAAAGAATACACAGGTAAAAATGTAAAAGGTAAGAATGTCAGAGGTTATACATGTGTGCATCAAAATTAACTTTCATGCAACCCATACATGAAATGCGATGACGGTGATGACTATACCATGTCACTGAATTCCATGTCCTTTCCTACTTATCAAGAGGAAACAAAACACTTGAGAGAGGAGGGCTTAACATTTTTCGATAATCAACAAGGGTATCACTATCAGGTAGAACATGCACAAATATGTACTAAGTTTCATGATATACCTTGATTCACATTCAAGATATGGAAGAAAAAGTGAAATATAGCACTTTCATCAGAGCTTTGACCTTTTGACAGGAAATTTCCCAGACAATCTCCATTAGGTAATACACGTGTATATTAAGTTTCAAGAAAAATCCTACAAGCATTGCAAAATATGAGGGAAATAGTGAAATTTTGAGGGCCCAATTGACCTTGATCTTTGACCCCTGACCTTTGACAAATGACCCCTATATTCCCTAGAAAATCCCTGCCAATACCAAGTTCCATGAAGACACCTTGAACCATTTGCGAGATACAGTGAAGAAAAAATAAAATTTTAACATTTTCACCTGACCTTTGACCTTTGACCTATTGACCTCAAACTCTCTGGTGAATCTTGTTTTGGTAGTACATGTATGCAGTCACTAACTTTCAAGAAAATATCTTCAGGCATTGCATAGATATGGGAGAAATAATGAAATTGTTGCATTGACCTTGAACTTTTGACCCTAGACCTCTTGCCGATTTTACTTAAAAACAGCTTACTTAATTGCCCCATCATACGTCATCCTTGGACCAAGTTTGACGAAATTTGCTTAATCAAGTCTTGAGTTATCGCGTAAAATGATACAACTTCTTTAGTCGACCTTGACCATTTACTTCTGGTACATTTGGGTACTAATATGCAAAATATACTAATTAGATGGTATTTGCATAGAGGAATAGTGTTTTGATATTACAAACCATTTCCTTTGGCTAATAAAGGATATGCATACTACTTTGGTAGTTTTTATCATAAAATGAAGTGCTTAGACTTTAAGGAAAACTTTAAAAATAATGTTTTTACTTTACTTTCTTTAGTAATTATGTAAATTAGCTGGTAAAGATGGTTCAATTATTCAAATTCTTTTCTCATTTGGTTTCATAGAGTGTTTCTAACGGATTATATCTATCTAGGATGAGATTTAAGAGGGGGTTTCATTGTTTACAAATCAATTTGCATAACTCGCATAATTATACAAATTTTATGTTTATTTACATAGGTGTGACATCAATTTTTGCAGGAATTGTTTCCACATGCTCTATCAAATACATCTACCAAATTAGGTATTTCTGCTGGATGCACATATATTTTGTAATAATTTGTATATGTATTTTTGCATAAATTATGCAAATTAAGGCTTATTTGCATAGATACAGATTGTCTCTTTAGATGAAAAAATTCCAATTGTACTGAGGAACATGTGTGCCAAATAGGACATTTGTACTATAAAATGCAGTGATCACCCCCTTTTTCGCCCTTAGCAAGCCTACTAACTGGGAAATAACGCCCATGAGCTAAAGACACTAGGCAAACATATAGAGGTAAAAAAAAAGCCTACGAGACCGACCTTATGTCACGGGTCTCAATATACGCTATGTGGGTCTGTTTTGCCTATATTGTCAAACTTGTGGGCCTTATTTGCCTACTGTAGAGCCGATGGATTGTATTTTTCCTAGTGGTAGGGCCTAGAGCTCCTGGGCTATTATGACTCGTGGGTTGTATGACTCATGGACCTTTGTTTTATTCAATGTCGAGCTCGTTGGCTGTATGACTCGTTGGTGTCGAGCTCGGGGATGACTAATCACTGATCGCTTACCCAACCAACGGTTGTTGTTGTTTTTTTTTTCTTTTTTTTGGCATTTGCACCATAATAATATCATCGCTTTAAACAGCGGCCGGATATTTTCCAGATTTCACATTGTCTACATTTTGCACATTTGAATTAGATTTGCTGATTTCATCTTTGGCAGAGAAGACATCAAATATTGTTAATGAGCTAAATATTCATTGCATTTCCAGTGCGAATTCGTTTGTCTTTGTATAATTGACGTGCCAATAGAAATGATTGCACGATATTTTCCGCAAGCAACGTCAAATAACGTGTCGTATTTACCGGTATACTTCCGTATAGTCACTAGTACCAGTATATTTCCGTGTAGTATTTAGAATTGTTAGATTACAACGTGGAGACATTGTGGGGTCTTTTAATACGATATTTCGTTTGTTATAGACTAAAGATCATTAAACATGTCAGACCGTCTTTTTTTTATTGCCAGTGCAAAGTCTAGTCACGTATCTGAATTGATAACACAGAACCTAGAACTAAATATCTTCTTGAAAATTCAGCTATGAAGATCCATCTGGGTTTTTTGTTTGTTTGTTTGTTGTTGTTGTTGTTTTTTGGGTGGGGGGTTGGACAATGATATCATTGCTGTCAAGGCAATCGACTGTCTGTCCACACAAAATCAGTAAACGCAAATTAGGCTAATTAGGTCATAAATCACTAGCAACTTTGTCAGAGCTTTGGCATCTTTAGGCAATACCATCTTACCGCCAGCTCAATCCGTTTTATTGACCCTCTTAATATACCTTATGCAAATTTAATGCATCTATGAAAACACTTTGAATGATAAGTGATCTAAAACAATGGTGTCTCGATCCCTCAGTTTCAAATTCCATCTCGACTTAATTCCAAACTAAAGAAACACGAAAGAATGGATAAACGAGTCGCATCCTCTAATTAATTGAAAAATTACAGAGGGAATATACAGATATTCTTGCGAGGGACGCCAAGAATATCTAGCAGAAATATTATTAACCCATTATAGGCATTTAAGCTGATATTATATCGAGGAACCAAATCAGTTGTGAAACAAAACAATATGATGAAAATGCAAGATTTTCAACTCCTTGTTCACACTATAGCTGTTCGTTGCTAGAATAAAGTGCATCTAACATTCGCAATATAGTTTTATTCAATTATGTTACCGAATTTTGCTGCTACTTTCGTTTCCTCCTCAATAGAGGTCACCGTGGGCAAATAAGAAATCCCCCGAATCCTGGCCGGACACCTGTACCCCGGAATTCCAGCAACATCCAGACCCTGACAAGCTGGCATTGGCGATCAAAGACCACTTCATCAAGGTCGGTTTTGATACGAACTGGTGATCGACATGCCAAAATTATATGATGATTTGTTTGATTCTTAGTCCTGAAATATGATTGGCCAATCAGTGGTAAAACTCTGAAGAATGTATTTGTTGAGAGGAAAATGGGGTTGGGGGTCTATCCATCGGTTGTCAGAATCACTGTTTGTTGTTTGTTTGTTGTTGTCTCCCTTTAAAATCATCTCTATAAACTTCAGAACCTTAAAGAACTATCGCTACTTATCGCCAGTACGCCCATTCCATTTCTCCCTCACCAGTTGTTTCTATACAAAATTTGTCTGCCTAGGAGCTATGTCAAAGGCAACATTGGTGCTAACATCTAAAACCGCACCTGCCCAAATCTTTTTAAATACAGTGTACGATCATTACCCCCCCCCCCCCCCCACACACACACACACATACTTCTTGAAAACTCAAAACGGAGAAAGAAGAAATATTTATGGAGCTAGATTTATAATTCTATCAGAGTAAACTTTTATGTTAAGTCACTGAAGTATAAAATTTTATATCCTGCTTATTGTGTATTCTGTCTAATCAATGTTACTTTGATGGATAAAGAATTTTCAGGTTATGATAAGGTGAACAGTTTCTTTCTGCATTTCTTTAATCTTTACAGATGCAGCAGGGCAATAGAGGAAATCATTGCTCACATACTTACAAACAAACACACGCGAACACAAACACACACGCACACAAAAATGTTAACACGAAAATGTAGGCCTAATCACAGCGTCTGATGTTACTGTAGCTGTTACTCTCCGCTCTGTAGGTAAATTTGCATCTTTCTTTTTCGCGGCAGTGGTTACTTCTTTAGATACAAAGTCATCTTTATTTTGTTTTTATGTTTGTTCTTTTTATGATTTAATGACCTTGAAAATCTATTGCTTATTCACTGTATCATTATCTATGTTCGTCTTCTTTTTGATTGTACACACTTTGTATTGTATATTGACGCAAGGGTCCTTTGCACAGCAGGCCTTTGTTGCTCTGAATGGGACTACCCTGCTTTTAAAACTAGGCAGAATAAAACTTGGGGCTGTTGCATGAAATGTTGAACTTGAGAAAAACTCTGGTAAGAACCGACAATTCAGGTTAGCTTGACTCTGCCATTGACTTTCACACAAGAAAAACTTTGCTACAAATTAACCTGAGTTTTTCTCAGGTTAAAAAAGTTTGTGCAACAGGCCCCTGGTGTTTACATGCATGATGGCATATCAATTGGCGTATTTTTTCTTTGTGTACCTAGATGGTAGCTGAATTGTCTGCCTACCTCCATCAAGCCACGGATCCCGACAAATCGGAGTTGATATGGGTCTCATACGAATCCAAATTTTTCCGAGCCGTCAGGTCAGAGATTACAGAGTTGTATGTGGTAAGTCGAATCTCTCGGAGCTCAGTGGACTACCAGTCAGAACTACGTGCATGGTGAATGTTATGTCTTGTCAAAAACGTGTTTATCTTGTTTCATTGCTAGTTACTGTAAAGATTACGCGATTCATACTGATGCACCAACCTGTTGCACTTCGCCACAACTTTATAATTTTGTCGCCTTCCATTTCTTAGCGAGATTCAACACTACGATAAGGTATAATTGTACTAATGTTAACAAGCTCGAGTAATGTGCATTCGTAGGAAATAGTAAATACATATTGACACGTGATTCAACCTTCAAAGATTGGTGATCAAATTTAGTAGGTCTGAATATAGACGGATATGACGAATCAAAATCGTCCTATTATACAGTTGGGAATCAGGAACAAAAATAAAAAGGGAAAGTACGATAATTAAAAAAAAGGAATATTTTGCTGGATTGCATCCTTATGTAAACGACGCAGCTAGTAACCTTATGGAGACAAGAGAGTGTACGTTCAAAGATTTTATACGACATGGTATTTATGCAGATATGCATTTTCACTGAAGCGATTACTTCGCCAAAAGCAGCATGTTCTTGAGCCATTTCATTTGACAAATACATAACAGCTAGGTATTCAAACTTTTCTAAATTACACTGCAGTTTGCTTACGAGGGAGACGCCAAACTGCTACAGATGCTGCTACCTTCAGCAAATCCGCGAAACATGAAGTTACGGGGAGAATGGCTTGTTGACATCCTGGACCCGTGTCAGAACGACGCCGAACCCGAAGCGATGTCAGACCCTCCAGGTCAACTCGCGTCTACGCCACCTGTCCGGAAAACGGCAGAGATATCTGTCCAGACAGACCCAACCTCATCCGACGACAACGACGAAAACGAAGAGGAAGCATCACCGATTGCTGTCTTTTCTCTAGATAGGTTAAATCCAGAAACATGCGGTCAAATAGTCGAAAGGGAGCCCGGTAATAGGAAAGCCCCGCACCGCACTTCTCAAGCAGCAAGCACTGGTTCAGTGGACAGCAATCACATCAGCAAACAGAGTTCCGTTCTGACCGAGGAAAAGCGAAAGACGACCCATCAGAGAGAAAGACGCTCTTACGAACCTGAGTTTGCTTCAAAAGATGACGGATTACTGCCGCTATTCTCGTCAAGCCTGATAGAAGAATTGGATCATTTTTGCCCAACTTCGTCCCAAGACTCCCTCCACGAGAGCAGCAATGACCAACCGCGAAAGCCGGTCAACAGACTCCTTACAAGGAAAAGATCGGACGAACATCCACTCCAAGCATCGAAGAAAAATGATGCTGACTTGACGGAAGAAAAGGTCTCCTTCCGGGTCTTGTTCAGTCACGCTTACTACTACTTTGAGATGGCTCTACAGGAGGGATTTCCGATCGCAAAACTCCGATTACTCGTAAAATGTGTTCGGGAAATCTCTGACACCGTGAAGCGCCGGTTGTCCGAATGTGAGTCAATTATACATATATTTCAATCTGTTAACCCATTCTCCTAGACACTGATAGTCAACTTTCATATAACTGACATGTAGTGTGACATCCAGAATTATGCGAGTTTATAGGTATTGATTTTTTTTATTCAAACGTGACAGAAATTATTATGATATTGATATCATATAAAGTTGGTGGACGTAAGAAGTCGATTGCGAATCAAATATGAAACTGACACAATTCAACATATTTTAAATCTTGAATTCTCTGATGTCGAAGATCAGTGATGCAGTTAGTCCTGATAGATGTTGGTATGTGATACACAAATGCAAGGATAAGCCAAACCTATCTTCGTAATAGGCAAGAATAAAAAAAAAAAATCTTTGACATGAACCAACACAGAACACATGCACCCTGATAAAACGTTTGAACCGTGTGTTTACCTCTGGTTTTTGCTACTTTGCCGTGCCTCCCGTTTCCAGCTTGGGAAAAGAAGGTCATCGGTTCGGACGAACTCCTCCCTTCGGTCATCCTCTTCCTCATCAAGGGCGACCCAGGAAAGACCACCTCCTTCTATCCTCACCTCAAGTTCCTCATCGACTACCTGCCCGATTTCCTCGCCACTGGAGAAGTCGGCTTCACCCTGATGCAGTTTAACGTTGCCTACAGCTATATCCTCCAAAACGATGGATCCGACAGTTGAAGGCCGTAATTGATCATTGTCACCAGCCGTTTACATTTCAATGAAATGCCCTTGTTGCTCATGTTACTTGGTAACCGTGTGTCAGAAAACTTCACTTTTTGTCCAAATTAATGTTTAGAAAAAAAAACGAATGCCAGTGAAAGAGTGATAATGATATGAATCATTATGAACTTCCACTTTTTTTCATGCAGCAGTGTCTTTGGCTGTACTCACCATTCAGATCATATTATGATTAAAATGATATGAATGTTTTCCCATGGTTCCCTCAATCCTTACGAACGTATATTCCTCCCCCATTTGAGAAAAGCGCATTCCGCCATTTCAGCATTATCTTGTTTTCGTGTCTGTAAGGTCTACTTTGAAATCAGGATACAACAGATCTATATAACAGAGTTTATCTTTAACAGTATCTTTATAGTTTTTGTTCCAAATGACTGTGTTCTGCTACGTAGCAGTCACAGAGACATTAAATGCATACTGGTATGCTCTCTATAGGAAGTGTTATTACCCATATGATTAAACTACAACGACCTTAAACACTTATGGTGATTGATTTTTACTCACTTATCTTTGTGGTTACAATGAATGTATTTACACACACACACACACACACACATACACACACACACACACACACACTGATATAATGTTTTATATATACATATATATATTATGTATATCCAAAACAGAGACCAAGTTCATGCTGTCTTTCCACTATTTTATTTCGGCACATATATTTTTGAGCGACTCGCTCTATCTCTAGTGTTCTTGAGAAAGAGCGAATCTCTAGAAAATTTGTGTGACGAAATAAAATGTTGTGAATGACAGCATGAACTTGGTTTCTGTCTTATTTTTGATATTACTGCACCAATTAACACGCGGACTACTTACTCAATATATATATATATATATATATATATATACATATATGTATATATATATATATATATATATATATATATATGTATATATTGACTATTATGAAAGAACACACACACTCACACACGATTCGCGTAAACCCCGTTGTTAGATATAGTTTTTTTAATATAGATTGTTTATGCTTTTACAATAAAAATTACGCATATACATGTATACAGCTGTACTGCATTTTCTTTTGACTGCCTATTATAATGATCATTTAATCTCCGTGTGCCGTTACATATTCGGAGTGGTGCAAATAACGCATCTTTATACAAGCATTACATCCGAAACTGATATTTTCTCGGATGATAGCAAATTTTGACATGGTAACAGACAGAGAGGAAGAAAGATTTAAATATAAATTTCTTTTTTTTTTACGTCTAAGTGGACAAAATGACAAAGTTGACAAATGGACATGGAAATGGACTGAAACCTCCACAGGCATAATACACAGGCTACCCGGTCTCCGAAGGGATAGGATTCTATCCTTATAAGACACACCCATCATGAGCATTCATCTTTGTTGTTAGTTTACACACGTAACGACTGAATTCGTATTAAAGTTGTCCGCAGAGGAATGCTGCGGATTTGACAAGCAAATGACACGCTTCCTGCACAGAGTTACTTACTATACTATAGGGAAGTTACGCGCCAGATTGGCGTTACGTAAATTTTCATTTCTTTCAGTAAGGGGGTCTATAGTGATGTATTTGCATTGTCAGGATATCTCGTGAGATAATGGCAACCAGTGCATCTGATATTGAAGTTACCTTTGATAGATCAACCTGCGTTGCTCCCTCGGTTTATTATGTATATCTGAGCGTGCATCACAAAACCAACAAAAACTCGCATAACCTGATTCTAAATGTACGTGAAAAATCAAAATAGATGAAACGAGTCAACTACATTGTATAATCAATTTTTAGTTTTCAGAAAGAGCAATACAACTTTTCATAATTCGAAAGTTTGAGATCGTGAAATGAATTGAATTTACGTTTGTGTGTGTGTGTGTGTGTGTGTTTTACAACTCTTCTTGAACACTGTTTGTGAAGAATTGCGTCAAGTTATGTCTATTCATTTCTTTAAACCCTTTATACACTCTTTACTTGTAACTGCAATAACAAAATAAAATGCTACAGCTTTGAAGGATTGTATAATTTTAAAAAAATCAATAGAATGTGCCACTTTTCAACTTATTCTTATAATGAATTCATCGTCAATGCGACGGAGTTTTACATCCTTTTTATTTGTCCCACTCATTGCACAGAGCACAGCTTGTTGTGATTAAGCACTTACGTGTAAATAGACCCCAAAAGCTTAAAATCTCTCTTCTCAGTATTCTTTACCATAGTGTTTCTTTCCAAGTAATTTCATGTACATCGTTTTGCGTTATACCCTATCTTAAAGCTTCGAGTATGTTCTTTTAGAATGTATTTTTAACTTCAAAAAGATCTGTATCTGTCAACTTTTTAGTGGTTTTGTGAAATGAGGGAACAATCTTCCACTGATTTAACGTCGGGTAGTTTCCTACTAGAACTACTTTTGATCAAGCCTCATTCCTCTGCTACAAATTCATAATGTGGCGAGTATATTTTGCTCCATTTCTTTTTAATTTCAGTTGAATTGAATCGGAATTAAATTGAAGTTATTGAATGATCGCCTTTTATAACTTTTTCTTTATTTCATCAACAAGACTTAGTACACGCTTGTTCAAAGGCTTGTGTGAATACATGGCGAAACTTGTTTAAGAGTTCAATGTTTGGTGCAATTTACACCGAATGAGCGAAGTGAATATAGAGCAAATATTTCAGACCAATGCATTAAAAAAATAATGATTGCCGAATAATGGTATGCTGCCATATATAACTCCAATAAAGTATTTCAGGGTAAGATATAATTCTAGCTAAGCAATGTATAGTTGTCTGTTAGTTCAGCGCTTGAAGATAGCGACAAGCCTTTTTACATGTTGTAAAATATATACAATAATCATGTAAAAGCAATGAATAGGGTTCTAATTTTTTTTTTTTTGAAAATGTCTGGAAATTACCAACTTTAAGTCCAATCTTCTTGACTGAGTAGAATTTTCAGACGCACAAGAAATATCACATCAATTAAAAGCAAAATATTTTGAGAATACTACGCGGTTCATATAACTGCAATAGACTGTTACAATGAAAACCACACTTTCACTTTATATTTCACAGTACACTCAAGTAGATGTTTTGCAACAAATTCCAATTTCGAATACCCGATCAGTCCATCGTTGCTCGGTCTCAGAGATCACACACGTTATTAGCACATGACGTGATCGAAAAGTAAAGATAAAATGAATTAAACATACAAGACAAGAAGACACTATTTTGAGGTACAATTGTATTAGTGTTTTGGAGATATGACATCGTATTTGCAACTGTTGTTGACCCTAACATATTACGAAATAAGGGACAAACAAAACATCATAATGCAGAAGAAGGGAATTCCATCATTCCTACTCTCTTAAGGGCCCTGCAAACCATCGTGAATGTGTAGCTATTCCAAGGTACCCTCTGTATTTTTTTCAAGTGTGGTGAATTTGTTGGAAAAAAAAAAACTCATTCCTACAATACTGCTATCATTATTATTGAGTTTCCACCAGCATGTTTGAATCGATGTTGTGGCAGCATGCTATTAAAAGTAATCTAAAAAAAGCAGTTCATTTATCGTTCGTGCCCTTCAACATATGCCGTCGGAAACAACGTCAAGAATTCTGGAAAAAAAAAAAAGTTGCTTTTGAAAAGTTTAAAAACGCGAAACACATATCCCTTTCTTACAAAGAACTCCACGATATTAACAATACTCATCGATTGGTGTTGGTAACATGTTTCACTGCTGATTGTAAGCCTCAGATACAGAAATAAGTTTCTACCGTACTCGTTTATTTCGTATGATATCTAAGCCTACGTATGTACACTAACTTCACTCGATAATACTACGTGAATACGGCACAATAAGCACCTCACAACTCAAAAAATCTCAAAAGTTACTATTTGACAACATCCTTCTGCATATCGAAGCTAAAAAGATAAAAAAAGGATGACTGATTATAGGATTATACAGTTAAACTCGCCTAAGTCGACGTCGCATATGTCGAATAATCGCGCAAGTCGAAGATTTTAAAAAGTCCCGATTTTTCCCCATTGACTTACGTGTATTAATTCACTCACAAGTCGATTTTTTTAAGTCGAATACTCGCCTAAGTCGATGAAATTCCAAGAACACTTTCACGGAAAAACCATTGAATTCACTGTGCCTAAGTCGAATAAGACTTTGTTGTGTAATAAATCACTGTCAAAATGACGAGATGGCCAGTTTTTGTTTGAATATAGTATATACCAAAAGAAACTTTGCGTTAATAAACATTAACATTTCATTAACGCAAGCGGTTTCACCTGAATCGTTAGTAACGCAAACTAACGATCGGGAAAATTAACGTTTGTAGTAACGATGACTAAAGATCCCAAGCGCAAATTAACGATGTTTCGTTGACAATAATGATAGGTAAGGCAAGAACTCACGCGAGATTTTGGTTTCCGTTACCCAGACCTGGTGAAAGGACGATGTAGCCCCTGCCGAGTATAGCGATCTATGCCTTTTTCGCGAATCGAATCACGATTTCGCGAATGGTTAATATGCGAGCGGGGTCACCAAAAACGCATGCCGGGTCACCAAAAAACAAAAACAAAACAAAACAAAACAGATGTTTGCCTTCAGTTTTGGAAATGAACAGCGGTAACAATCGGCTCCATAAGATGCTAGAATAAATGTCAGATATTTGCTTTTAATTTTGGAAATGAATAACGGTAATAATCGACTCCGTATAATACTAAAATAAATGTCGGATGTTTGCTTATACTTTTGGAGATGAATAATGGTAAGATTCAGTTCCGTATACGGTGCTAAAATTAATGTTAGATATTTGATTTTGCGTTCGGAAATGAATAAGGATAAAATACGGCTTCGGAAGATGCTGAAATAAATGTCGAATATTTGTTTTGACGTTCGGATATATATGAACAATAATGATATTCAACTCCATACGATGATAAAATAAATGCCGGATGTTTACTTCTACGTTCGAAAGTAAATAACAATAACATTCATCTCCGGAAGATGCTAAAGTGAATGTCGAATTATCTCTTTGACGTTCGGAAATGAATAACTCTAATAATCAACTTCGTACAATGATAAAATAAATGCCGGACGTTTACTTTTACGTTCGAAAGTAAATAACAATAACATTCAGCTCCGGAAGATGCCAAAATAGGACCGATTTAGATTTGCTTGGTTTTTTTTTTTTTCGGGCCACCAAAAAATAAAAATCAATCATTTTGGTGGCCCAAATAAAAGTTAGTGTGGAGCCCTGGCCTGCATCAATGTGGATAAAGTGTCTTGCTGAAGGGCAAATATCGGGCACACCGCTCCAGCTCTCGGCTCTAGAGTAGACAACATACATGTACATTATAGGGCTCACACCCATAAATATTTCCCCATAGGGATGTGTGTTAAAAATCAAATTTCAAAAAATTCTGTAAAATAGCTGGGAGAAATGAGGTGTTTCAGCGTCACTAACCTGGATAAGTTAGATATACCCTTTCATCGATCAAATTCTCAGGGTGGATAATTCAGTTCAAATTCTGTCCAGGGGTCCGCAAAGCCAGACTACGAGTTCTTGTCACTCAAAATATCACCCATTTTCCGTACACGTACCCAATGAAATATAATCCCCTCAAATTCCACCAGAAAAGCTTTCATCTTCCAACCAAAATGCAATTTGTAGAGGAATTCATACTCAATATCTACAGCTATTCAGTTTTTTTGCCAAACTACATCATTGATTTTTAATTAATTTTTTTCTTCATTTATTTTGGTATCTTTGGTACGAATTTGTGAAGGTGTCTGGGACGGTCCATTGTATTTACGGGTGTGAGCCCTATAGTGGAGGTCATATTTCTCATTTGACTTTTAAACATCATAAATGTGTTTTTGATGATATTTGCACTTACATCATATGGGAAATTACACATTCAAGGGTTATAAAGCTTCTCAAAGGGACAATTTTGAATCTCATGCCCTTTGAGGTTTTTTAAAAAATAAAAATGTAGTGTTGATCAGTTCTTCATAAGATGAATACCTAGATGCAGGCAGTAATCTTTGATTATGGGGGTGTCATCACCACATTATTGCCTACAAAATACTTGAAAAGAATTTGTTTTGTCAAACAGACTAACTTCATGAATTTTGACCTGTTTCAGTGGTAGCCAAACAAAGAAATACATTAAAATAACACAGTCATTCAAAGTTGTGTGGTACTGATGACTGCTATGTACAAAGATATATCTGTACCACAACAACATAAGAAAGCAAATTGTAGCCAAACAGAGTTGGGGGGGGGGGGGTAGAGGAGAGAGGTGGGGGGGGGGGTAGGAAGGGGAAGGGGGTAGGGAGGAAGAGATCTGACACAATACATCAACATAAACCAGCAGAGTTTGTATGGGATGAATACTTCCCATAGACTTGTGTGCATTGCATGCATCCTCTATAGGGCTCACACCCATAAATATTTCCCCATAGGGATGTGAGTTAAAAATCAAATTTCAAAAAATTCTGTAAAATAGCTGGGAGAAATGAGGTGTTTCAGCTTCACTAACCTGGATAAGTTAGATATACCCTTTCATCGATCAAGTTCTCAGGGTGGATAATTCAGTTCAAATTCTGTCCAGGGGTCCGCAAAGCCAGACTACGAGTTCTTGTCACTCAAAATATCACCCATTTTCCGTACACGTACCCAATGAAATATAATCCCCTCAAATTCCACCTGAAAAGCTTTCATCTTCCAACCAAAATGCAATTTGTAGAGGAATTCATACTCAATATATACAGCTATTCAGTTTTTTGCCAAACTACATCATTGATTTTTAATGAATTTTTTTCTTCATTTATTTTGGTATCTTTGGTACGAATTTGTGAAGGTGTCTGCGACGGTCCATTGTATTTACGGGTGTGAGCCCTATACATGTGTACGCGTGGTGTAACTGTAAGTCGATTTTTTTCGACTTACGCACAAGTCGAAACTCGCCTAAGTCGATGTGTTTTGCTCAGAAGATCGACTTATGCGAGTTTAACTGTAGGATGACTGAACGCCAACAAGCCTCACCGTACACCACCTACAGATTTCAACAACAGCAAAAAAAGGAAAAAAAAAACTCATTCCTTTACCATACAATACTCTTGTTGACAAGCTTCTGAACGAGATACTGAAACGAGTGTTGGAATGCGACATCACCAACCACCCCCCCCCCCAAAAAAAAAATATGAACAGCGAACACAAACTTTTTTTTTTCACAGCAAAGCGAAACTATTCATAGAATACTAGCTACCTTAAAGGACAAGTTCACCTTCATGGACATAAGGATTGAGAGAATGTAGCAATATTAGTAGAACACATCATTGAAAGTTTGAGGAAAATCAGACAATCAGTTCAAAAGTTACGAATTTTTGAAGTTTTTGTGCAGTACCCGCTGGATGAGAAGACTACTGCAGTGTATGAATAACTTAGATGTCACATGCGTACAACAATATAAGGAAAATATAAAGAGAATTTCACAAAATTCCATCTTTTGAAAAAAGTACAAATTCCCCTGACTCGTTACCGATAAATGTTATGGGTAATATTATTCCCCCTGCCTTTAGAAAGAAGCAAGTCAATTGCTCTTTTATTACGCGAAAAAAAGTGAAAATATGTTGAATTTTCTTTTATATTTTCGTTATACTGTTGTACGCATATGACTCACAAGCTGTAGTAGTCTCCTCATCCAGCGGATCCAACACAAAAATTTAAAAAATTCATAACTTTTGCATCGATTGTCCAATTTTCCTCAAACTTTCACTGATGTGTTTTACTAATATTGTTGCATTTTCTCAATCCTTATGTTTATGAAGGTGAACTTGTCCTTTAAAGCATTAATCGACAAAGAAAAACAGTGAGCAAATGGTGTGAATTACGTGGAAGAGGAAATCAAAAATGTACTTTATCCAAAGATCTATGGGGGAAGAAAAGGTCACGTTCAGACATGGTTTGTTTGCTTCCTTTGACTCTTCGAGCTTTTCGATTAAAAAAAAATCCATGATTTTTTTTGCAATCGATGACAAAGTTTGCTTGACTGAGGTGATTCCTGTGGCGAACAACTCACAATTCGTCGTTGTCCAACATGCATGATTGTTTTACACAGAAGGTGAGGGTTTACGGTCCAGTCAAGTTGTGTGCCAATCCATTGTCAGTGTTGTCATTTTCGCTAGAAGAGAGGGAGGGAAAACATGACAGCAAACATAGTCACTAAAAAGTTTCAGTTCTTACCAGCTTCTGAACGTACAGTGCAACAACGACCCGTCAAGACCCGATAGAAAAGCCGAACATCAATTTCGTGACATGGAAAATCCGCCTTTACTGCAGTGCCCACAGAGCGCATGCGTTTGCTGAATGCATAATATTGAGGTGTGCGCGAGCCGGTCGCAATGCATGTGTATCATGCATTTGCATATGCGCGCGCGCAAGGAACACCGCAATAATGGCGGATTTTGCTGCCCTATCATACCTAAGGAATCGGGTTTAAAAGTAACTTTCACTCGGATTGCGGAGGCCGCCCTTCCTAAACCATTCCATCTCCACACCACGCCCTCTTCCCATGAAATCGTGAAATGAGACATTACAGATATACACCAGAAAACACTACATGACGATAAAGTGAACTGCAGGAACTTACGTATACGATTTAATCAATTAGTTAGTTTGACGATGTAATTAACTCATGGTCCGCCACTTAAGCGGTAGCGTCATTTAAACTAGTCCTCCTACCTGATTATCTCATCTAGTCTGAACATCAGGGCCTGTAGTTTAGATGATTTCTCCCGAACCTCGTTTTGTTTTCGTTCGATGTCGACCCGGATGCTTCTAATCTTTTCGCTGAACACCTCATTCAAGCCATGGAGGAATCTATACAGTAATAGAAAGCTCCTTCGACTGCCGTGATCATGATTTAATGCTTCGCTTTAACTTTATGTAATTTCAATCTTTTTTTTTTTAAATTAACGAGTGCATCATCCCTAACACCATAAAGCTTCCTCAACATTTGAAGTACAAAATTCAATATTCCGCTGACAGATGTTTTTCTTTTTTTTTCTCGGAAATAAAGTGGTGAAGTGATAAAACTTATGAACTCCTTCTTAAACTCTTTACGAATGGACTTGCTAAATTCTGAAAAAAAAATGGGTCTCAAATTTGCAATTTCATGTTTTCAAATGTATGCAATTGTATGTCCATGATTACAATAAAACTCCGCGAAAACTGCAAAGAGAAAATGGAGTACCAGTGTCCATTTGTTCACTTACCCCCGAAGGTATTCCGTCGTCTTCGAGTTCACATCCTTCAAAAGTGCATCAGACCATTGCGAGTTTTTCTGGAGTTCTCTGTCAAAATGGAGCAAGACCTTTCTCCAGAAAGAAAACACCACGGAAGTCCAGGGACAGCACCAACAACAACTGGTAACAGGTCCTGTAAAGATCAAAGGTTAGGTTCAAAAGCCAATTCATGTTTAAATTGAAGGAAGTAAATTTGTAACACCTTACAAAACCATCACACACACAAAAGAGCAGGAGTTTGACACTTTGCAAGAAATTTAGACACTCATCAATTTACAATACTTATTTCATACGGCGGTAATAGTTATTAAAATCTAGTATGCAAATGAAGTGTTGATGTAATTTGCTTTAAAAAAAAACACCTGAGGGCCTACATCTCACAAAATCGAGTGACTTGTATTTATTCCATATCAGTATAACGAATTAGAAAACTATAACATGTTTTCAAAGTAAACATACGGATCGTAGAAACGAGGCGGTTGACAATCTCGTGGCTCAGACGCAGCTCGAATGCAGCAACTTGAGGATTTATTTGCTTTAGTCCATCCACTAGCGGTAGAAACTCCCGGTAGAAACAATCTAGAAGGATGACATGAGCACATCATCAGTATCTTAGCTTACTAAGGTCAAAGCCGGATTCAGGCTGCATGTACTTTAAAATACTTCTCATTTTATTCTTTTACACTACTACTTTTGTTGCTCTTGCCGCTGTTATGTCGACTATAGTTTAACCATTAAAGGGATTGTACAGTTTTGGTTGAGACCTAATTTCAGGTTTCTAACATTTTTTGGTGAGATAATGAGAAACCTCTTATGAAATATGAAAGAGCATGTAATTCTATGAGGAATTCAATGTTTATGTTATTGATGAAAATTGGTTTTGAAATGGCTGAGATATCCAAAAAAGAGCGATTCTAATAAAATGTGGGACCCACACTTTATTACGATCGCTTTGTTTTACTTTGTTTTTGGATGTTTCAGTCATTCCAAACCTGATTTTCATCAAATAAACTTTGAATTCCTCTTAAAATGGTATGCTCTGTACTATATCATAAGTGTTTTCTTGGTATCTCGCAAAAAGTTAAAAGCCCAATTCTCATCTCCACCAATACTGTACTATCCCTTTAACTCTAGCACTAGTCGTTGTGGTGGTCGAATCAGTAGTGAAATGTATTCAACTCAATTCATTTCAATTCATTGATTTTCATTGCCATTTTTCTTCCAACAAAAAAAAACACAGAATAAATCAGGAATCATATATCATAAGCATAGTTATATACATTAGAATGTACGAAAATTTACAAAATGAATAGAGACATACATACGCATATCGGCAAACTACTAATTCATGTTTAGAGGGTAAAAAGGATAACTGAGAGGTCCACTAAAAAGCAATGCTCGTATTATATTGTGAACCGGTCAAGTGTCTCTTTAAGAATACTTCCCGTGATTATAAATACTTAACACCCAAATTATTAATGCAGAATGGAACAAAACAACATAAACACAACATGAAATTACTTGAGAAGGATACGATTGGAAGGACTAGGGAAAAAAATTAAAAGAAGAAATGAAGGAAAGAGAGAGAGAGAGAAAGATAGAGAGAGAGAGAGGATGCCTACACGCTGAACAAGAGAAACGGAAGGGGAGATAGAGGAGGTCCTTCGGACAGCTGATGACGCAGAGACTCCAACTCTCCCGTTTTCGACGGGAGATCTCCCGCCGAAAACCCATTTTTGCAAAATTTCCCGTTCTCCCGCTTGAGATTTAATTTCTCCCGCCCTGGCTCTGTGTCTCCAGTTGGAAAGGATTTCTTACTTATTGCTATTGTATGTTCAAAAAAATAAGCCTTATATAGCACCAGAGAGCATCTAGAACCCTATAGAAACTTCGCGCTTCGCACACATCAACTTGGAGTCTCCCGTTTGCTAGGGGTTTCAGGCGGGAGAATCTCCAGATCAGAAGGTGCATTGGGTTGGAGTCTCTGTGACTGCACGCAGCTGTAAAAAAAAATATGCAAATAAGATGCCGTATTTCCATGCGTAAAATGATGCCATTTTCATTGAGCAACGATAGATTCAATGACGGATGATGAACCTTATGTTTGCTGTAACCTATATAGATAATGAAAATAAATGAAAGTAAATGAAGAGAGTGAATGGTGCTGTGTATTACGCTGTGGTACTTCTTTCACCAAATTTTCTCCAATCATTGAAAAATGAGAATTTTTTGGTAATACCTTGTAATACAATGTATATTTCCTTTTTGACGCTTCAGGTTTTTTTTTTTCATTTTGAATTTTTAATATTAATAACCTGTTTTCCTATGAACTGAACGAATAAGGGATTTTGAAACCCATGGACGCTTAAGGGATGTCTTATAATTAATGATTGACTTATCTTTCAATTTGGGAATAATATTCTTGTAGATAGGTATTGATTATCTCTAAAAATGAATATCAAATGTTACCGTACATGAGCAAACCAACAAAAAGTCGCAGACGCTGATTTTGTGTCAGAACTCAAAATTGGTGAGATGGGTCAACTCAGTCAAGTTTTAGTTTTTCATTTATTTTCTGAAAGAACAAGACTTCATCTACATCATGGTAAAATTTGCAATCATGAAACAAATTAAGAAACGTTTTTAGCAATTTTTCTAAAACTTTTCTGTTTATGTATATACAATAGTGTGACTAGGTGTGTGTTGAGTATAGAGCTCCCTTTTTATTTCTCAAAAACCCTTTACACACTCTTAAATTCAAACTGATAAATTCTGAAAAGATAATGCTACTGCATTGAAAGTAAGCGCTAGTCATGGATAGAATGGGTTGATAGTGCATGCTCCATTTCAATTTAATCTGATAATCTTTTCATTGTTTATGCTTCGGAGTTTCACTTACAGTTTTTTGTCCCATTCAGTGCACAGCTAGCGCGGCGTGATAAGATTAAAAGCGCTTGGATGGACCCAATATTTAAGAGCCTCTTTTCTCAGTAAACACTTTTCCACAGTATATGTTTCCTTTTCAATATTTAGATGGGTTAGGAGAGTACAATTTGATAGAGTTATACATCAATTTATAGCTTCAAGTCTGCGCTTTCAGAATCTGTCCTTAAAGGACAAGTTCACCTTCATAAACATAAGGATTGAGAGAATGTAGCAATATTAGTAGAACACATCATTGAAAGTTTGAGGAAAATCGGACAATCCGTTCAAAAGTTATGAATTTTTGAAGTTTTTGTGCAGTAACCGCTGGATGAGAAGACTACTGCAGTGTATGAATAACTTAGATGTCACGTGCGTACAACAACATAAGGAAAATATAAAGAGAATTTCACAAAATTTCATTTTTTGAAAAAAAGTACACATTCCCTTGACTCGTTACCGACATATGTTATGGGTAATATTATTCCCCCCTGCCTGTAGAAAGAGGCAAGTCAAGTGGTCATTTATTATGCGAAAAAAGTGAAAATATGTTGAATTTTCTTTACATTTTCTTTATACTGTTGTACGCATATGACTCACAAGCTGTAGTAGTCTCCTCATCCAGCGGTTCCAACACAAAAATTTTAAAAATTCATAACTTTTGCATCGATTGTCCAATTTTCCTCAAACTTTCACTGATGTGTTCTACTTATATTGCTGCATTCTCTCAATCCTATATGTTTATGAAGGTGAACCTGTCCTTTAACTAAAATTCTATGTCTGGCGACTTTTGTTGGTTTTGTGATGCTGGGTCAAGATATTAATAATACATTTACATCATTGTTTTCACAGACCCCAGACCTATCAGCCCTTTCTGAGCTGGCACCATGATTTTCTGGTGTGGCTGTTCGTCTGGTTGAAGGAACATAAAACTTATTTACCGAGTGCTTAAGATTAAGACAAGCCATAATTGGGAAGTGATCAGTCATATAGGATAAATAGTTGCATTTATATGGCGCTTCATACTAATTTAAAGAATTTAATTGAATTATCAAAAACATTATCAAGAATGGTGACGGAATGATTTGTGACGCGTGTGGGTTTCGAAATTAATGGCAAAAATGAAGCTGACAATAATATTTCATGAAATATAGAAGTTGGCTTTTGGCTTTTGGTTTTCTGTTGAAATCACCACACAAATCTGACAAATATCTTGAAAAACTCATCACATTTTGATCAAGCAATGGATGAAAATGAGGAAGAAATCATTGACATAAGAAAGCATCCCAAGAAAAAGATCAGGGATGAAAATTAGGAGACAAGAGCAAAGGAGAAATGGCGGAGAAACTGGAGATATTATGTGACTTTCATGTGTTTCATGTCTTTCTGCCTTTACTGTTAGTTACCGTGCGTTTCTGCTAGGGTGTTGAGTTTTAGTTTGAGTCATAAATTGCCCCTAATGGATTAAGTACAGACACTTTGTTGGTATGGACTATGCCCTATACTAAATGGCTCCACAGCTAATAAGTGTGTAAAATAATACTATGGCATGAATTTCTGACACCCCTACCAATTGTGCTTTACCTCTGGATAATGCTGTGCTATTCTATAGGTGCATGATGAATTGTACCCGAGCAGGAAAGTAGTGGCATGAAGCTTTGAACACTAGATTCAGATTTATTCTCCGAATTACACTTTTTACTCCAACATTGTCACAAGGGTAATAACAAATGGGTGCTTGGTACACTCCTACTATTAATCGACCGTCTTGATTTTATTAGCTTTTAGATTATCAGACTTTATCTTACCTGATAAGAAAATTCCAGAATAACATTCATATAAAGAATTTAATTACATCATTGAGAAAATACAACACATTCATGATGCTGCTTTTCCACCGTTTCCCTTTGAGATTCGATTTCAAAAAAAAAAAAGAATGGAGAAAAACAAGATAATGGATACAATATTCTTGAGACGCGTGAATGGAGAATTCACAAAGAGAAAGAATAAATAGTCAAAAAAATGACAGATGGAAGAAAAACAAAAGAAATCACGAGATAAAGCCTGTGAGAGAAAATAAGGAGGAAAGGGAAGAGAGAAATCACCGTGTGATAATGAAAGAAACAAAGAAAATAAAAAAAATGGGGAGATAGGATATGAGAAACAAAGCCTTTCGGAAAGAAAGGGGGCTAGGTAAATATAATGAGTACGGTATGTTTTAACTGTTCCTGTACCTGGTTGCGTAATCCTGTATAGGGGCGATGTGTCTTTGTGACCCCTATAACCTTTAATCCATAATGGACCCCCCCCCCCCACAAAAAAGAAAAAGAAAGAAAATGCTCGATGGATCCACAACATTGAAGCATGCAAAATTTGTGTGAATGCTTATGACCTATGACAATCATTCCTTCAAAATATTGGTAAACAAGAGAGAAGTGGGGCGTTAGCTGCACACATTGGTTCGTTATTCTGGCTGCTAAATAGGGCAGGGAATTGTCAATTACCTAGGCCCCCTTGACCTCGCATCACATCCCCAGAACACCATTGCTGGAAAAAATAAATCCGCGAAGCATCTCATGAAATTGAACGGAATCTATATCTGGTTTTTGAAATTTCGGCTTCAAAAGGTACATTGATACAGCCATTTTCTGTTTCAAAAGGTACCACATCCACAAAAAATATATAAAAAATATTTATTAATTAAAGTCAAACGTATGGATGTGATTTTCTAAGAGAGTGGTTTTGGTGTTGTATCATATAGCAGTACTATAAGGGGAAATATCATTCTAATCTGAGGTTGCCAAATATTTAACCAGAAAATCAAGTTTTTCTCAAAACTTAAAATTATGGATGTAATACCTTTTGAAACCGAACTCTGCATATGTAATTCATCAATATGCTAAAAATGATCCTGATATTTAAATGTAACATGGAAAATATTCTTTCTGACAAACTTGTCACAATACCTTTGAATTGATCAACTGTAAACGTATAAATCAAAATCATTATATAAATCTTTTGAAGACGAATCAACACTGACAGCAATAAAGTTATAAAAAGAAACTGATGAGTGTAAATTATTCAGAATTAATTCTGTAGGGGAAGAGTCTAATCAAATCAAAGAATTCACCATCATCAAGGGAATCAAATGCTACCTTAAGTCTACTAGCCATAATGAGAATCATAAATATATGACGGCATATCAACTGGCGAGGTGGCGAAAGAAAGACATATTTTGGCGTAAGTGAAGCACAAATGATTCAGGGTTCGTGGAGAGTACAACGCGTAGGCAAATACTTTTGTTAAAAGCATAACATGCGTAACATACAGAAAGGAAGAGAACAAAATATTGTAGATACACATAATAGACATTGATCTTACACGACACAGGAACAAGCAAATTTCTTCTCGTAACTAAATTTAGAAGGGCGTATTTCCGGTTGAAGGCGGAGCTTACGCCAAACTGAGATTCATTTAAGGTATCTAGGATTTATGTGATAAGAAAAAGAAAAAGAAAATGGGGTAATTATTTTTAAGGGTAAACGGTGAAAGTAAACTGGAGTTTACTTGTATTGAAAAAAAAATAAGTTCGGCGGGATGAGTCTCACCTCAGTGTATGCATTTTTAAGTAGCGGTAGTGACATTAAAATCGTTGTCTACAGTAACCATCGGGTGGACCATAAGGACAGTCAACTGATTTTCGCTAATCACAATGGGCTTTTTGCTTTTTCAAGTAGGTTTATGACCTGTCAGGCACATCAAATAATTCTCACTCACTTGCAATATCCTTCACGTAGTCCTGCAACAGATCTCGAGCTGTATCTTCGAAAGCCGTCTTCAAGTCGTCAAACCATGTACGGGCAGTCTCCTTAAAGTGAGAACAAGGTTCTGGTAAGGGTTTGAAAACCCGACTTGCAACATGTCATATTTGCTTGCAATGTATCGAAAGAGTTCACCAAGAAACTTACCTGGCTGACGCGATTTGCCGGTATGATGAGTTGTCTCGGAGTTTTTGAGATCAAAAATAAAAGTCGGTATACCGACTTTAATTCCAGAAGGATCCAGGTTATCTCGGTCTCAGGGACAACTCGGCCAATTTCAGACAATTTATACCCAATTCGTGATCGCCATTAGTCTGTGGTCTGTACATGTATGCGCACGTTCATTTTGTAGGCGCGCCAAAGAGCTTTCTTTGATGCGCGCGTTGTATCAACTCGGCCCATTATTGCCACCCCGTCAATGTACAGGCATGCTAACCTGGAAACATTAAACTGCACATTACTTGAATATGAGACCATTCTGAAACAAATGATTTTTACACAATAATAGATATCTAAATCTTTATGTGCCATGGTATAAACCCCCTGCGTGCCACATTATTCTGAGACACCAACGTTGTCATGCTTTGTAAAGACATGGGAAGACATTCTGTTTTTCAAATCCATATAACTTTTATAGATGTCTTTTTAGCTGGACCTGAAGTAGGCAAAATTGTAGATAAAATGCAAATCTTTGCTTTTGTGTAAACTGTATAACTAATCTGTTATTGTTTTTCTTTCAAATTCGAGGAACTACTGTATATGTAAAAAGGCATGACTTTTGCACACAAAATACTGACAGAACCTTAAAATTTACACACAAATTCATTAATGAACACGGCTGGCTGGTCAATCACCATATAAAATGCAAGCTATATGTAAGAGGAACGAAATCGCAAGAAACGTTTTCATTGTAAAGTGACTTTGGGCGATTTATCGATTGGTTTGGGCGGGTTTGTGCGTTTGAGCAAAATATGCGAAGTTGGCACGGCGTCGACTGAGTCGGGTGTGCGAACGTGGCACATAAAGAGATAATGCACTCTTTAATGAATACCACAAGGATTGGAACAATCATCCCCAAGCATTCCCATTGATTCCCATTAATCAGTTACTCGCCATCCCCTTTAAAGTTTGCCTATATACTACCTCAGCTCTCTCCCGTAACTCGTTAACGTCGTAATTCTCTCCATCCCTTGACAGTTCTTCCACCAGATCAAGCAGTCTCTTTTTCTCCCCGTAGTAACACTGTAAAATCTGAAACACAAGCACACTTGTTACATATATTATATATATTATATGTATATATATATATATATATATATATATATATATATACATATATATATATATATATATATATATATATATATATATATATAAGTATCTACAAACTTGTACATAAAAAACAACAACCACAAAAAGTTGTACGACACAGAAAATCGGTGCCTAAATATTTTGGTCAACAAGGTCAATATTCGGATTTGCGTAAAGATTAGTTTTTGCTCTTACCACTAACTTAAATCTAGAGTTGGCAATCATGCATGTATAGATATTCAAAAAATAGCGCTCTTTCCCCTGGCCTTAGAGACATAAATTACCATTAGCAGATAAAACAAAAACTCAACATTAGTGCTCTAAAATAGCTCTAAAACTGTAAAATGTGAATAAGGGATAGAAACTACTGCAAAAATTTGAATCCGTATAATCAATGTTAAATATTGTTAAAATATGAAAAATGTGGACAATCGTTGTAATAAAAATTCTTCCAGACTAAACCGTCTACAGTTATGGTTTTATTGAGAAAATACAGATATCTCTTTATATTTTAGGCTTTATTACGAAAAAGAAAACAATATATGGTAGGATATTTTGTGATACGACAGACCTACACATATGAATCAAATGCGTGATATCTTGAAAATTTGTTTGAAATCACTCTTGCCAAAGGTAAACAGAACCTTTGATTGCTGAAAAACCTGTACACCTTTATGAAACACCGAATTAGTCAGGTGACATATTGGAATAATGAATAGCACTCTGACAGAAGGCCTACATTCACAGGACTTGGCACGTTGTTATCAATACCCTTGAATCTCACAGACTCTACAGTGTGAGTTTGTGTGCCTCAAACAATTCAAAACGACCCTTCATTCCAATGCTTTTTTATTCAATAGTATAGCCTTAACTCTGTCATTTAGTTACAAAGTTCGACTAATACTTTGACGGAGGGGCGCTAAAATAACATAAATAAGCACCTCTTGAGACAAATTCTCATGTAACCGATCCTGTAGTGTTTTCATGTGTTCATCATTAAACCTCCGTTGCCCTTCATCAAGCGCGCAATTCTTTTCCGTCAGTACTTCTATTGTGTCGTCGCTCACCATTCTACAAATAAGACAATCAATGTTTTTACAAACGTTGTGACAAAGCTGTCAATCATGTAGAATTACGAATCATTAGGCGTTTTCACATCAGCCCGATAAAAATCCAAGCTCGAGATATTTTTTAATTTCCCAAGTCAGAAAATAGCGCGCTATTTCGAAACATCGGGCTGATGTGAAAACGCCTATTGATGATAGATGACTCTGAGAGATCATACACTGGAGAAGTGCATAGTTAGTCCAAGAGCAGTTATATTCATCCGAGACTGAAGGCTGAAGTAAAATGAGTTTAATTCCATGAGGGGTCAGAATGCATTGAAGTACATTATGTGAGGTATACTCAAAATGTTCATAACCAGAAAAAAAAAATCAGTGTTATAATTAAAATGGACAAGGTTTCACCATTATGGAAACAATGAATATCACGTGGTAGACGATCGCAATAACGTTATAAAAAATCGAAGTATGTAGGCCTATATACTTACTTTACATATCTTTGACGTTTAAACAAAAAGGCATTGATCGTTTTTCCAATATTTTTGTTTTCAGCACGAGTCATTTCATCATTACTTGTCCTTATCTGCCCGGTCTCCTCTTATCTTACCTATTACAGGGACCTGAAGTCAAACGAGGTTGCTTGTCTGTCCACACCAACATACTTAATCGTACTTCGTTCATTACTGTTTCACTATTGAACCATGGTGTTCAATACAGTTAAAGGCATAATTTACCATTTGCAGATGAAAACCCAGCATTAGTACTTTAAAATAGTTCTTGAATGTGAGTTAGGGATAGAAACAACCACTGTAAAAATTTTAAATCGTATAATCGATGTTAAGTATTGTTAAATACACAAAATGTGAACAATAGTTATAATAAAACATTTTCAAGACTAAATCGTGTACAGTTATGGTTTATTGAGAAAAAAAAACTGATATCTCTTTATAGTTTAGGCTTTATTGCGAAAATCTATATGGTAGGATGTTTTTGTGATACAACAGACCTACACATATGCATCAAATGTGATATCTTGAACATTCTTTGAATCACTGCCCCAAAGGTAAACTGGATCTTTAAGGTCATTTTGAGAAATAAAATATGAATGAAACTAGAACTGAAATTGTCACTGAGACAAGTTAGGTGATACGCCATCAGCGGTACAGACTCAAAATGATGGATTATAAACTGCATGTGTTGTTGACTCCTGACCACGGAACCACTCGAATCCACGTTCATTAGATTACTACAGTATAGTCAAACGCTCTACCGACTGAGTTATCAGGTTCCCATGCATGGGATTTGTATGTGGAACTCAAAAGTTCCCGGCATCTGATCGAGAATAAATGTCAAATTTAAAAAAAAAAAAGACCGTGAAGTCTCAGCTATAACATAATAAAATTGCACAGAAAATAAAATAAAAATCACCGAGATACAGCACCGAGAACATTGTCATGACAATTCGATTTTTGAGAAAATCACAATCCCCATAGACTTTGCACGTAAACAATAGTATTTTTGACAGGTCAAATTCGATCGCAGCTTTGACCTTGATAACTGTATCAAAATTAAAAAAAAAAAATGTTGACACACCTTTCGTAGAGGAACATCTCAGCTACAACATATTGAAAATTGCAGGAAAATCCTTCAAGAATTACTTAGATATAAGAAACAAACATTAAAAAAATTGCGTGTTTTCTAGATTCCAATTTTTGGCATTCGAACGACGTAATGATGACGTCATCATCACCAGGCTGGCAAATGTCTACATACAATCATTATCTTGAACTCATATGCTTTTCAAACATAGACTAATAATGGGGGGTCTCGATGCATTCTAAGGAGCTAGGACTCAATAAACAAAATTAATAATAACAATTTAATGATTTATTCTTCCACCATAATTTCCACATACGCGCGCCGACGGATTTTCAAATTTGACGCACTCCCATGACCTTGTTATTAGTCGAGGATGACTTAAAATGAATGGATATTGCTACTGGATGTGTTAGAAATTTTTTAAAAAAATCAAGTTTTCGTACGCACTGCACGCGCAAAAATGCGCACGCGCGGAAATTTACGTAATGCTAAAAATTGTCTGAAACGTACGGAATAAATATCAAAGCTGAATTTTGAGCATTTTCACATTTTGACGGCCGCGGTCATGAATGTAAAATGACGTTTGATATGGACCTGAAGTTAATGTCTACCAATTGTATTTCAAGCATGACATTCAGTTGAGAAGATATTGCAATTCACGTGACTGCATCTGAACCCACCCCCTCCCCCCCCCCCAAAAAAAAAAGAGAAAAAGTGGCGCCTATATGACGTCGTGCATTAGTAATTGCTATGAAAAGAAACCTCAGATAAAGGTCATTGATCATGGGAATTTTCAGGTTGATTGGTTACTGAAAACTTGTAGAAGTGGCCTGCACAAAGTCCCGAAGTACGAAAGAAGAAAAAAAAAAAGATTCAGACAATCACAAGAGGTGATACGCTGATGGCATATCACCTATGAGATGATCTAGAATAAGAAAGTATCAACTCTTTACATTGAATAGGGTACCTCCTTGTTCTTGCGCACTCGAGCAACTCTCGTGTGTTTGTTATCAATTCTTCCTCTGCGTTTTCAATGGCTTGCCGATGTAGTTCAAGCTTCGCCTTCTCTCCTGTAATAGACGCTCGTTCCTATGAAAGCAATACAACATCAATTCAATCTTTGACAGGTGTGAATGTGTGCGTATGACATTACTTCCAACTGGACGTGAAATATTATTCACCTTGTGCTAAAAAAGAAGTGTTTTTGTTTTAAATGAAAAGCCTCTTTCTTTAAATGGTACATTATTCAATCTAATTTAATTCAATTCAATTCATTTCAATTCAATTCAATTTGATTGGCCAAACCCCAAAAAGTCGCTTACTTAACGAGTGAGTTGCACTCTCTCTACAAACTAAGTAGACCATGCTTATTTTCAAGTTTTTATTGTAACAAACAACATTCCACTGGTCTACCTCAAAAAAATTGTTGCAAAAGCCTCCAAATCCAAGATGGCGTCCAAGATGGCCGCCATATTTACTGAATTTGTTATTTGAAAGATAGAATTTGATTGAAAAATCAGATTTCAACAAATTTGATGTCATGTGAAAGCGAATAAAATTTTTTACAAGTTGATACCATTTTTGTGGGTTATTGTGATAACTGGATTGAGATTTTAAGGAAAAAACACTCATTTTTTGATATTTTTCTGAAAAGAGGAAAATCATGAAAATGCTTGATTCAGCATAAATCAAAGAAAGACTGAAGGATTACCTTGAAATGTTTCAAGAATTTTGTTTGACATATGATTAATATTTGAAGAAAATTAGGGGTAAGTACCGTTTTTGGTTCAGGAGTTATAATGTCTCAAACTTGAAAACTCACTATGTAAAAATGGCCACTTTAGTTGTGACAAGACCTTGTTGGTCGTAAAGAAAGCCTGCGCGCGCCAAGACTACTACACGCATCACTGCCACTGGCGCGTGTAGCAGTGCCAGTGGTGCATGTAGTAGTCTTGACAAACGCAGACTTTTTCTTTTACAAACAAGGGTTTGTGCCTGCAAACTAACTTTTCATACCAAGTGGTAGCTCAGGTGACGCTGATTGCTATTATTTCAAAGTAGATTGTTCTGAAGCAGATGAGATGAAGCAAAACATATCTTTCAAATAGAGGTAGAAGCTTGAAACAACCTTGCTATAGAAAGTTTAAAACAAAATTTGGATCAATCACTGAAAAAAATTCAAGATTGCAGGCCATCAAAGCTGACATAGTGTATTGCGCCAAAGTAAATGTATCATATCGATTTTGATACAATTTTGTCTGTTTTGCTGTCTATTCATATGGTTTTTATATATTCTGAACATTTTAATGCCATTTCAAACCATCTTAGGTTTTTATGGAGACATTTTTTAGAATGCACTATGAATATTTCTCTAAAAAGTAAAAAAAAAAAAACTAAAAATGTTTATGAAAACCATGCAGAAATTAACATCTTTCCCATATAATCAATATTTGGAGAAAATTAGAGGTCAGTATTGTATTTGGTTCAGGAGTTATGTCTCAAACTTGAAATCCCATTTTACATAATGTGTTATTTACACGCATCTGTTCCCAAAGACGTCACAGAGGGTCAAATCCAAGATCATGCTTACTTTTCGAGTTCCACTCTCTCTATAAACAAGACCATACATAATATTAAGCATACTAAGCAATGTTCCGTAAGTACACCTCAGTAGATTTGTTGCAAAGTACAGATGCGGTCCAACAGGGCCACCATTTTATTGAAATTAACATTTCAAACATAAAATTTGATAGAGACATTGGATTGCAACAAATTTGATGTCATATGGAGAGTAAAACTTTCTAAAAGTTGATACCACTTTAGCTGTGTATTGTGATAAATTGGGGGGGGGGGATCCATATTTTTATATTGTTTTGAAAAAAGGAAGAAATGTAAAAATGCATGATCTAGTATTTATCAAAGAAGAACTGAAGAATTATTTTGAAACCTGCGATTGAGATTGAGATTTACTGAGATTGAGACATAATTCATATTTCTGGAATTACATGCAATATCATACACTGTTGACAAGTTAACATCTAAAACTTGAAAAATATTACATTTATGCATTATAAATTTTGCTTACAATGTGTTTACATGGTCACATGTAATACTGTAATGGTCTAGTGACTTGCAAGTACCTGCAAACCAACTTTTCATGCCAAGTGCACAAGTGGTAGGTGACGCTGGTCGCTATTACTGTAGCATTTCATCATAGTAGATTGTTCTGAGGCAGATAAGATTGAACAGAAAGTATTTTCCAAAAAGAGATAGGAGCTTAAGATTTGGCACAAATTTTGCCAATGTGTAATATTTAGCGATAAAAATAGTATCCACACAAAATTCAAGATGGCGATAATTAATCGAGGTTGTCGTTCAAGGCATTATTTACCATTAGTGCACGTAAAACAAAAACCCAGCTTTACTTAATTCCTCAAACTAGTTCTAAACTGTGAGTTAAGGATTAATGTACAAACTTAAATCAGTATAATTAATGCTAAATATTGTTAGATATACTAAATAGATCTGATAAGAATGTTTTTCATGTCAACAGTTATCATGGTTATGGTTTCTTGAAAAGAAATGGTGATATCTCCGTATGTTTTAGGCTTTTTTATAATTTTTTTACATGGTAAATGTTTTGTAATACAACTAACCTGCACATATAAATCGAATGTGATATCTCTCCCAATAATTAGTGTGTTGCGTCAAAGTTATCTCAACTTATAACTTATAATTTGATATGTTTTTTTAATCTTCTTATATTGCTGTCTATTACATGTTTCCGACTATACATCCGAACGATATTGTACTAGTGTAAACCATATTGAGGGTCTTTTTTTTTTTGGGGGGGGGGGGGGGTGGAACTCATTCCAGTGTTTGGGTAAGGCCCAATCTTTAATAAAAAAGAAATGCTTCTGTATCAAAGATATGCTTTTTTACTTGTATGTTACTCTGCTGTTGTAGAAACGTGAATGATGATGGTATATGTGTAATAATGTCTGATCCGTAGATGTCCTTGAAAGCCCTTCTGATCCGAACCCCCCCCCCCCCAAAAAAAAAAAGAAATCCAACATGGCGGCAATTTCTCAACTTTGCTTTTAAATGTGTTATGCGAAATTACTTTTCAGTATATTGTTCGAATGAAATTGTCCAAATTGATTATTCGTGCTGTATATTCACATTTACAAATAAGCATGCTGAAACTGTATTTTCCGTTATCAGATTTTTCTTACATTGTTTTTAGGCTGATTTCATGTGGGTTATAGTGTCACAATTGATCTGAACTTATGCCATTGGTAGATGCTTTCCTATATTAGATATCAGGATCACTCGAGAGTGAAAATGTTCATTTTCATTCATTTTAGAGTGACCTCGGGGATCACTCGAAGAGTGACGAGTGATCCCTAAGGCAGGGCTCGACACTAACGGTGGTCCGGTGGCCCGTGGCAACAAAAAACCCACCAAAATGTCAGAAATGAAGAATTTGGTGGCCTGATCGGGCCACCAAAAAGGTTGGATATTTTCCTTTGGGCCACCAAAAATAAAAGTTAATGTGGAGCTCTGCCTAAGGTCACTCTAAAATGAGTGAAAATGAACATTTTCACTCAAAAGTCACTCCAATTTCACTCTAAATTCACCGTTTTCTGTTTTTCACTCCTCACATCAAAAGTAAAAACTTCCACTCGATTTGTTTTTTCTTTTTCGGAGAGTAGAATATCACTGGTTTAAAAATGTGTCCATAAAAACTTAAGACGGTTTAAGATAGCACAACAGACAAATTTGTATCAAAAACGAAATAATACATTTAATTTGGCGCAATACACTATGTCAACTTTGATGGCTGTCATCTTGATTTTTTTGAGCGGTTGATCTAAATTCTGTCTTAAAGGAAAAGTTCACCCTCATAAACATAAGGATTGAGAGAATGTAGCAATATTAGGAGAACACGTCATTGAAAGTTTGAGGAAAATCGGACAACCCGTTCAAAAGTTATGAATTTTTGAAGTTTTTGTGTAGTAACCGCTGGATGAGAAGACTACTGCAGTGTATGAATAACTTAGATGTCACATGCGTACAACAATATAAGGAAAATATAAAGAGAATTTCACAAAATTCCATCTTTTGAAAAAAGTACATATGTGACCGTGCACCTCAAAACGAACATAAAGTCGCACACACTGATTTTGCGTGAGAACTGAAAATAAGTGAAATGGGTCAACCTAGCCGAACTTGACTTTTTCATATTTTCTGAAAGAGCGGGTCTTCTTTTACATTATGCTAAAAATTGGTATCAAAAAACGGGCAGGAAAATGTGGTTTTTTAGCAGTTTATCTTGAACATTTTCGATAGAATAGTGTGATTATAGGTGTGTCTTTAGAATCCCTTTTTCATTTCTGAAAAACCTTGTCCACTCTCTTCACTTTCAACTCTAATAACTTTTGAAAGGATAGTGCTACTGCTTTGAAAGTTGGCATTAATTATGGACAGAATGTGTTAATAAGGGATATTTGATTTCAGTTTAATCTAATAATCCCTTCATTATTGTTACTCTGGTGGTTTACTTCCTGTTTTTTGTCCCATTCATCGCACAGCCAGCACGGTTTGGTAAAGATTAAGCGCTTGAATAGACACTGTACTTCAGAGCCTCTTTTCTCAGTTCACACTTTTCCTGAGTTTGTACTTTCTTTCCAATATTTAGATAGGTTAGGAGAGTCCATTTGATTTGAGTTATACATCATTTTAAAGCTTAAAGTCTGCTCTTTCAGAATATGGTCTTAACTAAAAATTCATGTCTGGCGACTTTTTGTTTGTTTTGAGGTGCAGAGTCACATATTCCCTTGACTCGTTACCGACATATGTTAGGGTAATATTATTCCCCCTGCTTTTAGAAAGAGACAAGTCAAGTGCTCTTTTATTATGCGAAAAAAGTGAAAATATGTTGAATTTTCTTTACATTTTCTTTATCCTGTTGTACGCATATGACTCACAAGCTGTAGTAGTCTCCTCATCCAGCGGTTCCAACACAAAAAATTTAAAAATTCATAACTTTTGCATCGATTGTCCAATTTTCCTCAAACTTTCACTGATGTGTTCTACTAATATTGTTGCATTTTCTCAATCCTTATGTTTATGAAGGTGAACTTGTCCTCTAAACTATCTATAACAAGATTGGAGCCAAGTTTCAAGCTACTACCTCTATTTGAATTTTTTTTTTTGCTTCATCTCATCTGCTTCAGAACAATCTACTTTGAAATAATAGCGATCAGTATCACCTGAGCTACCACTTGGTATGAAAAGTTAGTTTGCAGGCACAAACCCTTGTTTGTCAAAGAAAAAGTCTGCATTTGTCAAGACTACTACACGCACCACTGGCACTGCTACAACCGCCAGTGCTAGTGGTGCGTGTAGTAGTCTTGGCGCGCGCAGACTTTTTTACGACCAACAAGGTCTTGGTCACAACTAAAGTGGCCATTTTTACGTAGTGAGTTTTCAAGTTTGAGACATTATAACTCCTGAACCAAAAATGGTACTGACCCCTAATTTTCTCCAAATATCAATTATATGTCAAACAAAATTCTTGAAACGTTTCAAGATAATCCTTCCGTATTTCTTTGATTTATGCTGAATCAAGCATTTTCATGATTTTCCTTTTTTCAGAAAAATATCAAAAAATGAGTGTTTTTTCCTTAAAATCTCAATCCAATTATTACAATAACCCACAAAAATGGTATCAACTTGTAGAAAATTTTATTCTTTTTCATATGACATCACATTTGTTGAAATCTGATGTTTCTATCGAATTCTTTCATTTAAATAACAAATTCAGTAAATATGGCGGCCATCTTGGACGCCATCTTGGATTTGGAGGCTTTCGCAACAAATTTTTTGAGGTAGACCAGTGGAATGTTGTTTGTTACAATAAAAACTTGAAAATAAGCATGGTCTACTTAGTTTGTAGAGAGAGTGCGACTCGACCTCTGTTTTTAGCTTTTGGCCCCCCGGTTAATTTCTGGAAATTTGTGTTGCTTGCACGAGTACAGAGAACATCAGAAGGTACCGTACAAGACACAAGTATTAAAAATACAGGGGATATGCAACAATACAATATCACTGCCAATGTCAGAGATGCAGGACATTAGAGGAAATATCAAACTGTATACTCAGTCAAAATTATTTAATGATTTCATATTCCCTAAGTGCTGTGTTTTATGAAAACATTTTCGGCCTGGAATGTCATCGAAATTAGAATAATAAGATTAAAGGGTGTGTACAGTTCTGGTTGAGGTAAGGATTTAGCTTTTAACATTTTGCGAGATATTCAGAAACCACTCTATGAGATGTCAAAGAGCATACAATTTTAAGGGGTATCAAAAGTTTATTTGATGAAAATCGGTTTTGAAATGGCTGAGATATCCAAAAACAAGGTGAAACAAAGAAATCCTAATAAGAGGCGTGGCCTGTAGTCTTTTATCATTACCACTTTTTTTGATATCTCAGCCATTTGAAAACCAGTTTTCATCAAATAAATGTTGAATCCTTCTTAAAATTACATGCTTTTTTATATTTCATAAGAGGTTTCTCATATTATCTCACTTAGGAATGTTCAAAAGATAAATCTCTGCCTCAACCAGTACTGTACAATCCCTTTAAGATTGGTAAGAATGGTAAAAAAGTAACAATTAATTTATTATACAATTTGGTCAAACCTTGAATTTGTTCTCAAACTGCTGAAAATTACTTTGTCTGTCCTGCCAACCTTCGACCGTCAATGCTGAGGAAATCAAAACACACACTAATTATTACGATATCACAAGTGTAATGAAAGAAGAAGAACAACAACAACGACTGTATAACAGCATTCTACAATGTGTGCTACTTTGGGGAATCACATCAATATGGGACAAATTTTCTATTTCACATAATTATTTCATCAATATTGGTGGGCAATCACAAATAAGTCAGTCTCATGATTTCAGGTTTCAGAGTTTGCAATGGTAATATATCAATTGACCGTCTCTCCATTTCATTTGTAATGTCAATATCTTCTGTTTATCTAGGTGTATATGTCCTATAATAGATTAGGTTATGAGTCGCGTAAGTCATAAATTCTAAAACTCGCCGTTTCCGTTGCCAACGGCTATGTCCTTCGCCTCAGTACTTGATATGAAGAAACAACGCTGTTCTGCCTCCTCACGCCCTTCTACCGTTCCGAGCTTTTTAAGCAGCTCAAAAGCTTTGTCCACGTGACGAACTTTCACCTGCAGTAAGGAATTAAATTGTACATAACGCGCAGATGAGAATGCATCAGTAGGCATTGCATAGTATCTGAGAAATATGAATATCCTTAATAATATTATGACGATAATATTATCGTAGTTATTACGTGTCGCGGGTGATCTCGGTAATTTCGCAGCGTCTACACTTGTTACATAGTTTCCCGACTCTTTTTTTCTTTTCAATTCCTGAGTCTTATTGAAAGTGCACACAGAAGTTTTTGCTTGATAGCATAAGACTCAGCGGGATAAAAATCAATAGAGAACATTTACAACTTTACATGCATAATATGTAATTCTTACATTTTAACTTTTTTATTCTTATTTCATCTCTGATTTTGTCTTCCTTGTATCTAAATAATATTTTGGGTTCTAGGACTGCTCCCCCGGAGGACAACTCCCCCGGAGGACGTCACCCCCGGAGGACTACTTCCCCCGGAGGACATCTCCCCCCGGAGGACTACTCCCCCGGAGGACGTCTCCCCCGGAGGACTACTCCCCCTGAGGATGTCTCCCCCGGAGGACAACTCCCCCGGAGGACCACTCCCCCGGGGGACTACTCCCCCGGTGGACCACTCCCCCGAGGGACCACTCCCCCCGAGGACCACTCCCCCGAGGACTACTCCCCGGGGACAACTCCCCCGGAGGACTACTCCCCCGGGGGACCACTCCCCCGGAGGACCACTCCCCCGGAGGACCACTCCCCGGGGACAACTCCCCGGGGATAACTCCCCCGGAGGACTGCTCCCCCGGAGGACTGCTCCCCCGGAGGACCACTCCCCCGAGGACAACTCCCCCATACTTATTACCCACCAGGACCACTCCCCCGGGAACAACTCCCCCGGGATAACTCCCCCGGAGGACCACTACCCCGGAGGACTGCTCCCCGGAGGCGAATTTTTTTTTTCGTACATGGAAACGCTACAGGACATGAATTATTCATAAGTTTAGCTGAAATTTTGAAGTGCGCAGGCGCGTGGATAGAAGAGTAGGTACATGCGTAGTTCACGTGAAATGTACAACTTTACATGTCACAACTTCTACAGCCATATAGGCATAATAGGCTTGTGGAATTGATGCCACATTACCACTATTCGTACATGCATAAATGGCCAAGTAAGAGCTCTTTCGATCCCCGCAATCGCCCCCGAAATTCCCCCAAATGTGCACCTAATCAGTCAATTTCATTAATGAAAATGCAAAAATTTCGAACTCAGGCGCTTCGCACCCTCGCGCCATTTAAGAAAATTGTGCCCCTCCATGCAGGAAAAAACTGTGCGTATGACCTTTTGTAAAGTATATGGGCATGTCACTGTTAATTAAAAATCTTCAAGCCTTACAGTGCTTCAATATCGAAAGCTGGGGGGGGGGGGGGCTTCACTCCCGGACCCCCGGGATGGGCTTTACGGTGAAGCGATGTGTTTTGTAAAGCCAGCCATGCTATTTCTTTTTTTTATAGCTGCCAACCTCTAGGTTTAAATGTCTAAATCTCTAGAGCTCCCCGAGACCCCCGGCGCACCCCACTAGGGATCCTAAGGTGGGCCCCTGGATCCTACCCGCATAGAACTGGTTCAATTTATTTTGTAAAGCATATAGGGATTTCACATTTTTATTCAAAATAGCAGCCTTCTTCATGGTTTAAAATAATGTATATATCTCCAGAATTTCAAGGGGCTTCGCTCCCCCCCCCCCCCAGTCTTTTGTCAAGGCCCTCTCGCTGTAATGGGCGAGCGAAGCGAGCGAAGCCCACTCAGCTGGGCTCTCTTCACCATACAGCGAGAGGGCCTTGACAAAAGGCTACTGCCCCATCTCTCCCCCCCCCCCCCCCCCCCCCGCAGGCTGGGGCTCTGTTCCTGCACCCCACTTACATTAAGTTTTACGCTGAAGCAATGTGTTCTGTAAAGCCACCCATGCTTAATTTCGATTGAAACAGCGCCCAATATTCCAAGGCTTACAATGTCTAAAATCTCGGGAGCTTCCGGGGGCTCGGTCCCCGAACCACGACAGGGGCAAGGGCACCCTATGCACATACATCTTGTTTGCGTTGTGTAACATAAAACATACGCGCGTCACTTAAAAAAAAAAAAAAAAAAAAAAAAAAAAAAAACACAAACAAACATAGTTGACACATGTTCAATTTAAAGTGGCTAAATCTCGAGAGCTTCCAGAGGCTCCGTCTCCCGTCACGGACCCCCAGCAGGGAGACTCTGGACCCGACATACATTCAAGTTTTACGCTGAAGGAATGTGTTTTGTATTAAAAGCAACCTATGCTTAAGAGTCAGGGAAAATCACTTCTTCCACCCCCCCCCCCCCAAAAAAAAAAAGGAAAAAAAATCTGTACATGCCACTGACCGGGAAAATGTTGGTCTTGCACCCCCCCCCCACACACACACGCCTGTTACGTCCCTGAGATTGCTATATGATACAGTTTTATTGGGTATGTGGCCGGGGGGGGGGGGGGGGGGGGCTCCTAGAAAAATGGAGAAGTAGCTTTAATTTACAAGGAAATTGCGTCAGATGTTTGGACTGCAAAAATGCAAACATTTTCAAACACGCTCGCTCCGTCTCTCCCACAATGACTCTTATTTTGTTGACTTTGGTTCCTTACCGGCCATCAGTTTTTCATAACGTAATATCATAATAAATACAAGGAAAGTTTACCCATTACTAAGGTGTCTCAAAAACACATAGAAAACATATGCGATCACATTCAAACCTACATTGTAAAAGTCTTCAAAAGAACGCATGGTTTGTGGAACCTTCCTCTAGATGTAAAAGGAAGGAAGAAACTTATTTCAAAAATATAACATTACAGTGACGTTTATATATTGTGTGGTATATTTTTTCACGTTGACAGTTTTTGTTAATGGGATTTATATGATTTTTTTTTTCCAGACTGTAAATAATAAGAAATAAGATATGATTGCCAAAAGCGCATTAATTAGATAGACAGCAGATGGGAATTTGGGAATTAAGGGACGAGGTGACCCCTTAGTTTTACAGAATAATGATGTCGAACATTTATTTTTGCGTTACTTCTGAAATAAAATTCCGTGTACTTAGCCGAAGCTCAATTATCATTATAAAAATGAAGGAATGAAATAAGAATACAGGAACTAGGTTACGTTCACACAAACTTTAAGTTAACTCTGTCACTCTTGAAAGATCAGCGTCCACAGGAATTCAAATCGAATTCTTTCATTAAAAAAAGGGGGTGGGGTGGTCACCCAGGAGATTAGTCAACCTGGGAGTTGTCGTCCGGGGGAGTGGTCCTCCGTTGGAGGGGTCCTCCGGGGGAGTGGTCCTCCGGGGGAGTGGTTCTCCGGGGGAGTGGTCCTCCGGGGGAGGGGTCCTCGGGGGAGTGGTCCTCCGGGGGAGTAGTCCTCCGGGGGAGTAGTCCTCCGGGGGAGTAATCCTCCGGGGAGTAGTCCTCCAGGGGAGTAGTCCCCCCCCCCCCCCCCCCGGGGGGGGGGGGGGGGGGAGTAGTCCTCGGGGGAGTAGTCCCCCGGGGGAGTAGTCCCCCGGGGGAGTAGTCCCCCGGGGGAGACATCCTCCGGGGGAGTAGTCCTCCGTGGGAGACGTCCTCCGGGGGAGTGGTCCTCCGGGGGAGTTGTCAGGTGGGAGTAGTCCCCGAGGGAGTAGTACTCCGGGGGAGTTGTCCTGATACGAATATTTTGATATGCTATTGGGTATTATTGTCAGTCGTCTGTCCATCATCCATGGTATTGTATGGTATTTATTTCCGTATATAATACAATGAAAACGGGTGGATTGCCCATATTCAGCGTTGCCAACATGGCAACGCTCTTCTTCCATGGGGGTCCACATACAATGAATACAATATACAATTTAAAATGGACACGTACAAAATGAAACCAACGTTTTTACAAACATGCAGGTGGAAACACAAACAGTAAGATGAGAGAGAAAAAAAACATCGGATAGTGGAAAGGTCTTAAAGGTAATTAAATACAACAATGAACAAATCAAAAATGTTTAAACATAAAGTGGAGTGTTTTGAAATTAGATCCTCAATCATATTTATGCAATGAAAGGAAAACAGATTGTTGTAAGATAGTAACTTTGATCAATTTAGATAGAAATACGTAGTAAACGAATAAGAATTAACTGGAGACTTGTACTAAATGCTTAGATGGATCTATGACAACTTTATAAGAAAACTTAAATTCGTGGCAAGTGATATGTCAAGGGTACGGATTGCATAAATACTCATTTACATAGGTTTGAAATCACAAACAAATCACAGAAATCCCAGAGCAAATTCAAAGAATAAATAAAACCATTAAAGATTAATACTAGGCATGCAATCGCACTGCTGAAGTGAAAAGAAACAAAATAATAGGACAAGTGCTACACCAAAATAGATTATATCTCGTTGTATATAACTTCAAGAAAACAATGGAATGAAACTTGAATAACAAGTAGGTCCTATAACATAAATCTGAAAACAGTAAAAACGCAATTAGAAAATCAAATACGAGGGTTGAATGACAATTGATAGCGAGTGGGAAATATGAAGCGGTTATGGTCAAGATTTGCACACCAGTTGAATAACTCGAGAGTTTACCTCATGGGCTGAAAGAATAAAAACAAAAAATCATAAGTAAATTCAAATTTAACTCTTACGGATTTAATACTATTTTGGATTTAAAAACATTATTGTAGTAGACAATTCTATATCAGAAGGTAAGGCGTTGTACGCCTTCGCACCTCGGTATTTAAATTTCTTTTGAGATTCTGTTCGTGGTTTCGGTAAAAGCAGTTTTTCGCCTAGTCGAGAAGAGTAATGTTGGGGAGCAAGGTCGAATTCAATAATGTCAATCATTATCCACTTCTGTTAATTTGTTGTTAATTACGTCTCTGAATTTACTTGCACAGTTTATGGAATGTCAATTTTGCAAATCAATTACTTCAACCACTGCTCGAACCTCTCCTGTAGTTCTCTACAGGCAGTAGAAAAGTGAGGAGGGGCTAAGGTCCACATAATCATCTCACCATCCATGAAATCAGTGTATATAGGTCTATATACTTTATAAAATTGGAACAGTCATTTCCCTATTAAAAAGGATTAAAAAAATCAAATTTCAGACAAAGGTTTAACGGAGGTAATATCATTTTTTTTTTATTTGAATCGATTTTATTATTTTGATTGTATTATTCACCAGATGCATATAAGTGCATTCTACACAAACACATAATAGTAGAGGCTATACTATGTAATCCCGTGAGATTTTTATGCCAAAATTGATTCTATTAGCTAACTTTGTCAATATTGTTGTGCTGAATCCAAAAAATGTTGATTCCATTTTTTCCAACCACGTCTTCAGCCGCCATTTTGAATTTAAAAATGGCCGCCATGGCAAACTGTATTTTGACCCATATTTCATAAAGTGAGCATTGTAGAAGCTTCAAATTTGGTGCAAAATGCATGAGTGTGATGTCAGACACTCTGATATGTATTTTTCTGATATTGTGGATTATTTTGATACAATTTGTAGGCTGCCATCTTGAATTTCAAAATGGCCGCCATAGCAAACTGTAATTTGACCCATATCTCATAAAGTGAGCGTTGTAGAAGCTTCAAATTTGGTGCAAAATGCATCGTTGTGATATCAGACACTCTGATATATCTTTTTCTGGTATTGTGGATTGTTTTGTACAGTTTGTAGGCTGCCATTTTGAAATTCAAAATGGCCGCCAAAGCGTTTTTACCCATATCTCAGGTTGCAATTATTGTAGAAGCATCAAATTTTCAAGAATGCACGTGCTTGTGGTGTCCAACATTCCAGTACAGCTGTTTCCTAATTGTGGATCATAAGACAGGCCACCTTATTGAAATTCAAGATGGCTGCCATAGAAAACATATTATACCGTTGTAAGCGCCTTAGATGAATTTGCCAAAATTGTTCTAGATTGTTTTTTGGATTCAGCACCCCCAAATTGACCAAGTCAGCTAAAAAATCAATTTTGGCACGAAAATCTCACGGGACCCAATATCTCGACATAGCAGACCGTACTATAAGTAGATGGAATATGTTATATACATTAAGTTGTGTTATTATTTTTTTGTTCATCGTCATAAGTTATTCAAGACTTGACTGGGACGTCCAGTAGATATAGATTTAATACAAATCTATAGACAACATCATCATCACTCATCATTCTATGTTTTTCTGAAATCTCATACCCTTTCTGGATGTCGATCGTTTACAGAGAGATCCCAATGCGTGAAGGCGATTATGACGTCTGGCTTTGGAAGTCTTTTACCGACCTCAAGGAAGTGGTCCATTGCCTGGATTGGGCGATATAATGTTCAGAAATTTAAATACTGTTATTTTTTCCTCGCATGGCTTGCTAGGCGTATAGCAATACAGTGTAGTTTCTGGCATTAGCATTCATTCACCTATAAAAGACCTTGTAATCCTCTTGCTTCTGCGGGATAGGGTCAGCTAATAACTTTGAGTTTTGTTGTTGTTTTTTTTTTTTTGCAAACGTTGAATTGAAGAGAATGCACAATACCAACACTAATCTTGGGTTGTGCATAGCGTCATCATAATATTTGAATATAGTTTATATGAACAGCTTACAAAAAGAGGTGCTATATCCATTGAAATAATGGATTTAACGCCTTTTGGAAGGAAGCTCTTCATAAAATACTGTATATATATATGTATATATATATATAATCTATATAATATACATATACATATGCATACATACATATAAATGTCATGTATACATGTGTGTATAATATATTACACTTATTCTCTTTGTACGGGGTCAAAGTTTTGCAATGTGGTCAAAATGTAACATTATGTCATTATTCGAAACTTGGTGCACACGGGAATTAGGATGAACAACTTTTAATCTGAATTGCTCGCATTACCCCACCCCCCCCCCCGAAAAAAAAAACAAAACAAAACAAAAACAACAACAACGGGGGTACTAACCTCTGGTGTCATGACAGCCTTTGAACTGACAACAAAGATATGTACATCCGAGTCAGCACAAAACTTTTTGACCTTGTCCCCTAGCTCTCGGCACGACGATATTCCAGGACTTCGTCAAGAGTGTCAGGTAGGAAAAAAAAAATAAATGAACAATTTTCAGACAAGCAAATCTACGCGTAACATATTAAGAGACCGTTGCTTACTTTTTTGTTTATGAAATGTGTATATGTGAAATATGTTGATGAAACAAGTAAGTAAGGAGACAGGAGCTACTGGCACAAACTGGCACAAATTGCGTATTTTCTGAGGTGAAATCCCATCTTCTGGATATTTGTGTGTTGTATGACTGAATGGTGAACCTTCTGGAATGAAGTAGTACCAGCTGGGAGGATGTAAGTTCAAGAAAAGGAAAGACTTGCTCAGTTTTCTTATTTCTCATTTGGATTCAGTTTCACTGTCTTTTTGCCTCAGTCCCGTGCTCACTAAGTTGTGTTAGCAGCTGCCATCCAGTATGTCATAGAACACTCAGTCTGGACTCTGACTTTTGTACAGCACACTACGTGTCTACCTATTCAGTCTCCCCGCGCAGTGTTGTGTGAATGCACTCTTCCTGATCACTTCTTTTGTTAAGGTGTTAGAGCACCAGGCATCCCGAGACTCCCCAAGTATTTCTGAAAGGGGTGATTACTTCAGGGGCTATTCAACAACTTGCATTGTTTACAGTGTGGTGAATTGCGTTGCTCATCAATCGGTATGCCAGGGACCAGGGGGTCAAAAGAAATCGTGTTCATCTGTTTCTCCCCCTGGTGTCGATGCTTCTGAATTCTGTGAACAGATAAGTGAAGAGGTCAGAGAATTCTTCAGCAGTGAGCAGTTCAAGGAGTTGTTCAAAGTTTCCCTTGTGGAAGCAGTCCGCAATGAAATGCAAAAGCTTCAAACACAGCTTGAAATCGCGGAAGGCAAGGTGATCGAATTGGAGGCTGAAGTGAAATCAAAGGCGAGTGTCATCACGTCACTGCAAAAACAACACGAGCTTGACTCAGCCGATATAGCCAAGCTCAAACGAGACATGAATGATGCTGAACAATACTCGCGTCGTAACTGCGTGCGGCTATATGGCATCCCGGAAAACCCAAAGGAGGATACAGACCAGGTGATGCTTGATCTAGCCTCGGAGAAGCTGAACATCAAGCTGCAGCGACATGAGATTGACAGGTCTCACCGTGTGGCTGCCCCGCGTACCACCAGTTCAAGACCAGGAGCAAGGAAACAACCACCTCCACGTGCCATCATAGCAAATTCACCACTTACCGCACCAGAGACATGGTCATCAAAAGCCGGAGAAGACTGAAAGGTACTCATGTAGGGATTGAGGAAGATCTCACAGCAGAAAATCGCCTCCTGTTGACCAAAGCAAAAGAAGAAGTGGAAAGAAACGACAAACTGTGTGCAGCATGGTCCAGTGATGGCAGAGTCATCGTGCTGGTCAAAGCAACCAATGGATCCACTGTGAGAAAGAGAATATGGTCAGTCAGTGAATTGAAAAAGCTTTAAACAAAATAGGTTATTTTCGTAAACTGACATCTACTATACACATATAATATGTTAACCTTATTGAATTTCCTTGATACTTAATGCATCCTCATTCACTCTTTAGGAGCAGACTCTCTTTTTGCTCTCACCCTCTCTTATGTATGTTCTTAGTTCTTGAAGTTATTTTAATTGTGTGTAGTGAGTCTTGTTTTGTTGTTCAATGTATTTTTCTGATATAGTCAACCAATGCCAGTTTTCTCACGTGAACCCTGAACTTTAAAAACTTCATGAATATATTTCTCCTGCTAGCGATAACGAATATGTCTCTGATCAGTATTACTATTCAACCAAAGATTTTAACAGCGTTTTACATTCTAAGATGATTGCAAAAGAAAATGAATCTCCCCCTTTTTGTATTCATTTTAATTGTAGGAGCATGTCTCGTAACTTTGATAACTTAAACTCATTTTTAACTTCAATTGATATTGCACCAACTATAATAGGAATCTCTGAAACATGGCTGAATGCTAACTCACCTCTTGATATGTACAGGCTTGATAATTATTCTTTCTTTGCAAATAATCGTAGATTTAAGAGGAGTGGTGGAGTTGGTTTGTATATAAAAAATGATGTCAAATTTGAACGAAGGACTGACTTGGATGTAAACAATAATTATATTGAAAGTATATTTTCTGAAATTGAAATGAATCATCGAAGAATTTTATTTGGAGTTGTGTATAGACCACCTAATCAATGTGTTGAAGATTTTATGAAAGTATTAAGTGAAGTATTACAAATTGTGCAAAATGAGAAAAAAGTTTTTTATTTGATGGGTGATTTCAATATTAACCTCTTAAGAATAGATAGAGAGCAATACGTAAATGAGTTTTTTGATATGTTGTTGGTTCATAATATGTTTCCTCTTATCAAATATCCTACAAGGATTACTCTAGACTCGGTTTCGTTAATTGACAATATATTTACAAATGAGGATAGTGTGAATGTATCTTCATCGGGGCTTTTTTTATGTGATGTAAGCGATCATTTTCCCATATATTGTATTTGTAATAAAATTTCTATTGTTTTTAAAGAAAAATGTTTTTATAAACGTGAAATCAGTAAGATGAATATAATTAGATTCGCGCAGCATCTGAATAGTTTCCAATGGAATATCACAATTCCTAATGCCAATGATTGTTATAATGAATTCATAAATGCATTTTTAGATTATTATGATGTATATTTTCCTTTAAAACGCATTGATTTAAAGGTAAGCAAAAGTAATAAAAATGCACCTTGGTTTAATGATGAAATTCGAAAGATTATAAAAAAGAAAAACCGTTTGTATAAGTTATATTTAAAAAAATCCAACTGACTATAGAAAAAGGGTGTATAAGAAAATTAGAAACAAAGTTGTTAATAAAATTAAGCAGGCAAAAAAAAACTGTATTATAAGAGTCAATTTCAGGCTGCACATGGTGACAGTGGTAAAACGTGGAAAGTTATTAATAGGGCTTTGGGAAAACATAAAAAGAAATCCTGTGTTGATAAGATTATTGTTGATAATGAATTGATTTTAGATAAGAATATAATTCCTGATGTTTTCAATGAGTATTTTGTTAATGTTGGTTATGATTTGAAACGCAAGTTCGATGATGATAAGAAGTCACCTAATGTAAAATATATTATTAAAAATGAGAAATCTGCATTTTTTAAACCAATATCTCCTGCTGAAATTGTTGATATTGTGAAGAATTTTAAGAATGATACAAGCCCAGGTTCAGATGGAATTGCAATTTGTGTTTTGAAAAGAGTTATTGATTATTTATGTGAACCTCTGTGTGCAATATTCAATAAGTGTTTAGATGCTGGTGTCTTCCCAGATAAACTGAAAATAGCACGTGTAATACCTGTTTTTAAAAAAGGTTCTCAAGAGATTTTAAGTAACTACCGCCCGATATCTGTTTTATCTCTTTTTTCAAAGATTTTTGAGAAATGCATTTATGTTCGTTTATTATCCTTTATCAAAGAGTGCAATATATTCACTTCTAACCAATATGGTTTTAGGGAGAGGCACTCCACTTCTCATGCTTTAATCAATTTTATTCAAAATGTGATGTGTGCAATAGAAAATGAGGAAATTTTAATCGGCATATTTTTGGATTTGAGTAAGGCTTTTGATAGTCTTGATCATGATATTTTACTTAGTAAGATGTATTTGTATGGCATAAGAGGAGTTGTTTTAGATTTGTTCCGCAGTTATTTATCCGACAGAGTGCAATATGTTGTTGTGGATGGTTTTCAATCTAAATCTAAAGAATTGAAGTGTGGAGTACCCCAAGGGTCAATCTTGGGACCTCTTTTGTTTCTTTTATATATGAATGACTTATGTAATACGTCTGAGGTTTTTAGATATATACTGCTTGCTGATGACACCAGTATTTTTATATCTCATAATGATCCCCAAACATTACAAATCATAGTCAATAATGAGCTAAGTATGATTTCTGAATGGTTATATATATGAATAAATTATCAGTAAATACAAGTAAAACACATTTTATGATATTCACCAATAGAAATGTTGATGTCAAGGATATTAGTATATATTTAGCAGGATCTGAAATCAAGCATGAAGTGTCTTTGCAATTTTTAGGAATCACAATTGATAATAAATTGACTTGGAAAGATCACATAAATATTATATGCAACAAAATTTCAAAAAATATTGGGATACTTTTTCGACTTAACTTTTTACCCACTGTTGTTCTTAAAATGATATATAATGCAAGTATTGCGCCTTCTTTTGAATATGGTCTTTCTGTTTGGGGAAGTGCTGCAAATATATACATAGACAGACTTTTTAAACTACAAAAACGTGCAATAAGGGTTATAAACCATTCAACTTATTTAGCTCACACTTCACCAATTTTTAATTCCCAAAAGATTTTAAAGTTGTATGACAGATATAAATATGTTTTAGGTAATCTTATGTTTCTATGGCATAGAAAGCTTTTATCCGATTCTCTGATGCATTATTTCACTTTAAATTGCAATATTCATTTATATCATACCAGAAACGCTAAGAATTTTCATATCCCAAAAGTAAGAACATCATTATTTCAGAAATCTGTGTTTTATCAAGGTCCGCTTATATGGAACTCAATACCAGATGATATTCGTAAAGTTGCCTCTTTTAATGTATTCAAACGTAAACTTAAGGAGAATTTTATACAAAATTATAATTCCTAAGTTTTTGACATGCTTGGCTGGCAATACATGTATTCTATCTAATAATCGTAACTCACTTTATTCGTATTGTCTTTGTAATGTAAATGTAGTGTATTGTATATCATGCTGTATTGCTTTATGTTTTTGTCTTGCAACGGTATTTCTGTTCATCTCATTTTTTTTATTAATATGAAAATTTACCACCAATGCATTTTTTAAAATGGATTTTCTGGGTCGGCCAGATTTTAAGGAAACTTAATTCCTCGTTGGCTGCTTCCCTTCAGCCTTATGTATTCCAAAGTTATGTTTTTTTCTCTGTGTCTGTCATGATTGCTCATCATTGTCTTTCTCTGTTGTTTTTATGCTGAATAAATAAATTCAATTCAATTCAATTCAATTCAGTGTATGTGTGAGTTCGTGTGTGCGTGCATGTGTGTTTGTTTTGAGGTATATGTTTATATAACATTTATATATATATATATATATATATATATATATATATATGTATATGACAAAGAATCAAGAAGTAAACTAGTAATGCATTATTTCGCCAATAAAGAATGAGTTTATTGTACTCAAGTTTTCCCCGTCGAGACTCCTGAAGGTGGAGGCCACCGAAAATTTCAGTACAATAAACTCATTCTTTATTGGCGAAATAATACATTACTACACCGTAGTTTATTTCTTGATTTTTCGTTATATATATATATATATATATATATATATATAATATATATATATACATATATATATATATATATATGCACTGTAAAAACATCAGTGTCAGATTTAACACCATGGGTGTTAAATCTAACAACGATCAAACTTCATCACAGGTGTAGAAAATGTATTGTGACGGTGTTAAAAAGTGCATGTTAACCTGGCACTTCGTGGTGTTAATTTGACACTGTGGCTGGTGATATTTTTGACACTGCGCTAGAGTTAATTCAATAATGACACCGCATGGTGTTGATTTGATATTGGTGGTGTTAATTTCAATGGTATAACACCCGTCCTGCTTCAATAGGAGACCACACCAACTGGTGTTACTGTGGTGCAAATGTGTTTACACATTTTTTTTTCAAAAATCATGTACTTTATTAGAAAATTCTTTATCGTCTTGTTGAAGTTCAATATTAACAAGAAGTGCAGTAACTAAGAAACTATTAAAAAAAAACGATTTTAGATTTTGAAATGACACCCGGAGTTGTCAATCTAACACCATGAATGAGCACCGGAAATTTAACACCAGCTCGGTGTTTCATATTTAGCAAAGGACTTTTTGCAGTGTGTATAATATATATATATATATATATATATATATATATATATATATATATATATATATATATAATAATATATGTACACTATGTATATGTGTATATATATATATATATATATATATATATATCACTAATATTGTAGATATATGGATGATATTAATTTGCCATCGAATGCTTCGACATGGCAAGTGCTATGTTACGATTAATAGAAAAAATTCTCAAGTTATGTATCCTAGTATCACATTACCAATCCATGATCTGAATATCTCGTGCCAGGAGAGAAGCGTTGACGTCTTGAGGCTTCAAGAAAATTCGTATGATCTTGGACGCGCCTAATGTGCTCTCACTTCCAGCGCTGGACATGTCTTCCAGTTGTTCAATCCCCTATACAAACGAAGCAACAGTTCCCTAGTTTCCATTCTTTCTGTTTGTTTATTCTTTGTTCATTCTTTTCCTCTGAAAATATGTTTAATTTTCGTAGACTCGTCAGATTAAGAATCGGTTTTTTTCTTGGAGAGGTCTTTATTCATATTATTACAGGCATTTGTAGCCAGTCCTTTCCAACACGCCAGATATGATCCAGACTCACCTCACATCATTCTTTACTTTTTGGACAGGGTTTCCTGCATTCATAACCAAGGAGGTACTACTAGCTCTGTGAAATCATCTGGGAGACAATACAGACGTGAAGCCTGATGTATGCGATTACTGCATTAGCTATTTGTACTCAACGTTTCGTATCTTTGAGAAGATTCTCAGCGTAATTCCCGTAATTCTCGTGATATTCTCGTAAGGAAAAGCCACTCCTTCTCAGAGGTGTCTTTAATATAGAATATGCAATTGAACTCACAAAAGAAAATATGTCTTATCAATGTTGGATTGAAACAATGAGAAAATGTCGGAACTTTACGTTTATCTCTCTTTCAGAAAATGGTGACGTTTGTCCCTACTACACTAGGTAGCCCTATAAGTCTCCTATGCTTGAACTAACAAAATATGAAGAGATTTCTTATTTCTTAGAAGTACTGTGAATAGGAGAAAAACACGTGAGGGCTAAAAACAAAATTGCATGAACGCCTGTTCACAGTTTGATTGATATATCCCTCTCATGTCTTTCCACAGACTACATGTACGTCACACATCCAAAGGTCATAAAAACAGTCAGTACCGTCCTATTGTCATACCATGACGGAATAATATGAAGAAGGAAAAGAGAGGAAAAAAAGAAAAAACATGAGTAACAGAATTTGAGAATAAGAACATGCAATGAAACTGGAACAAAAAAGAAGGCGAAGACAAAGTAAAAGAAGGAGGAGAAATATAAATAAATATGATAATTAGACATAGCATAGAAGCAGCATAAGAAGAAAATAGAGATACAAAAAAAGAGTGATATTTGGTGAGAGTAAGATTTAGTAAAGGCAGTGGAACTAAAAGGGAAAACAGGCAGATAAAGTAAAATAAAAATAGAAATTCAAGCAGAAGAATCAAAAAGGATTGTACAAAAAGTATATTAAAAAGGGAATGAAGAAGAAATAGACGGAGAAAAATAAGAAATGCAGAAAGAGAAACAGTATATAAAACACACACAAAAAAAAAGATGAATATGAAAAAGAAGAGGAAGACGACAATGTCCTGTCATGACTACAGTGGAATCGATATAGCGTACCGATTCATCCAGAAAGTGTTTCTGATGCTCCGTCCCAACGTCATCTACTCCATCGCACACAACGAAGTAAGAATTGTTGTAAGACGTCTCCTTCATGATTTGTAGTTCTAGGAAACAGCTGGTTGTATCCGCCATGCCAGAAGGTAACAGATCCTTACCGATGAGGGCGTTGGCTGTTGTGCTCTTGCCGCTGCTTGTCCTGGCAAGACAATGAGTATAGGAAACTGTCGGCCTCCATTTTAGTCCTGATAATCAAGTGAATGTTATTGTTATGAATATATCGGGAACGAGTCGGGCGGATCTGCCAGTATTATTATGTAAATATTTGTGACTCTGCATCACAAAACTGATAAAAAGTCGCCAGACACGAATCTCTACTGCTTTGGTTAAGGGTAGATTCTCAAATTCCGTTCAAATTCATTTTCCCCTTTCTCGATGATAAAATTACAAAATGAATGCCAGTCAAACAACAGGAGTACAAAAATATATACAACCATGTCTTTTGATTGAAGTAAAAAAAAAGCTCAAACTGAACAAAAATGTTTAATAGGTCTTGTGACAACTTCGGCCTCACCATCAGACATTGGTCTTTTTATCTATAAATATTTGAAAACAATTTTACCTGATATTTTTGATAGATGCTTTACAATAAATCGTATACTTTACACAACATTGAATCTCGAAATAAGGATAATATTGTGTTGCCATTTTGTCACCTTAGTATAAAACAAACTAAAAAATAAATTTCTATTTATAAAGGTGTCAAGTTCTGAAATCATTTAGATTCATTTTTAAGAATGTATCAACTCAAAGTGCTTTTAAGTCATCTTTTAAGTGCCTATTGAATTGTATCAAATGTATCAGTCGATCTCTGTTAGTTTTTTTCAGTCTGTTTTATTTGTTCAATGTAGTAGCATATGTCTTTTATTTCATTTTGTTTGTCTATGTAATTTGTAACTGTCATTACGAACTCTGAAGGTAACTCTGAATTAGCATTCTTATTTATTCAACTCTACAAAGAGGATCACAAGCCTTTAGCTTTCTTTGTAAACTCCCCGACACATTTTACATTGCATATACTTGTATCTACATTTCTATGATTATCAATAAAGTGAATTGAATTGAATTGAAGCAGCACCAAGAAAACCGAAGTCATGGATCAAACCTGCCCCTGCAAGCAGCACCAGAAACACAGCACCACAGAAGGCAGCGTTCAAAGGGTACAGTGCTCAATTGTTGACAATGACATGAATGCAATGTACTTGACATTGAATTCAATTATTACCTCCGCCAAGGGAGGAGGTTATGTTTTCGTTACCGTTGGTTTGTGTGTTCGTTCGTTCGTTCGTTAGTTAGTTAGTTAATTTGTCCGTGTGCAAAATAACTCAAAAAGTAGTTAACGGATTGGGATGAAACTTGCATGAAAGGTTGAGAATGACACAAGTAACAAACGATTAACTTTTGGTAATGATCCGAGAATTTTGGGGGAATTTATGAAGGATTTTTCTATGTTTGGCAGGTAGGGTCAATGAACTTGGAAGTTCAGGCTGCGCGTATTTGAGGTTTGCCTGCGCGCACTACAGTGCGCGCTCTAGTTTCTGCTGGGGCGAGGCGCGCCGTGCAGCTGAAGGCTTATGACGTAACAAAGGCTTCTATATTAAGAGTTGGAAATCTGGCGACTTTTAGCACCGATGGTGTATTCAATTCAATTCAATTCAATTTATTTGTTCAATTCCACCAAGAAAACAAAGTACAGAAATTGTAATACCTCAGTATTGGGTGAAGACAAGAAATCAATGATTACACAAACATGACAGATAGCTAAAAAGAGTTAACATATACTAGTACATGAGGTGGAAAAGATAGGAGTCCTGCTGAGAAGCAAAGCTTGTAAATTGCAGAAACTCCTATTTACAGATACAAAACAAAACAAAACAAAAAACACCAGATACACAAGACTGGAAAATTCAGCCTGAAAACTATGTACAATATATACATACAATATGCGAAAATGAAATGATAATTGTGGGGGGGGGGTGGGGGAGAAAGCACACTAACGGATGTTAAAAGAAAAAAAAAAGTGTATTTAAAACAGAATACGGGATTGAATAATGGGAAGAAAAAAAATAACTTGGACTTGGACACACAGTTACAGGGACAAGAGTAAAGAGGGTGAAATAAAGGCAATGACTTACAAGATATCCAGTGCTTAACTAAGATGTAGCTCAGCATTAATCAATGGAAGAAAAAAAATGTAAAACCAATAAAGAAGATTATATCAAAAAAACCTACATATATCTAATTATTCATAAAGATGTGAGTTTAACACACAGCCTTATTTAAATATTACAATTTATGGAACTTTAACAACAGTGGAAACACATGTATGTATTCCCTCTGACAAATTTCAGAGTGTAAAAAATAAAAAAATAAAAAATATACAGGTTCAAATTTCAATACACAGAAGGTCAAAATATTTGACACAAGTTGTATGTCACACAAATCTTTTGTACAGTTATAGGACCTCAGTAAACAACAATTTGAAAAAGGTCCCAATTGCTATCCATAAAACAGACTCACATTATGCACAAAAATGTATATTCATAACTATGCAAGTTATTTCATCTGAAGTACAGTAATACAAAAAAAAAAAACCATCAGGATTCATTGTATCTGTCAAGAAGATAAGATTTCATCTTACGTTTAAATCCAGATAGGCTAATGGTCTGTCTAAAAGAGGATTGCAGAGAGTTCCAGTATTTTGGGCATTCCAATGCGACAGTGTTATTTCTGAGTTGGGTTCTGACTGATGTGAAATGATATAAAGCAGCCTGTCTTGTACAATAATTGTGTATTCTATCATTCTTAACAAACATGGACGCTATTGCGTGGGGCACATTACCATTATTGATCTGATACATGAGGGATGCCGAATACAATAGATAAATATCTTGTATTTTCAAAACATTATTCCCATAAAACAGCGTATCAGTATGAGCATGTGCATTTGCTGCTGACATAATCCTAACAGCGCTCTTTTGAAGAAGCAAAATTTTTTCTAGCGAGTTTTGGCTGTAGCATCCCAAACTAATACACCATAGTTTAAGTAAGGCAAAATCAAAGATGAATATAGCATGGCCAAAATGCTATTTGGAAGAAAAGACTTTAGTTTGTTCATCATACCTACATTTCTAGAGAGAAGATTACAAAGGTGAGTTGTATGCATTTTCCAATTCAACTTGTCATCAATATGGATGCCAAGAAATTTGGTTGATATAACTCTTTCAATCTGAACATTATCAAAAATTACAGGACCAGGCATTAAGGTGTCTCTATTACTGAATAACATGTATTTTGTTTTAAGCAGATTCAAGGATAACTTATTGGCATGAATCCGATTAGTTAATCCATGTAATTCCATATTTACTGTCTCCAACAGGACACGCAGGTCTTCGTTAGAGCAAAAAAATACTAGTTTCATCTGCAAATAACAAGAAAGAAAAGACATTTGATGATTTTGGAAAATCATTTACATAGAGAATAAATAACAGCGGTCCTAGAAGAGACCCTTGGGGTACTCCACAGGTGACAGACTGCATTCTAGAACCAATACCATTAGTTGTACAAACTGTTGTCTGTTTCTAAGATAACTTTTAAACCATTCAAGTGCTGATCCTCTTATACCATAGTAATAGAGCTTATGCAACAAGATATCATGATTGACAGTGTCAAACGCTTTGGAATAGTCTAAATATATACCAATAGTATGAAGATGATATCTCTATGGAAGAACAAGATCAGTGTAGTGGTGGAAATAAGCTTCATGCTTGGCGGAGGTCTGCGCTCTCAGAGTGCTTTTCTAGTTACCTCCGCCAAGGGGGAGGTTATGTCTTCATTACCGTTGGTTTGTTCGTTAGTTCGTTAGTTAGTTCGTTTGTCCGTGTGCAAAAATAACTCAAAAAGTAGTTAACGGATTGGGATGAAACTTGCAGGAAAGGTTGAGAATGACACAAGTAACAAACGATTAATTTTTGGTAATGATCCGAGAATTTTGGGGGAATTTATGACGGATTTTTGATATTTTGGCAGGTAGGTTTAATGAACTTGGGAGTTCAGGCTGCGCGTATTTGAGGTTTGCCTGCGCGCACAAAAGTGCGAGCTCTAGTTTCTGCTAGGGAGAGGCGCGCCGTGCAGCTGAGGGTTTATGACGTATCAAAGGCTTCTATATTGGGAAATAGGGCGACTTGCGATCAGCACCGATGCATGCTGTGTGTACGTACGATATCTCTATGGAAGAACAAGATCAGTGGTGGAAATAAGCTGCATGCTTGGCGGAGGTCTGTGCTCTCAGAGCAGTGTCTCAGAGTGCTTCTCTAGTTGATTTTGTTTCATGTAAATGTTATCACAGTCTTCATATAATGAGCTTATGTGTTACTTTACATTGTCATGGATGGATGCTGCAAATACAACACTGTATGATTTGTGCAGAAACTCAACAAATGAAATGAAAGTAAATTTTGAGTTACCGTTTGGGGGGTTCCTTACAGGATGGAATAACTGGCATTGGTTTTTGGGTATCTCAGTTTTGTACTACTTCCATTGGAAAATAATTTAACCATGACTCTTTTCAGCTAAATAGAATCATATGGGGGGTTCTGGGCTACTGTGCAGGGTTAACTACAGGAAAAAAAAATAATTGAATTGACTATGGTGTTTGTGTACATCTGATTTGTATTAGGGCCTACATCCATTGCAAAAGGGAATAGCCATGCTCTTTTCAGCCATTACAAAGTAAAGTTATTAGTATATGGGGGGATTTTGGAGTACGGAGTGGGGTGGGGGGGGGTGGGGGTGGGGGTACAAGATGAAATAATTGGCTTTGATGTTTGGGATATCTCTGTTCTTTATTACTGTCATTGGAGCAGAAATTTACCATTATTTTTTTTTTATGCTATAGCATAAAAGAGATAATGGTAAATTTCTATAAATACAATCAATAAAGGGCAACTCTTGCCTACATTGTTCTGTAGGTCCCCATACAGGATAAAATAACTGGCGTTGGTGTTTTGGGTATCTCTGATGGATACCTCTTCCAGTGCAAAAGAAGTCAGCCATGACTCTTTTCAGCTAAATAAAATCAAATGTACCGGGGAAGGGGGGGGCGCTTTGGGGCTACTGTCTGGGGCCCCATACAGGATGAAATAACTGGCTTTTGTGTTTTGGATATCTCTGATAGGTACTACTTCCATTGCAAAAGAAATTAGCCGTGGCCCTTTTCAGCTGAATAAAATCAATGTGTGTGTGGGGGGGGGGGGCACTTTGGGGCTACGGTCTGTGGCCCCATACAGGATAAAATAACTGGCATTGGTGTTTTTGATATCTCTGATAGGTACTACTTCTATTGCAAAAGAAATTAGCCGTGACTCTTTTCAGATGGATAAAATCAATGTGGGGGGGGGGGGGGGGGGGACTTTGGGGCTACTGCCAGGGGTCCCGTTCAGGATAAAATAACTGGCATTGGTAATTTTGATATCTCTGATAGGTACTACTTCAATTGTAAAAGAAATTAGCCGTGTCCCTTTTCAGCTGGATAAAATCAATGTGGGGGGGGGGAGGGGCACTTTGGGGCTACTGTCTGGGGCCCCCGTACAGGATGAAATTACTGGCTTTGCTGTTTTCATGATAGGTACACCCATTCCTTCGTAATTCGAAAATTTTACCATCAACAAGCATGGGATGTCGTCATGAATATGTTAATGAAATCGAGTATTAGTAGTGTTTCTATCAAATATTCAAGTTCAAGTTCAAGTTCAAGTTTGTGAAACATTTATTTTCCATCTTTTTCATGTAGGAAATCACATGCATGAAATTATTGTACAGGAAGGCAGAACCTCAAAAAAGCAGAGCTTGTGGTGAGCTGCCTTAAAAAATACATTACATCACAAACACAAACACAAAAACAACAAAAACATAATAATAGTTCCCATGGCAATATTGAAATGAGATATGCGTCAGAGGGAGATATTGTAGTCTAACAGAGAGGCAACAGTGAGTATGAAAATATGTGACGAGCTATACAGCAGGATATGGCAAATGTTGCATATACCTGAATTATCCGTTGCATATTTTATAACTGCCAATAATATGAAACCTCTGCACAGATGTAAACAAGACAATGAATGAAATGCACTGGTTCCAACTGGATCGTGAATAGACATGGCAATATTGAAATGAGATATTCCTCAAAGAGAGATATTGCAGTCTAACAGAGAGGCAACAGTAAAGTATGAAAATATGTGACAAGCTACAGCCTATAGCAAAAGTTGCATATATCAGAGTTAAACGTTGAACATTTCTAATTTCAAGTAATGTGAAACATCTGCACAGATGTAACAATGAATAAAATACACTCTTACTTTAATACTGGATCATAAATAGACCGCTTTACCGATTAAATCTTATGCATATCATTTTAACAAGAGTTGTTCCTAGCAAACTGAAAGCTCACACGAGGCCTGTTCAACACAACAACTGGTGTGCGCAAAGTGGTTTCCGAGCATTGAAATGCCCTGATAGAGCACGGGTTACTAAAATTACTCGACACCAAGCACTGCCAGGCCCCCAGAGAACAAACTTGACCGCAACAACAAGAAGTCCGTCATTCCAAAAAGAAAGACGATTTGTAGTGGCATTTGAATAGACTAAAAGAAGGTACAGATTTTAAATGAGCTTTTAAATGAGATTTTAAATAATAAAATATTGTGGATTCGATTTTCGTTTGCATCTTCAATTTTTCACCTGTGTAAAAGAAATAACACGAAGGTACATGCCCCGGAAACCCTAAAGCAAGACGGCAGTAACTTTAACTTTGCCTTACGAAGATAAATGGAAAGTTGCTTCAGAATATTACATAAGATATATGGTAAAAACTTCACACTTTTCCTGTGGTTGTTTTACAGCGAAGGAAGGTACATGCATATCTATTAATGTGGACTTGAATAGACTCTGAACTCCAAAGCCCCCTTCCCCCTCCCCCCCCCCCTCCAAAAAAAAAAATAAATGAAAATAAAAGGTAGCATATTTACATGTTTGTTTGGTTTTGTTTGTTTGGTTGTTTTTTTTTTTTTCATTCAATTTCATGTGAATAACGAACATTCAATTCTACAGTGTAATCTTCTCTTTCAGAATTGGAACATATCTAGACATGACGTGTTTTACGTGTGATGGAAATTATACTTACTCTCCAAAGATAGAAACTTTCATTTTCTTTCTCGAGAGCTGTTTATCAATGGAGCTGACTGTGCAGTCAATTTGCTTGATGTTGACCGCAACATGTTCAGGCAGTTCTGTTGGCGACGAATAACACAAGCGATGAAAAATACAAGACGTATGGCTAGACTAGAGATTATACAGGGAAATACAACACACAAAGTATACAGTATCAACCTTAATTTCTACAGAAGCAGCACGTTTACTACTAACTGAATCGCATGAAATTTTTATTCCAGTACTCCCGTCACTTTTTAATCACAGAAGATGAAAGATGAAAACATCGAGACATAGCACAAAAGAGAATAGTATATAGAGGTCTAAAATATACTAGTATGTGTATTTATGCATTCACCAATGAGGCTGTCCATTCGGCTACTTAGTTGTGTAGCTCATGGTTTCTTTTCCGCCTCTGCGGGCTTTAAATTGCCACTTTGTTCGTAATCTGATGCCACACTGCGATCAACTAACGCTGTGTGACAGGCCTATTTATGAGATGGGGTGTGTATCCTGTTGACTTTACAGGACTTTACGGTTAACGAATATTTTGCACCATCAAATTTCTTGTTTTTTTATGAACACAAGTTTAGAGGATATGAAAAACTCATGCCAGTACAGATGAAACAATATCATGTTTTTTGCAAGACGAGACGAGAAACAAAAACAACCTGGGTAACGATGTGAAACAAAATTAATCTTGATATCACTCTATACAAATACTGAAATAAGAAGCCTCACGAACCCATGCGTGAGAAAGTAACGACAATTTTTTTTTTTTTTTATTTGTAGTTGTCTTTTTGAGTGGATGAGATAAAACCAGTCATGTGAAATTACCATTCTCACCTAACTCACTGATCAATAGCAGAAAGTTGTCCACCTTCTTGACCTTCTCACCGATACTTCGGCACTTCGTTCGCAGTTCCGCCTTGGAATTTTCAAACTGGAAGTCGTTGTTGTCTGCTTTCGTTTGCACCATAATGCTGCATAGATTATTATTATTATTATTATTATTATTATGCAAAATAGACGCGTGATCTCAGTGACACTCATTGCTGCATGATATGATTATACGAAAAAAAAAATATATATATCTTTATTCTCACTCGTGGACTTAAAGGGGATGGCTAGTAACCGATCAGTGGGAATGCAGGGGGATGATTGTTCCAATCTTTGTGGGATTCATTTAAGAGTACAATATCTATTGTTATGTGAAAATTATTCGCGTCAGAATAGTCTCATATTCAAGTAATGTGCAGTCTAATGCCCAGTCACTGTAGGCATGCTAACCTGGAAACATTAAACTGCACATTACTTCAATATGAGACCATTCTGAAGCAAATAATTTTCACGCAACAATAGATATATAATGAAATCTTAAATGTTCTTAAAGGATCGTAACAATCGTCCCCCAACATTCGCACTGATCGGTTACTAGCCATCCTCTTCAAAGCTTTATGCTGATGATTAATTTGGTCGTGTATTTGAATATAACCTTTAATTATTTACCTGCTCATGCATCATTCCATCTACTTGTGCAATTGATTTCATTATTTCGAATTGTACATATAGCTCGATGATTCTGATAATATCGTTTTGTCTAGCGATATGCATTATATTTTGCTATGAAATGTGAGAAACTATTCAATTCAAATTTAAAATACGTTTGTCAAATTCATATTGAATTACAGAAAGCCTTTGTATATAGGTATCTCCATTTCTTTTTTTTTTAAAGGAACGTGTGGAGACACGTTAGACTATTTCATGCACAATTTCATTATGTATTACATTTTATGCTTAAGAGCACATATTCTTTTATTTGTATATTTATATTATATTAGATGAATATGTTTCCATGACGATGCCTAATGAAATGGATGCATAACATAACTCTGGATTCTCATGAATACATCGATAATTCGATGTAGCATTCAACGGAAGTGACGAATAGTCACGGGAGTCGAGTATATAGTTCGAAAAGTCGATCGGCTTTTGAATTGTAATTATTAGACCCAAAGTATTTATTGCGATACATGATATAGGGAACGTGCACTGAAGAATGCAGAATACTGTTGCCTATATCTCATCATGAGCGTATAGGCCTATATAACACTATAGATCTATTTATAGATAACTACTTAAGAGTTCAGACAGATATCATCCAGGGATATAAGGTAGCGTAAAGGAATAATAGATACATATAAACATTCTGACAACAACAAGAAAGTGCACGAAAAAGGAGATTCACAGGATGTCGACCCACGCGTCTTTATGAGCAAAATTGTGACTAAATCACAGCTTTAAAAATTGCTGAAAATCTTTTCTTTTCTTTTTTTCAAATGCATGTTCACTTTGCTTTTGTACATGAAATCCAATTTGTCTATCGAAAACTGCACTTGTTTAGGGGCTATGTATATTTACAGACAGAGACTGTGAATTATTCTAATACATGCATGCTTTAAATTAGTGTATGTTTGAAATCCACACAAAGTTTCGTAGTAAAGTTCATAACATTGTTGGTGTGTAGTCTATTTCTATAATAATTATAATTATAGTAACTGTACATCTCTCTCAATAATGATTTATACGCGTTTGATGGTGCATTGTTTCTATTTCGTTACTAATATACGGCAATCTTTATTCCGGCTTATGGAGCCCATTTGTGACATAAATAGCTAATATATATTTGACAAATATATTTGACGAACATATTTGACAAAATGTATCACCTAGTGTGAATAAAATGTAGCAAAGTGCATTGCGACATGACACGTTGAGTAGTATACTCACTCCGATTCTGGCAAACTTTCCTTGCCACGGCCCGTGCTTGGTCGTCAGAAGAATAGCTCACACGTGAAAATCAATCTCACAGACAAAATTTTACATTCCGTACACAAATGTAACTCTCGCTTGGCTAGTCTTACACCAAATCACCAGTCAATCTTGTTAACCTGTTATCGGAGTAACGCTGAATATCTTTCCCTCTTTTACAATAATAATTGTGGACTCCAAAAAAAATATTACCAAGACATAAACACTTCGTCCCGTTCCGTGAATAATAATGGTTCACACCTTCTGTTCATCAGCGTATTCTGTACGCTGTGTGCACCAGGTTTTTGTGCAGTATATACATGTACACATACTTAGTAGCTTCTAAAGAGTATTCGACCAGGGAGGTGGCCAGGGACCCCCTCCCTGATTCGACAACTGTTGATGGGGTTGTGCTTCCGCTGGGATTCCCCGTTATGTTGATTGCACATCATGCGCGTTGTTGGTTAAGAAGGTCTGGGTCAGACTGTGGTATTTCCCTTCTTGACACGAATGATGAATTTTGACATATCCCATCGTGATATGAAGAGATGTGGTGATTCCTGTGCAGTCGGAGAGCATGGCTGAATTAAATTGACTGATAATAACACAGAAGTGACTAATAATCCATGTACAGTTATGTCAAGGGACATGAAACGAATGCCAGCGCTTTTGCAAGAAGGGCTTATTCAGAGCTACCAAGTCTCACGCATTCTGCCTGAGACTAGAGCATTTAGGGGCCATGTCGCGATCTCACGCATGACACCCATTTTTTTTCTCACGCACTGCGGGCGAAGTCTGCAACTTGGGCCTATAACAATGAGCATAGCTCAAAAGATTAAAGTGATAGTTCCAATTGAAGGTATATTTCCCTTTTGTCTTTCAAAGTAAGTAAAAGATAGTCACTAAAGTATGCACCTGATCGCACCATTAAGAGCTGAATTATTGAATTACAGAAAGCCTTTGTATATAGGTATCTCCATTTCTTTTTTGCATAGGAACGTCTGGAGACACGTTAGACTATTTCATGCACAATTTCACTATGTATTACATTTTATGCTTAAGAGCATATATTCTTTAATTTGTATATTTATATTATATTAGATGAATATGCTTCCATGACGATGCCTAATGAAATGGATGCATAGCATAACTCTTGATTCTCGTGAATAAATCGATAATTCCATGTAACATTCAACGGAAGTGACGAATAGTCACGGGAGTCGGGTATATAGTTCGGAAAGTCGATCGGTTTTTGAATTGTAATTATTAGACCTAAAGTATTTATTGCGATACATGATATAGGGAACGTGCACTGAAGAATGCAGAATACTGTTGCCTATATCTCATCATGAGCGTATAGGCCTGATATAACATTATAGATCTATTTATAGATAACTACTTAAGAGTTCAGACAGATATCATCCAGGGATGTAAGGTAGCGTAAAGGAATAATAAATACATATAAACATTCTGACAACAACAAGAAAGTGCACGAAAAAGGAGATTCACAGGATGTCGACCCACGCGTCTTTATGAGCAAAATTGTGAATAAATCACAGCTTTAAAAATTGCTGAAAATCTTTTCTTTTCTTTTTTTTCAAATGCATGTTCACTTTGCTTTTGTACATGAAATCCAATTTGTCTATCGAAAACTGCACTTGTTTAGGGCTATATTTACAGACAGAGACTGTGAATTATTCTAATACATGCATGCTTTAAATTAGTGTACATGTATGTTTGAAAGCCACACAAAGTTTCATAGAAAAGTTTATAACATTGTTGGTGTGTAGTCTATTTCTATAATAATTATAACTATAGCTGTATATCTCTCTCAATAATGATTTATACGCGTTTGATGGTGCATTGTTTCTATTTCGTTACTTATAAACGGCAATCTTTATTCCGGCCTATGCCTTATGGAGCCCATTTGTGACATGAACAGTACTATGTGACCGTGCACCTCAAAGCGAACATAAAGTCGCACACACTGATTTTGCGTGAGGACTGAAAATAAGTGAAATGGGTCAACCTAGCCGAACTTGCTTTTTTCATATTTTCTGAAAGAGCGGGTCTACTTTTACATTATGCTAAAATTTGGTATCATAAAACGGGCAGGAAGGTGTGTTTTTTTAGCAGTTTATCTCGAACATTTTTGGTAGAATAGTGTGATTAGGTGTGTCCTTAGAATCCCTTTTCATTTCTGAAAAACCTTTCCACTTTCAAATCTAATAACTTTTAAAAAGATAGTGCTACTGCTTTGAAAGTTGGCATTAATTATGGACAGAATGTGTTAATGAGGCATGCTTAATTTCAGTTTCATTTGATAATCCCTTAATTGTTGTTACTCTGGTGGTTTACTTCCTGTTTTTTGTCCCATTCATCGCACAGCCAGCACGGTTTGGTAAAGACTAAGCGCTTGAATAGACACTGTACTTCAGAGCCTCTTTTCTCAATTCACACTTTTCCTGAGTTTGTGCTTTCTTTCCAATAGTTAGATAGGTTAGGAGAGTCCATTTGATTTGATATCATTTTAAAGCTTAAAGTCTGCTCTTTCAGAATATGGTCTTAACTAAAAATTCATGTCCAGCGACTTTTTGTTTGTTTTGAGGTGCAGGGTCACATTATATTTGACAAATATATTTGACGAACATATTTGACAAAATGTATCACCTAGTGTGAATAAAATGTAGCAAAGTGCATTGCGACATGACACGTTGAGTAGTATACTCACTCCGATTGTGGCAAACTTTCCTTGCCACGGCCCGTGCTTGGTCGTCAGAAGAATAGCTCACACGTGAAAATCAATCTCACAGACAAAATGTTACACTCCGTAAACAAATGTAATTCTCGCTTGGCTAGTCTTAGGCCTACACCAAATCACCAGTCACTCTTGTTAACCTGTTATCGGAGTAACGCTGAATATCTTTCCCTCTTTTACATGTGGACTCCAAAGAAATATTACCAAGACATAAACACTTCATCCCGTTCCGTGAATAATAATGCTTTACACCTTCTGTTCATTAGGGTATTCTGTACGCTGTGTGCACCAGGTTTTTGTGCTGTATGCATGTACACATATACTTAGTAGCTTCTTAGAGTATTCGACCAGGGAGGTGTCCAGGGACAACCTCCCTGATTCGACAACTGTTGATGGGGTTGTGCTTCCGCTGGGATTCCCCGTTATGTTGATTGCACATCATGCGCGTTGTTGGTTAACTACAAAGTCCATGATACCACTATTCTTTGTCCCAGAATAAGTTTGGCATGAAATGCATTAGCGAATAATTTCCACACGCCGTAAATAATTTGTCGATCGTTAGTTGATTTTAGCACAAACGAACTGCCATATGCACACCGCTAATACATACGTAATACAAACAAACACCAACAAACACTCAAACAAATCCTCATAATGCAAATAAACCAACTCAACACTTTTTTGTGTATGTTTTTCCTTGATATTTATTGATTTCATTCAAATCATTCATAAATCGACCCATTCTGGATGTAACATGAACAAAAAAGTTACAAATGGCATTTCGAAACACAAACAAATCCATTTGTCATTTTATACTACAAATAATCTCACTTCAGCATAGTTAACTCGATCATAGTCCAACCCTACTAACAATTTCTTCACGAGAAAGTTTTGACATGTAAGGCCCTACCAAACCTATATCCCTTGAATATATTGGTTTGGATCATGTAACACCTCCTTACTTATAAGGGCATATACATTAAAAAAACACACAAATACATTATACAAATCTAGAATGAAATTAGTCATAAAAAACCCGACCAACCTCCACCCCCCTCCCCAACCGAAACAAATCTAGGGCCTACATCTATCCTAAATATTAAAGGGGAAGGCTAGTAACTGATCAGTGGGAATCAGTGGAAATGCTGGGAGATGATTGTTCCAATCCTTATGGGATTCATTCAAGAGTTCATTGTTTTATTGTTGTGTTAAAATGATTTGCTTCAGAACGGTCTCATATTCAAGTAATGTGCAGATTAATGCTCCGTCATTGACCAGGGACGCTAACCTGGAAGCATTAAACTGCACATTACTTGAATATGAGACCATTCTGAAGCAAATCATTTTCACACAACAATAGATATACAATGAACTCTTGAATGAATCCCATAAGGATTGGAACAATCATCTCCCAGCATTTCCACTGATTCCCACTGATCAGTTACTAGCCTTCCCCTTTAAATCCTACCAAAATCTGTCATACCATTTATAACTATCCTTCTTCAAATCCAATCCCCAACCCACCAAACCCTGATTGACCGAAGAATTAATCATCCCACACCCACATTCACCAACCCACATACACACACACACACACACACACACACACACACACACACGAAGGCTCGTTATTCGGAAGGTTCGTTTTTTCCGAAGCTTCATTTATCCGAAACACACAATTCCCTGTACCTAGAGGTTCGTTGATCCAAAAATGAAATTCGGAATAACGAACCTTCGAATAAAGAACCTTCGGACTAAAGAGCCTTCAGAATAACGAACTTTTGCAATAACGAATTGTAACCCCCTCCCCACATACACACACACACCCGAACCGATACCACATTCCTTCCTGATGAAACGACTTCCCAATGTTGATAAATAAGACATAATGGACCGTACTCAGAAAAGCAGCATCCGCCCGCACGCAAGCACCACTCTGAATTCATAAACAAATCCGCCAAACCAACTCATCAAAGTCAAAGCTGCTGATAAAATCAATATCAACGTTTATGCCAGCAACAGCTTACATAGGTATCCCCACCCACGCGCAGCTAAAAGACACATACGCAAAAGCTGACATAATTAACACATTCTTCCATCATACACACAACACACACACACACACACGCACAAACGGACACTAAATTATCATGTGCGCGCGCACATACACACTTCCTTGAAACCTCACCATGACTTTTTACATGGCATGTTTGTATGGATGTAGCCATGTTAGTTATGTGTTAGTATTTCAATGACTATGTCCAGAACGATTACCCAGCAAAATGTGCTTCGAGGGCGGGCGACAATCCGTGCCGCCAGCCCTCGTCACGGATTGTCGCCAGACGACAATCCGTGACGAGGGCGACAATCCGTGCCGCCAACGCCCGTCACGGATTGTCGCCCCGAGCAGGAGGCGACAATCCGTGTAGGGGCGACAATACAACCGTCGCTTTTGCAAGAAGTCATCACTATCATCATTGTTGTAACTACCTCGTCAAGCAGTAACGAATCATATCAACAAGCAAACACAACAACAAAGGCAAGGATAGTTTGTGTTAGCATCGTTTACACATGGGGGTGGGGTGGGGGTGGGGGGTGGGACTGAGGCATATTGGATAAGACTCTCGACTTCCGAGCGGAGGACCCGGGCTCGATTCCCACCAAGCGCTTACGTCCTTGGACATGATGTCTTACCCACCATGTCCCTCTCGACCCAGGTGTATAAATGAGTACCTGGCTATACGCTAGGGTAAAAGTAATAGCAGGGCCCTCTGGTAGAGCAGTGGCTACACTGAAGAGGCTTCCCTGAGTAAATAAGACTTTTATTATTATTATTATTATTATTATTATTATTATTATTATTATTATTATTATCATCATCATTATTAGTAGTAGTAGTAGTATACAGTAGTAGTATTAGTATTATTATCATCATTATGATGATAATGATTATGATTATTATGATTATTATGATTATTGTTATTATTATTATCATCATCATTGTTATTATTACTATTATCATTATTATCATTAAACTGCAGTATTGCACCCAAGTTTTCAGCGCTTAGCTGTAAAGCATTGATACCGCCTATCTGCAAAGCATGATCGGAAAGCACAGAACATTCGTGCATGCTAACATAAATGAGGGCCACACACCATCCCCATTAAGGCAGTCTAGAATTAATCTCCAGACTCCACATCCAACGGTCCTACATGCCTGATACTAGTAATAATTGCGTGTCGTTGAATATCAAATACCCTACAGACTTCACGGTGTATGTTTCTGACAGTAACGCATACTTGAAGAGCAATTCCACACCTATCTAAAGATGATTGAATTAAACCAAGGAAGTTGCCTAGTACCTCCTTGATTTATACACAATGTATACATGTACTTCCAAGTTGGACATAAAATCATAAAGTTATGATACGAAAATCACGTTTTGGTCTATTGCTTCGCCATTAACTCTCACCCCAAATCGATCATGCAACAATAACCGGACGCAAGCGTTTCATGACGATTTCGTGTCTAAAAAGGAAATTTTGCCAAAATGTGTTTATGGTGAAATGATAATGTGATTTGCAAATGCAGTCAATGTTTCCTTCAAATCATGAATTATGGATCTCATCACCAACAACGAAAGAGAACGAGCAAACGAACAGATAATAAACTATGTCGTGAGAGTAGAGTATTTAGATTCATAAAATATCACCTCCAAGTCGCTTATAATTATAAAACAAGAAGTCACACGATATTTTTCATGCCATTCGTCAAAATGTTCAAAACACATTATATTATTGTTTCAATGTTTTTTTAATTTCATTTCCACCATCCATCCTTGATTACAATTGGTTTTCAAACATATTACAAAAAAAAAACCCAAATAATTCTCAGGACTGTCATTGTGTCAATTTCTATCGGTTATACTCTACACAAATAATACACTGCGTTCATCAATAAGATGTATAGTCTTTTTGAATGCAATATTGACATAAATATGTATTACGTTATATATTTTTTATTGGAACTTCATAGGTATTTATGCCTACAAAATGGATGCATAACAGTAACAAAAAAAATATGAAAGTCATGTTATGTCAGCCTGTTCTAATGTTTTCAGGAAATTCAAAAATAAGAATGACACTTTGATTACTTTGTAATTGTATTTGTCTGCAATTCTGAAGCTCTGATTGGTCAAAACAATCCAACAGTGATAAAGGGAAAAAACTACTGTGTTTAGTCATGCCATGTGAACACATAACATATGTAACACATAACATTTTGACATTGACAATAAAAACATTGTATTAATCGGATTACATTTGGAAACATACACTGTACATACTCATCACGATCAAGAGGAGGCAAGACAGTTTTCACCGCTTGGCAATATAAAGAAGGCATGCTCGTAGCAACCTCCGCGATGTTCATTCAAGCTTTTTTGTTTACAGTAAACCTACGTTGTCTCCTGGGTGTATTTTGTTTGAACCACTTGCACTCACGTTGTGAAATGAGGAAAGAATCTGCCATTGATTTAAAACTTTGGGGAAGTTTCTTACTTGAATCAATTTTGATCGAGCCCTTTTCCTCTACCACTATTTCGTAATATGACGAGTACTTTGCTCTAATTTTGAAATTTCGAATTTCAATTGAATTGAATTTAATTGAAATTAAAGTTATATGATGTTCGTCTTTTATACTCTTGTTCACATTATCAGCAATTATGTGCTTTTGCACAGTCTTTGTGAATAAAGGGTAAAACCTATGGCCCGAATTCACGAAGGTGGTACAAATGAAACCATGGCTTAATCCATGGACAAAAACCATGGAGCGTCAAGTGTCGCATAGAATATTTCGTTACGAAATCAGTCATTTCGTCGATGAAATGGAAGATTAAACGAGAACTTACCGTTTGAAGTTTAATATTAATTTTATGAGTAATTGGAGGGTGAGATTACGTCATATATGAGATCCCGCTAGTGCGCGCGCCACTCAATATTAGAAGCAAGAATGTGACCACTGATGTAGGAAGATAACGAGAGATTAAGTTACCGTTTGAAATTTGGGGGAGGGTGAGGTGGGACGTAATCTCACCCTCCAATTACTCATAAAATTAATATTAAACTTCAAACGGTAAGTTCTCGTTTAATCTTCCATTTTATATCGTAATTTCGTGAGAGATTACGTCATATATGAGATTTCAAAGCCAGTGGTTACATTCTCGAGGCAACCCCCCCCCCCCCCGAAAAGGGGTAGGAAGCATACCTTACAAGAGGTTCCATTGCAAATCTCATTCAGGTTGAATGCTGCAGAGATATTGTGTCTCCAAGAGTTCACAAGTTCAGGCAGTTCAAGACATGTCTGCCCAAATCTTAGGGCTCCACAGTCTATTTTTTGATAATTGTTTCTACAAAGGTTTTCTCAGCAGGACAGGGCTTGTTGTAGTACTTGCGAAAGGTTCTTTCGTTAGCCCAACCGGCTTGCGCAAGTATTTTAGATACTGGGAAATTTCCCTTATTGGCTGCGGAGGTAGACGCTGCCCGAGTAGAGTGCGCCTTGTAGATCCCTGTATCAATACCCGCAGCCTCCAAAACCTCCTTAATCCAGCGAGCGATTGTTTGAGATGATACCCTGTGATACGGTTTCTTGTAGCTAACAAAAAGGTACCGTTCACTAGCTCTGATTCTGCGGGTCCTGCTGATGTATTCCTGCAAGTACCTGACTACACAAAGTCTCCTGTCTGGCGGGTATGCCTGGAGCTTGACACTGTGTGAGTAATTTCCAGGCTTGCTCTGTTTTAGGAGATCATGAAGGTGAAAGGTGACTGCATTATCTCTTAACACCATACCATCCAAGCTTAGATAGTGTAATGATTGAATCCTTTGTGCTGAGATTAATGCAATAATCACACACAATTTAAACGTCAATTTTTTTCAGGTCCAAAATGTGCGCTGGGGACCAAGAACGAAGAAAATTGAAAACAAGGTTAACGTCCCACATTTCCATGTATCTAGGCTTGGGTGGGCGTAGCTGAAAGACTCCCTTCATAAACCTCTGGATAAAGGGATGGTTTCCAACTGTAAACATAGTATCTCGAAGAATCACAAATGAAGATAGAGCACTCCGTGCTAAGTTTATGACACTGTAACCTGCTCCTTTATCGAAGAAAATGTCACTCAGGAATTCCAGGATAGCTTGAACATCTGAGTACAAGTGGTTGCTGCACTTTTTGTCACAAAATGCTTTCCATTTGTTTATGTACACTGCATACTGTTTTTTAGTCCCTTTTCTCCAAGAGGAGGCCATTACAGCAGTTATCCGTGCATTCAATCCCGCATCTCTGAAGGGCTTGCACAGAACCTGCAAGCAAGAAGATCAATCTGAGTGTTAAGTGGGTGAGGAGTGTTAGAAACTGGCAATGTTAGTAAGGATTCACTCCTATGAATAACAAGTGGTTCCTCATTCATCATCCTGTTCAGGAGAGGAAACCATGGCTGGCTTGGCCATTTTGGGACTACTAGTATCCCAGTTGCATTATCAGATTTGATTTTTTGAATGCACTTAGCAACTAAGCAGAAAGGAGGAAATGCGTAAAAGTACCACTTTCCCCACTTTCGAGAGTAAAGGCATCAACAGCCTTGGCATGTGGGTCGGGCAACCATGTGACATAGTTCTCTACCTGCTTGTTAAGTCTGGAGGCAAATAGGTCTATTTCTGGTGTCCCAAAACGTGAAGTTATTTCTTGGAAAACTGTGCGGTCAAGCATCCATTCTGTGCGGTCATTGAAAATTCTAGACATGCGGTCTGCCTCCACATTCAGCTTTCCTGGCAAGTGTGCTGCAGTGACCCAAATTTTACGAGTTTCGCACCACTGCCAAATCTCTCGGGCTGCCCGATCACAGTCAAGGGATTTAATGCCTCCCATGTTGTTAATGTACGCAACAGCAGTACTGTTATCTAGCCGTAACAAAACATGAATGTTTTGTGAATTAAAACAGAAGGACTTGAGTCCCATGCCAGCAGCCAGGGTCTCCAGATAATTAATCTTATTCTCCCTGGCTTTTTGCAGCTCGTCTTCATTCCATCTACCCCCTGTATGGGTGGTATGATCAGATGCCCCCCAGCCTTTGCCACTGGCATCCGTGCACAATTCGAGCATAGGTTTAGGGTGTCGTAAGGGTGAGAAAGTAGACTGCACATTGTCTGTCCACCATTGCAGCTCTTGTTTTGCTTCCAAAGATAGGCTCATTTTTCTGTCAAAATGCCCCTTATTCATTTTGAGTGCTTTGATTTTGTCCCTTTCTAAAGCCCTGTAATAGAGCTGTCCATACTGGACTGCGGGAAATGATGCTACCATTTTCCCGATAATTCTAGCCACCTGCCTGATACTGGGGTTTGCTATTTGCATAAGTTCAGTGCACAAGGACTGTATTTCCTCTGATTTGTTATCAGGCAGTCGAATTGTCATGGCCTGAGTATTGAGAATGAAACCAAGAAATTGTATTTCTTGAGTGGGGCATAGTACTGATTTTTCTGGGTGTACCAAGAACCCAAGTTGTGCAAGGATGCTAGTGGTTTCAAAAACCGTTTGCAATGTTTGATTCTCACTTTCTCCAATAATGAGTACATCGTCAAGGTATCCAATTACTACATGCCCTTGCTCTCTCAGTAATGTGAATAAAGGTTTCAGTAGTTTAGTGAATAACCTTGGCGCCGTGCTCAGGCCATTAGGCAGTACTTTGAATTGCCAAAGTTGATTTTTCCAGGAGAACTTTAAGAACTTCCTGTGTGTTGGGTGCACAGGTACTGTATAGTACGCGTCCCGAAGGTCGACTGAAGCTAAGAAGCTATTTTCTGAAATGAGTTCAATAGCAGTATGGATATTTTCCATCTTAAAATGCTGGTACTGGAGATATTTGTTGAGATCAGACAGGTCTAGGATAACGCGTGTACCCCCGTCTTTTTTAGGCCGTGTAAAAATATTAGACACGAATTCTCCAGTTTCCATCTGGCACGGTTCAATTACTCCCTTGTCATGGAGTTTAGAAATTTCAAGATCAATATCAGCCTCTTCGGCTTTATCACACCGAAAAAGGTAAGGGGGTTTAGTTCTAGATGGTGCACCCATCTCTTTACTGAATTCAAGCCTGTAACCACTTACAGCATTTAGCACATGTGGGTCTGAAGTAATTTTGCGCCACTTTGGGAGGAATTGCTTCAGTCGACCTCCTACCATAGGTTCTACATTATTATGACATAGCTTTGCATAATCACTAGAATCAGATGTCATGTTTACCTCGTCAGTTGAACTGGAGGTTATCGTGCTCTCTTCATCCCTGAGCCCTGCTTGCTGCCGCAGTGCGGTTGGTGCTGGCTGGGATGTGTGAAGGTGTGGGGAGCCGACGGCTTCCCCCTCCCCTTGGGGCGCTGGCCTAAAAAAGCATGGCTGGTAGCTCCAGTCCACGGTCCTTTTGCACCTGTAGGCCTAGTGACATCACTTGTACTTGCACGAGAAGTAGTCCAGCCCGCGTCGCGGTACTGTTGGGGCAAATTTGAGCTTCCTGATGTAATCTTGCTCCTGCCCTTGCCATATGCACTCCTGCCATAGTCATATGGGCTGAAACGCTGCTTTTTGTATTGTCTGCTATGCTCACTCCTGAGGACACCCTCAGTTGCTTTTTGTTCATCTCTTATGTCTTTCATTTGCTTTCCCAGGTCGTCACCAAAAAGGAATTTGGAGACCGGGGTAGAGGGCTTGCAGAGATGCTGGAATTGATAACCAATGTCTGGTTTCATGAATTCCTTACGCAAGGAATTTAGCTCGAAATTCGCACTGCACAGAAGTGCTAGTGCATCTTGTTGCTGTTCAGTGATATCCTGTGCCGACACTGTATGTATGTAGGCATTGATGCCTCTCGTGAGATTCTTTTGGAGTCTCTGAAATTTGAGGTCTCGTGTCTTTGAAAAGGCAGGTAGCCCATTCCAGATTCTTTGGTTGACTTTCGGCACATCCACCAGCTCACAGTTGCTGGGAATGGGGTATTTAGTGATCGTTTCATCTACCACTTTGGGCTCGAGCTGGTGGGTCAGAAGGTAGGCTGTAGACTTAGCAATTTCTGGGTCAATGGGGGAACCAACTTCCTCAGCCACAGCAAATTTGGCTGCTATGTTTGGCACTTTCTCCACTACAGAAGGAGGAACTTCGCCTTCTTCAATATCAAATTTGTCATCACGACTATCCCCTTGACCTGGTTGGATAATCACAGAGTTTTCATCCATATCTCGGCCCAGAAATGGTGCCGCATATTCATCATCATAATGGCAGTCAGTATCTGCCGAGTCTGAAGGGGAGTATTCAGAACGAGTCCTGATACTCTTTCCATTGCCACCGCCTTCACGGGCTGGTGTCTGCTTTGCCGACTGTGCCTCCACAAATTGAACAACCACAGCTAATTGGCCTTCAAGCTTGCCGAGTCTATCTTCCAAAGTTGAAACTTTAGAGGCCAGTTTGGCAGGTGGTTTCACTGTTTTGTTTGCACCGGTACTACCGCTAGGGTTAGCACTGCTTGTTGTAGTAGTACTATTACTAGTACCTGCCTTGCCGGCTCTAGTAGGCGTTTTACCTTTGGCTGTCGCAGTTTTCTGCTTGCACTCTTGTGCGTGCTGGTCTCCGCGACCCCCGCCGGTGGCTGCCGGGGACGCGACTGCTGTCAGCAGCGGTGGTGCGGCTGCGCCGCCCACGTTTGGATTGTTGGTCGAAGACATAAATTCCGTTGCTGTTCAGCTGAAGAATGATCGTTAAAACCAGAAAAAACCTGGCAAAACCTCCCGTTGAGGTAACTTTCGCTATTACGTCGATCCAACTCGAACGAAAACTTGAATATTCAAGTGCAATTCCGGCGAATTTTCCGAGCACAGAAATTCGCGTGTAAGCAAGATGGCGGCGACTAACGAATTGAGTGGCGCGCGCACTAGAGGGATCTCATATATGACGTAATCTCTCACGAAATTACGATATAAAATGATTATTTTGTAACGAAATGACAACATTTTGTAACTAGATGAAAATTTCGTCCACGAAATGATAATTTCAGTAACGAAACGGTCGTTTTGTCGACGAAATGACCAATGTCGTAACGAAATATTCCGTGCGACACTTGGCGCTCCATGTTTTTTGTCCATGGCTTAAACCATGGTTTAATTTGTACCACCTTCGTGAATTCGGACCCATGAGTTCAATTTGTTTGGTGCAATTTACACCAAAATTAAGAAATTGATACAAAGCAAATATTTCAGTGTATTTCAGAAAAAAAAAATGCTTAATGATGCTATACTGCAACTTCAAGTGCAACCCTCTTTCCCGTAAGTGGAATCTTAGGATTCAAAGTAATAATTACATCAATTAAAGGCAAAGTATTTTGCATATAAAACTGGGTTGATGTAAATAAAATGACGCTTTCACCTTTGAAATTTTACGGCACATTCGAATAGATGTTTGGCGACAAATTTCATTTCTCAGAAGTTTGACAAATATTGCAACAACCTTCGGTACAAATACCCGGCCAATGCATCGTAACCCGATCTCAGAAATATCACGCACGTTACTTGCACATGACATGATCGAAAAGCAAAGATAAGAGTAACATAAAAGACAAGAAAAGGCTATTTCGAGGTAATTGTTTAGAATAAGTATCATCGTTGAATTGTCAACGTTTGTAGACACTTTGTTACAAAATAAGGGGCAAACAAAACATCACAGTGCAGAAGAAGGGAAGTCTATTGCACCTGCTCGGTGGAGTTCTGCAAACCATTGTGAATGTTATGAATACAGCTATTCCAAGGAACCCTGTTTAGTTTTTAAGTATGGTTAATCTGTGGAACATGTAATTCATTCCTACAATACTGCTGTCATTAATACTAACTTTACACGGGCAGTTTTTAATCGATGTTGCGACAGCATGATAAGCCCCGTACGAGTGTAAAAGGCAGTTTTTTTAACGGTTCGTCTCCTTCCACATAATAATACTGCGATGTTTTGTTTGCTCCTTATGCCCTTGATAAAAGGTCAAGAATCCTAAAATCAGTTGGTATTGAAGGCTTGCTAACACGAAACAGTATTCACTTTATTGCAAAATAATGTTAGCTGAAAACTCCATGCTATGAGGCCCGTCACATGGTTTGCAGGCATTTTCCATACATCTTAGAACAAAAAAACAAAAACAAAACAACAACAACAACACACACACACAAAAACCAAAAACATTATCATACCCATCGATTGGTAGTGGCAAAACTAATGATTTAACCCCCTATACGGCAAGAAGTTTATTATAGCCTATAATATTATTATTGTCGTGATATCTATGTCTATTGTGTGCACATTAACTTTACTCTATACATTACTACATTTAAAAGGCGCGAGAAACACCTCACATTTCTTAATGGGATGATATTATATTTTTGGTAGAGCTCGGGCTCCGGTTTAAGATGAGAAATGACATAAAGTATTAAATAGCGTACTTCAAAATTTATCACTGAAAACTGGTTCTTAGAAAACTGAGATATCAACAAAAACTGGTCATATAAAGGTGGAACTGTTAATTCTTCGAATAATCATAAGCGGTTTCATGTTATAAGTGGTTTATTTCATGAAAACGGTTTTGAAATGGCTGATATAATATCTAACAGTCAAAGTGGTCCTAAAGTTGGACTCCATTTTTATCGCGACCACTTTGTGTTATAATGTCTCAGTCAATTCAAAGCCGATTTTCGCCAAATAAACTTTGATTTCCTTTTGGAATTGTGTGTCCTTACATACATATTTCATAAGTAGTTTCTCACTATCGCACAGAAAAAAAAAATCAGAAGCCCTATGGCAACCAAAACTATACAATCCCTTATAAAATCATCATTCTACAACTGCCGTCATGAGCCAAGATGAAGATAAAAAATACATACAAGCTTGCAGACGGTGTGAGAAGAGCGAGATGTCTAAATACAAGCGAGCTAATACCGTACACTATACCAAACCAGACCGGCTGGTTAACGGGCTGTTAACACTCGCCCCGACACTGTACAGGCATGATAACCTGGAAACATTGAACTGCACATTACTTGAATATGAGACCATTCTGAATCAAATAATTTTCACACAACAATAGATATATAGTGTACTCAATAAATGAATCCAAAAGGATTGGAACAATCATCCCCCAGCACTCCCACTGATTCCCACTGATCAGCTAATACTAGCCATCCCCTTTAAGGGGGTGCTAAACGGAATACTTGAAACATCAAACTAAAGCTGTGAACAATGAGTACAAACTCGATTCCACAGCCACCAATGCTGATCACAGGATACTATTATTACCCTAGCATTAAACTTATATTGACAAAACAATCTCAAGAGAATAGAATGGAAAAATATGGCGCGTCTTTCAAGGAATAGAATATAATATGAATATTTTTCTTTTTCCAATGATCTCTAGGGGAAAAAAAATGTTAACCGAGTCACGTCGGCCCTGACATGGCCAGTTCACTTTCTCTGACGCTTCGCGCACTTCGAGAAAATCCATGCTGTTTTCGCAAAAGGCAAAAATTTGCGGGCTCGAAGTGATTCCTACGACAGCTCACGACTCGCTGCCAGCAGTCCCACATGTTAGACAGGACACATTGCAAAAGTTGAGAGTTCACGGTCCAGTCAAGTTGTGTGCCGTTTTATAGTCAGTGTTGTCATTTTCGCTGGAAGAGAAAAAAAATGCACGTAAATAAAGACACTAATTTAAAAAGGTTCAGCTCTTACTGGCTTTTAGTCATTCAGTCTGACAGCTACCTGTTAACAGGAAAGCCGAATATCGACTTTTAATTAATGGACCGATTCGACCTGATACTAGTATAGGAAATTCCCCATTATTGCGTTGTCCCAAGAATGCATATATATCACAATGTTGCAACGACGATCACGATATAATGTATTATGCACTCGCATAATGTTCGCGCGCATGGGACACCGAAGTAATAGCGGATTTTGCTGCCAGGCCGGATCATTTTCCTTCGGGGGTTTCCCTTCGTTAACCAATCTCCACACCCCTTTCCATTAAATCGTGAAGACATTCAGTAAATGGGATTTTACAGATATATGCAGCAGAAAGGATGACATGTCGATGTGGTAAACAGCATGAACTTTAATTGCCCAGTTATACATGTTCATAGACTCGTTCTGTAGTCCTCACTTGAGTTGTGGTGTCATTAAAATTCTCTTACCTGATTATCTCATCTAGTCTTGATATCAGACCCTGGAGACTAGATGACTTCTCCCGAACGTCCTTTAGTTTGCCCTCAATGTCGACCCGGATACTTTTCATCTTTTCGCTGAACACCGCATTCAAGCCATTGAGGAACCTACACAGAAATAGAAAGCTCTTTAGATTACTGTGACCATGTAAGCTTTCGTTTTAACTTATTTTTTTTTTGGATTTATTTTGATTAAAGGCATAGTACAGTATTGGTGGAGATGAGAATCGGGCTTCTAATTCTGTTTTTTTTTTTATCGAGATTCCAAGAAAACACTAATGATATAGTATAGAGCATACCATATTAAGAGGAATTCAAAGTTTATTTGATGAAAATCGGGTTGGGAATGACTGGAACATAAAAAAAAAAATCAAAACAAAGCGATCGTAATAAAGTGTGGGTCCCACACTTTATTAGAATCGCTCTTTTTTATTGGATATCTCAGCCATTTCAAAACCAATATTCAACAAATGCACGTTTAATTCCTCATCTAGAATTACATGCTCTTTCATGTTTCGTAAGGGGTTTCTCATTATCTCACCAAAAAATGTTAGAAACCTGAAATTACGTCTCAACCAAAACTATACGATCCATAAAGTTTCCATAACATTTAGAGCAAATTACTTAAATCCTCGGCAGAGGTAAGAGGGCTTTTTATAGAAAAGTGATAAAGCTACATATACGTATGAACTCATCTTTACTTCCTCATCTCTATACGAAAGGACGTGCCAAATTCCACAAACCTGCATGGTTCCCTTGTCATTTGCACTTTCATGTTTACGTACATGTGCGATCGCATGCCTATGACAAAAGGAAAATTACGCGTAAATTGCAAAGAGCAATGGGGTACTAGTGCCACTGGTTCACTTACCCCCGAAGGTATTCCTGTGTCTTCGAGTTCACATCCTTCAAAAGTGCATTGGACCATTGTGAGTTTTTCTGAAGTTCTCCGTCAAAACGCATCAACACTTTTCTCCAGAAAGAAAACAACCCGGAAGAAGAGGAACAGCACCAACACTTGGTTACAGGTTCTGAAGAGGTCAAAGGTTAAGTTCAAAGGTCAGTTCGTGAAGTTGAAGACATTAATGTTGTAACATCTTTAAACAAAAACCACACAAAAAGGAGGAGTAACATCTCACTTCAACTCCACTCAAAAAGGAGGAGTTTCGTTGAAACCTTGCTTAAAGTAAGAAATGTAGAAACTCAATAATTCAATATATTTTGATATACGCATTACACAAATCTATATGCAAATAAACTGCTTATGTCATTTCTTCAAATGTCTCCGTTACACCCAACATGTTCAATGAAACTCCATTTTCGCTTTAAACGACTTAATTCAAAAGGACGGACTTGTATTCATTCCATGGATGTGCAGTTGAAAAAAAAATTCTCTGGAACCGTTTTAAAGCAAGATTTCATGAAGTCGAGATAAATCCAATGTTTACACCCTTGGAAAATGATATACCATACAACTTCTAAAAATGTTTATTGATTATAGCATGCCTACTCCGAGAGTAACTCCATAAGCCTAAATGGGACAACATTGTCTGAACGCGTATCACTCGTTATATCTTTATTGTTTTGTTACTTATCATTGCATAGTTTAATGAACAGTCCTCAACACATTTGAGGACATAACACATGAAGTACAGAAGAAATGGAAAACGCACCATTACGAAAGAAAAAAAGAAAATATATGATCAGTACAACGAATTAGAGAACTATAACAACGTGTTTTTTAAAGTAAACATACGGATTGTAGAAACGAGGCTGTCGGCAATCTCGTGGTTCAGATGCAGCTCGAATGCGGCAACTTGAGGATGCATTTGCTGTAGTCCATCCACCAGCGGTAGAAATTCCTTGTGAAAACACTCTGGAAGATATGACAAAGACATCACCATTATTGCTGCAGTTTATCAATGTCAAAGCCGGATTTTGCATATACATTGTACTTATACTTCTCATTAAACTTACTTCGTTTCATGGTACTACTGGTGCTGCTCTTGCTGCTGTTATATCACTGCAGTTCCACCACTCTGATTAAGTGCAGCGCTAATTGTGATGGTGGTAGAATCAGTGGTGAAATGCATTCTTAAGTAGAGGTAATGCGATTATTTAATTTATGGTTGGTACTCGGTGGACCACTAGCAGAGTCAACTGATTTGTAAATCACAATATACTTTTTTTATAAGTAGTTTTTGACGAGTTAGGAGCATCAAGTATTCTTGTGGTGATTGTATTGTAGAGTGACATCATGCAGTGCCCACTTCATCATAACAAACAGTACGAATTCAATATCAGGCAACCTGCCGTAGGTCGTTACCATAGTGACCACAGTGCAGCGCTGCTACATTCTCTCTCACCTGCGATGTCATTGACGTAGTCCTGCGACACAGGTTGAACTTCGTATTGGAACGCTGTCTTCAAGTCGTCAAACCATGTACGGGCAGTCTCCTTTAATTGACCATAAAATATGAGATATAATACGATATAGTCAAACATCATGAAAAAATTTCAGTCACTCCTCACTTGATCGAAAGCCGATGATACAAGCCACTTTCAATAGGTATTTAGCATGCTTAACTCGATGTTCCTGGATACATGTATTGATTCGGTAATTGGCATCAAGTACTAGTATCTGTCGTACCAGTTTCAAGGAAGCAATAGATTAATGAAGGCTGGAATTTCGAACTTTAATGTAACACGTTCTTGCTATTAACCAAACACTTGCCAAAGTATGTTGGCTGAGATGGTTTAGTGAAGGGGAAATGCTCCTTTCAATGGGAAAAATCTCCTGGCGGAACCCTCAAAAAGTTACTGATTTTCTTGTGTTTCTTATTTCTATTATCACTTTTTGAGACATCTTTTGTGTGTGTGTATGTGTGTGCGTGTTTGGATGTGCGTGGGGGTGGGGGCGAGGGGGGGGGGGGCGGCGGTGGAGAGGTGCTAGCCTCCAGATTCCGCGACCCCTGTACAAAAGTTTGCCGTCTACCTCAGCTCTCTTCCGTAAGTCGTTAACGTTGCCATATTCTCCATCCCTTGACAGTTCTTCCACCAGATGAAGCAGTCGCCTTTTCTCCGAGTAGTAACGCTGTAAAATCTGGAACACAAACATTTTTCATGTTAAGTATTTTCAAAAATTGCAACAAAAGGTTGTACTTGGCTAATAGGTACCCAAAGAGTTTATTGGGCTACAAGGTTTCCGGTCTTGTGTAAAGATTGGTCCTTGCTCCAACTTAATCTTGAGTTTGCGTGCATGCAGATATTCGTACGTGTACATTATAGGCGTATTGCTCTTGCCTCAGTTCTTGATAAAAGTCATTTTTCTCCCATGACGGTGTGGAAATTTGCGGCCAAAATCCCTGCACACATTATTGAAACACTGAGTGGGTCAGATTCAATTTATTTTCAATTCAACTTTATTTTCACTTCCATCAAATAAACAAAGAAATTATATACATTGCATATGTACAGGATAATCCAGTAATACTTGCAGAACATAATTTGACAAAGTACAATAATATGAAAATGAGAAGTACATGCGATTACATCTTTGTTAATATATACATAAAGCGTATAATACAAGTCAACTAAGGATGAGGATGACGCGGTGAAGTAAAAAGAATCGGCGTAAGAAGTGTTAATGACAAGAAATAGAATGTGCCTAAGAAAAGTTAATATGCAAATCTGATAGTACATTCACAAGACTTGGCAAGGTGTCTTGATATCCTCTGAACCTCAGAGATAATAATAGAGTTAGTCCATGGTGCTTGATAAAGGACTCTTAACGCAATGCAAATTTTTTCAGTATAGTAGCATAAACTCTGTCATAACCGTTCACCGTATTACTACCAGTACTGTAAATTTGATGAATTGGTCCTGACATTATAGTAAAAAAAAAGAAACAAAGAAAAACAAAAGCACCTTTTGAGACAAATCCTCAAGTAACTCATTCTGTAGAGTCTTCATATGTTCGTCATAAAACTTTCGTTGTCGTTCATCTACAGCGTCATTCTTTTCCGTCAGTGCCTTCATGGTGTCGTTGTTCGCCGCCCTGAAATAAGGCAATGAATGATTTTTTTTTTTCTACAATATTTATACCACTGATGTTGTATGTTATCTATATCGTGCATAAAGCACACTAACAGATTTTACTCGGAAGAACCCCAGTCCACTGAATCCCTTGTCGGAAAGAACACAATGTCCCACAGTGTGAAACAAAATATGAAACACGGTGTGATCACACTGTGAACGCAGTGTAAAATCTCTTCACACTGTTAAATTTAGCAATGTGAACACTTTGTAAATCATCAATTCACAGTGTGAAAAACAACATTCCTGTATGAGTTCTCTCTGAAAAAAAAACAACAACACACACATCACAGTGTAAAATCACCTTCATAATCGAGTGTTCGAGTGTTTTCCCTTAGTTGACAAGTGAACACATTGTGAATACACTGTAAGATACTGAGTTCTTTCCAGACATCATGAGGGTTTAGAATGCATTGGAGTTAGTTCAGTAAGGCGTACTAGTACTTTGTTAATAGCGTTCATTACACCCGAGCAAAAATAGAAGTCACAGTGTACGACAGTCTGACATTGCACCATTACAGAAATGGTATCATTTACATAAAAACACTTTATTAACAAACGTAAATATCTAGTAGGGCCTGTACCGTATGTCCAAAAAAGAAAAAATTACAACGGGACCCTCCGAAATGATATCTGTAAAAATACCGAATCAATCTAAATACAAATTCAGGGTATGAAACTAAAACTCATTGCCCACATCTTACAGAAAACCCCATTTGATTTCCTTCACTGATCAAAGAGAAATGAGGAATTTGTAGACAATGTCGGGAATCTCTTCCCTCCAATTTCTGTCTATTGTATTCACACAGTCACAAGATCATCGAAGTGCTTAACTTGGAAGAATCAGACTCATGACATGCTTTGCAACACTCCACATTTCTCTGTGACCCCTTTAACCAAATCGAATGGGTTTTTCTGCAAAATAGAGCTAAAATGTTATATTTTAAGACCCTGAAGGAGCATTTTAGACAATTTAATCATATTGGGTGTTATCAATGCGAAAATCTGATTGTAATTTTTTCTGGAACATACTGTATATGAGAGACCAAGACACACACGCCAAACCACCTCCAGTGGATATTGCCAATGGAGTAGCATTCCTCCTGAACATTATAGTATACCTACTCCACACTCATTGCACTTTCCTGTTGCAGGAAGCGAGTTTCAAGTTAGTTATTTTCAAGAGAACAATGTCGCCATATTATTCAGAGGGATTGGAATATTTCTAAAATGTTAAAACAAAAGGAGCATTAAATGATCCTTCTATAGTATATAGGATTGGTGCCAGGTAAAAATGGCAGAGGTAAAAATGGCAGAGGTAGAAATGGCAGAGGTAAAAATGGCAGAGGTAAAAATGGCAGGGGTAAAAATGGCAGAGGTAAAAATGGCAGGGGTAAAAATGGCAGAGGTAAAAATGGCGGAGGTAAAAATGGCAGGGGTAAAAATGGCAGAGGTAGAAATGGCAGGGGTAAAAATGGCAGTGGTAAAAATGGCAGGGGTAAAAATGGCATTTTTACCTCTGCCATTTTTACACCGAACCTATAGGATTACCCTTTAGAATTACCCTATAGAATTAGACTCATTATCCCTCGTGCCAGTACACCCACCGCTGCCCACTCTCGTTGAAAAATAGAGTAAAATCATATATATATATATATATATATATATATATATATGTATATATATATATACATATACATATATATATATATATATATATATATATATATATATATATATATATCCTACTGTGATTCATATCTCTAAAATGTATGTCAAATCCATTCTGTTGCTTTGATATAGCTCGCCTGTGTTGGTGCGGCATTCAACTGGACTAAGTTACTAGAAATTGGACTACTGTACTCTGAAATAAAAACCCACTTTCAATATCGATTTTGTTTCAACCTGAATAGTGATTTCATCTTTAAATACCATTACTTGCCCTATCATCCTAATCTTACTGATATGACCTCTCATTAAATTATTTGGCTTATCTGTAGACGCAAACATATTTCTTCGTATATCTTTTGCATCCATCATTACTCTTTCATTGGTAAACCATGATGTTTATTTTTTATTTACGTCAATTTTGGAAGCATTATGGATATGAATGAAATGAAATAATCCAGAATGTGAGAGTGACAACCATTTACATTGAGCATAATCAAAGAGTAGGACATACCTCATCGTTCTTGCGCCCTCCAGCAACTCTCGTGTGCTCGATATCCATTTCTCCTCTGCGCTTTGAAGGGCTTGGCGGTGTAGTTCAAGCTTCGCTTTCGCGCCTGTGACAGACGCTCGTTCCTATAAAATTACATCAAGTTCATAATCGTGATTGCTCAAGTGTGACATTACTGTCCATCGGATTGTACTTGGTACCTTGTATGCTGTCTGTTTGCAATAAAATTCAGTACGGTCACTTATGACCTTATTTTTCAAAATCTGCAGAGGTCTCATTTTATATATATATATATATATATATATATATATATATAAATATATATATATATTTATATATAACGTTCTGATTTTGTTGGTATAAAACGTATAAGTGCTGATTTGCACCGATGATAACAATGATTACTCAAATAAAGTAATGAGCATTTGGAATTATTGGCGGTCTATTACCAGGTAAAAACGTTAAAAAAAATATGAAAATGTCAGTGTAAATTTCTCGTGTGTTGAAATGCCAAAGATCCAAATGTCATCAACAGATTTTCAACAACTAATAGGTTATTAAAGACAGGTAAAATGAAAGAGAGAGAGAGAGAAAAAAAAGATAGCACATGTAGCTATGAGGTAATTGGTAATACCCGTTGACTTTTTTTAACTCTTTACCCCTAATACATTTGCCTCTTACAATTTTACGTAAGACAACAATAACTCTTAGGTAGGTGTGTGTGCGTGCGTGTGTGTGTGTATGTGTGTGTGTAATGACGTTATATTCTGAATGCAATATATATTGATAAAGAAGTTAAGGAACATCTTTCTTTCTATACGGTGCATTATTCATTTCATTTCAATTCAATACGTTTTAATTGTCCATTTCTGGATACGTGTGTTGTTTTATACCGAGAACGCATGGGAACATACAAAGAATGCATACGTACAAGACACGGGTATAACATAGATGTATAGAAATACAGAAGATATTCATTGATAATGTCACTATCAATGTCAGAGATACATGACATTAGAGGAAATATAAACTCAACCGAGTCAAAATTATGCTTCGATTTGATTTGCATTTCCATACGTGGTGGTTTTTGATAAAAAGAGAAAATTAGTGTGAAATGCCATTGAAATTAGGTGAATAAGATAAAGATTGATGAGATCGTTAAAAAAGTGGTAATCAAATCAAACCTTGATTTTGCTCTCAAAATGTTGAAAACTGTTTTGTCTGTCTTGCCAACCTTTGATCTTGCATGCTGAGGAAATTAAAACACACACTGATTATAATGATATGACAAATGTGACGACCAAAGAACAATTACAACTGCAAGGGCATTCTTCATTAAAGGCGTTTCACTTTGGGGCATCACATTAACATCTGCCGAACTTACAATTGCACATAATTATTTCATCAATATTCGTAGTCAATGACAAAGAAAAAAATAAAATAAAATCAACTGATATATGACTTCAGTCTGTTTTTGTTTGTTTGTTGTTGTTTTGGGGGGTCATTTTGTAGAGTTTGCAGTGGTAGCGTAATAATCTACCGTCTCTCAATATTTTATGAAAGTCTAGGACTAGGTGTATTATTATGATGTGTGTATGTCATGTGTAGCGTAAATCATAAATAGTAAAACTCACCGTTTTCATTGTCTACAGCTATGTCCTTCGCCTCAGTACTTGATATGAAGAAACAACGCTGTTCTGCCTCCTCTCGCTCTTCCACCGTTCCAAGTTTTTTAAGCAGCTCAAAAGCTTTGTCCACGTGTCGAACTTTCACCTGCAATAAGAAGGTTTCGTCCTGCATTATAATTCATGTATACGTTATGCGCAGAGGAGAAATACATTGTACGTGCAATGCCTATATTATTGCAATAATTATAGTAGCTGCGAAATACAAATGTTCTTAATCATTACTATCGTTATAGGATGTCTCGAGGGTGATTTCGCAGCTTCTGCACTTGCTGCAAAGTTTTGCAGAGTCTGATTGAAGTTATTGCTTGATAACACATGACTCACAACAGCAGGATCAAGCAATGTCAGTAGAGAGCGTAAGAAAACTTCAATGCCAATTGTTTCGTTCGCACTTATGCTATTTGATTTAAGGGTCCCTAATATGCATTCGTGGTTTTACATTTTTCTTTTAAAATGACATTAGGCCTATTTTGTTCCTTATTCGTCTCTTATTTTGTCTTCCTATAGTCTATTTTTTTTTTTTTGGTCTGTTGACTGCTTGTCATTATCAATTTCCTCTAGCTGGTTGTTATGTATGACTATGAATTCACTTGCGCAGTTTATCAAACGCAAATTTCTCAGACAGAGGTTAAAAAGAACAGAGCTTGACAGAGGTGATTACAATGACATTGATGTGATATGAATTGAATTGATTCGATTTATTCACCAAATGTATATACATACAATATACAATGCAATATAAACACATTTATATATAGTTTGCCACACATGAAATATACATTACTTTGTACTTTTATTTTGTGAAATATCATAAGTTATTCAAGCTTAACTGCGGACGTCCAGTAGATAATAGCTTATGCATGTACGTAGGCCTACATAACATCACTCTATATCATTTTGAATTTCATACCCTTTCTGGATGTCGTTCGTTTACTGAGAGATCCCAATGCGTGAACGCGATTATGACGTCTGGCTTTGGAAGTCTTTTACCGACCTCAAGGAGGTGGTCCATTGCCTGGATTGGGCGATATAATGTTCATAGATTTAAACCTTTTTTTTATATACACATGGCTTGCCAGGCATATAGCACGTATTTCTGGCAGTGGCATTCATTCACCTATTAATAGCTTGTCATCTTCATGCTCCTGTGAAATAGGATGAGCTAACAACCTTGTCAGTTTTGGACAAACCTTAAAGGGATTTGAGGTTTCCAGCATTTGTTGATGACGATTTTTTTTGTTGTTGAGATAATGAGAAACTGCTTATGAAATATGAAAGAGCTTACAATTCTATGAAGGATTCAAAGTTTATTTGATGAAAATTGATTTTGAAATGGGTGAGATATCCAAAACAAAACGATCCTGATGAAAGGTGGGACCCACCTTTTATGAAGATCACTTTTTTCACTTGTTTTTGGATATTTCAACCATTTCAAAACCAATTTTGAGGAAAAAAACTTTGCATTCTCTAAAAATTGTATGCTTTTATGTTTTCAAAGTATCACACTAAAAGTTAAAAGCTGAATTCTCACCTCAACTATTTACTATACCATCCCCTTAATTGAAAAAAAAACCAAAACAAAACTACACAATACCAAGCCTCTTATGGGTTGTGCATATAGAGTCATCGTATATGTGTGTAATGATATACCTATGTTTGTCTTCATTAATATATTACATCATTCTCTTTGTATGAGGGTCGAAGTTTGCAATGAGGTAAACATGTAACGTTATATCAGTATTCGAAATTTAGTGCACCCAGGAATTAAGATTGAAGAATTAGATGAAACAATTTTAATCTGAGCAGAACGAAATCGTACACACAAAGAAATTAGTTACCTCTATTGACATGACAGCCTTAGAACTGACAACGAAGATATGGACATCTGAGTCAGCGCAAAACTTCTTGACCTTGTCCCCAAGCTCTCGGCACGACGATATTCCAGGACTTCGTAAAGAGTGTCAAGAAAAAATAATTCCATGAGCAATTTTCAAAGAGATAAGCAACTCTCAGAATTTAAAGATCGGTGTTCACGTATTTATTTATTTATTTTTTTTACTTATTAGTTGTGAGAATAACTGCAGACCGAGAGACCAATAGTCCTACACTTGTAGGTTCCGCTGGATCCAATATTGAAAAGGGTCCGATAAACCGAGGGATGAAATAACGCATTGTGTGAGTAAAGAGACAACGACAGGAACCATTTCCGTACATTTATGCTACTTTTTTTACACTTAATAATCATAAAAATCTTTGTACATTTGACCCATTTGTATCCTGTTTTTTTTTTCTCTCTCCCTCTCTCTCTTTGTATGATATAGCATTGATTTGTTCATTTGTAAAGTAAACGTTTCTATTTACGTATTACGGTAAGTATATTAATGCGTGTAGCTTTAGCTTGTTGTGTGTTTTATGTTTCATACATTTTATTTTGAATGTAATTTGTCAGTATGTTTTTGTTATAATGATGTGCAAAATGGATGAGAGTTATTGTAAAGCGAATATGGGGAACATTGATATGTTATATTGCTGTATGAAAGCTCAATTATCGGAATAAACTAATTGATATCTTGGATATACGCCAGACATTTTGTCCGCGATTGCTATGAAATTGCAAGTACAACTGTACTACATTATGCCACAATAAATATATAAATAAGTTCTCTACTTTAGTGGTATATTTAGGTATATCAAATTACCAATCCATGATCTGAATATCTCGGGCCAGCAGGGATACGTTGACGTCCTGCGGCTTCAAGAAAATTCGTATGATCTTGGATGCGCCAATGGAGCTCTCACTTCCAGCGTTGGACATGTCTTCCAGTTGTTCAATCCCCTACAAAAATGCACAAAACAATATCAATTTCACCGTTGCCTAGCATCAAATCCCCCTGTTGTTGCTGTTCTTCCCTACTGAAAAGAACACGGTGTCCTACAGTGTCCCACAGTGTGGTCACATAGTCGACTATGTGAAAAAGCTCGAATTTAACAGTGTGGAGATGATTTCACACTGTGATTTGGTTTTCACAGAGTGTGCTCATGGTAATGTTCTATGTCACACTGTGAACTGATGATTCACAATGTGTTCACACTGTTAAAACGCTCAAATTTAACAGTGTGAAAAGATTTCACATTGTGTTCACATTGTGTTCATACTGTGGTCCTCACACTGTGGGACACTGTGTTCTTTACAGCAGGGTTGTGGTGGTGGTGTTTTTTCCCCAATTCTTTCGTTTTAGATATTTTGTTTTTTTGGGTTTTTTTGTTTTTTTTATAGACTTGCCAGATTATTCATTTTGCATTTTATGATATAGGTTTTTTTTTTTCTTCATTAAAGTACAAGTTCACCTTCATATCATACATGTGGATTGAGAGAATGCGGCAACATAAGTAGAACACATCAGTGAAAGTTTGAGGAAAATCGAACAATTCATTCAAAAGTTATGAATTTTTAAAGCTTCTATCCAGTCACTGCTGGATGAGAAGACGACTACAGTCGATGATGCCACATGCGTATAGAACGACATAAGAAAAATATAAAGAGAATTCCACAAAATTTCATTTCTTGAAAAAAGTACACATTCTCTCAACTTGTAACTGATATATATGTTAAGGGTAATACTACTCTCCATGTGCCTTTTCGAAGACGCAAGCCATGTGCTCTTTTATTTTGCGAGAAAAGTGAAAATATGTTGAATTTTCATTATATTCTCTTAATGTCGTTGTACACATATGACATCACAAGATATATTAGTCTTCACATCCAGCGATCATGGAACTGAAACGTCAAAAATTCATAACCTCTGAATGAATAGTCCAATTTTACTCAAAATTTCACTAATGTGTTCGACTAATATCGCTGTCAATCCACATGTTAATATGTTGATTTTTTTCTTCTATTTTTCTTCAGATTACTTGGGAACTCCCATCAAAAAAAAAAAATCCTTCCAAACCAATATTCTTGAGATGTCATCATCTGTCAATCATTGCTAAAGTACTGCAATGTTTAACAAAAGACGTTGGAATGCACCTTCCTCTCTCTCTCTTTAAAGGCGTTTGTATATAAACTTTCAGTCCTTCCCACACACCTCATGTGACCCGGATTCACATTTTTCACCTTCTATAGTTGATATGGACAGGGTTTTGATGCACGTACAACTATCATGATATTGTGGTTCTGTTTGTGGCATTATCTGGGAAACAATAATAGGCCGGAAGCCTCGAAACACTGATTTACGCGATAACGGCATTGGATAGTGATTAGTTTCAAGTGAATTATTTGTATCTTTGGCAAGATTTTTTTTTCCAGTTTTATGCTAATGATATTCTCGAAAAAGAAAACCAATTCATCTCCAGGGTGTCTTTAATGTAATGTGTTACATTGAACCAACAAAATAGCAATAACGTTTCAATGAACAATTGGATTAAAACAACTAGAAAATGTTTCCCTCTTTCGAAAAATGGTGACGTCAGCCACATCAATCGGGATTAGATGTAAAATTAGGGCACCAACATGACTACAGTGGAATCGAGAGATCGTATACCGATTCATTCAGAAAGTGTTTCTGATGCTCTGTTCCAACGCCATCCACTCCATCGCATACAACGAAGTAAGAATTGTTGTAGAACGTCTCCTTCATGATTTGTAGTTCTAGGAAGCAGCTGGTCGTGTCCGCCATGCCAGAAGGTAACAGGTCCTTACCGATGAGGGCGTTAGCTGTTGTGCTCTTACCGCTGCTTGTCCTGACAAGGCAATGAGTATAGGAAACTGTTGGCCTCCATTGTAATCCAAATTTAAAAAAAAAAATACAAATAAACAAGTGAATTATAACTATATAGCGAGTCTGGAAGTGTGTGTATAATAATGCTATGCTGTAGTTCATGCTCTATCATACGCATTACTGGTTTGCCGTTTTCTTTTCTTTTCTTTTTTTCTTTTTTTTTCTTTTTTTTTTTTGGTGTGTGTGTGTGATATGATAGCAAAGAGACCAATCGATCTACATGCATTTTCCGTAGATCTTCATCAGAAGGCAATGCTAGATCCACTACCGATTTCGGTATAGGGAGCGAGGGGGCGCAGAGAGGAGCTTGCAATTTTTTTTTCTTTATATCTCGTTAAATTCAGCCATTTGGTGCATAATTTGATTGATTTGAGTAAAACATTCGGGCACTTTTTTTTAAATCAAAAAATTTTGCTTTATACAAAAATGAAGAGGTCATTTCCAAGAGGTGATAAATCCATTTTTGCAATGTGGACAGGACGTAATTGAAATATCGCGCTTTCGATTTTCATCAAATTCAAATCTCTTGTTAGCCAGCTAAAAAGACCATTACACGTTTTGAACCTCTCTCGGCTGTAATGTTACAGACCTAACAGATTTTTCGAGGTGACTACTTAAAAAAAGTAATACCTACGCTGTAGTCAGAGAGGTCTTTCAGATTTCTAAAATATTCCAAGACCTTCTTTGCGTGTTGTGGGATTTATGTACTTACTCTCCAAAGATAGAAACTTTCATTTTCTTCCTCGAGAGCTGATGATCAATGGAGCTGACCGTGCAGTCAATTTGCTCGATATTGGCTGCAACATGTTCTGATAGTTCTGTTGGCGACGAACAACACAAGAGATGAAAGACTTGAGACACAATATGGCTATAGAGATGATATCAATTACAGTGAAATAATACTGTAGAAAGCGCACTTTGACAAATCTGAATCACAAGAAATCATACTTCCAGTACTCCCGCCACTTTAGTCACAGCCGTACTAACAAAGAAGATGAAAACATTGTCGTCCAAAAGACAATTTCGTACATAGCGGTTTAAAGTATGGTGTGCAGCATACCTGTACCAATGATGCCGTCCATTTGGTTTCTTAACTCATATTTATCACTTTCCGCCCCTACGGGCTTGCCTATTTGTGAAAAAATACACTCCAAACAACTATAGCATGGTGTGATGTGCCTTTCACGAGTTGGAGTATGTATCCAGTTTACTTCACATGACTTTACTGTATAGGGATATTTTGCACCATCATCAGATTGCTACTTTTTATGAATACAAGTTGAGAGCATACGCAAAAAAGGGAAAAACTCATGCCAGTACAGATGAAACAAAATCATGTTCGTTGCAAGACGGGACCAGAAACAAAAACACCTAAAAGGGTGTGTACAGTTCTGGTCGAGGTGAGGATTTAGCTGTTAACGTTTTGCGAGATATTCGATCAGAAACCACTCTATGAGATGTCAAAGAGCATGCAATTCTAAAGGGTATCAAAAGTTTATTTGATGAAAATCAGTTTTGAAATGGCTGAGATATCCAAAAACAAGGTGAAACAAAGAGATCCTAATAAAGTTGTGGCCTGTCGCCTTCTAGCATTATCACTTTTTTGGATATCTCGGCCATTTCAAAACCAATTTTTATCAAATAAACATTAAATCCTTCTTAAAATTACATGCTCTTTCACATTTCATAATCTCATTATCTCACTTAGGAATGTTCAAAACATGAATCCCCACATCAACCAGTACTGTACAGCCCCTTTAAAGGATACGATTTATTTTATCGGAAACAACTTTTGTTATGATTACTCCGAATAAGAGCCTCACAAACCCAAATGAGAAAAAGTAAAGACGACATTGCAGGTGTCGTTTTAAGTGGATGACAATGTTGTCTGACAGGATATTAAGGAAAATCCATCATTTGATATTGCCATTCTCACCTAACTCGTTGATTATTGGCAGTAAGTCTTTGACCTTCTTCACCTGCTCAACGATACTTCTGCACTTCGTTCGTAGTTCCGCCTTGCAGTTTTCAAACTGGAAGTGCTGGTTGTCTGCTTTCGTTTTCACCATAATGCTGCATAGATTATAATTACGCAAAATAGACGCATAATCTGAGAGACACTCATTACTGCATGATATCATTTTATTAAAAAACAAAATCTGTATCTTTTGTTAATCGTTTGATGGACTTGGTGCTTTATGTTGATGGTTCTGTCATGTATTTGAAAATGACCTTGAATTATTTAGGCTACCTGTTCATTCATCATTCCATCTATTTGTATAACTGAATTCTTTGTTTCGAATTATTTTATTATGTCATGATGATTCTTCTTATACTAGTTTTGTCTACTGATATGCATTGTATTTTGCTATGAAATGTTCAAATTCAAATTCAAAAATAATCTACATTTCAAAATGCAAATTCATTTTGAATTCCAAGAAGCTTTTATGTATCTCCATTTTTTGGTAGGAATAAGTGGAGACGTGTCATTTCATTTCATCGATGTTATATATTGCATGCCTGCATGTATGCTTAGAGCTATTCCTGAATTTTCTGCACATTGTTCACAAGGTAAAAGAACTTGTCTGGTTTCTGTTGTAATGTTCATAAATGAGAAGTATGAAAATAAAATGAATTGAATTGAATTGAATTGAATGTATCTGCATATAAGAAGGACCCAAGTCCACGGAAAGCCATTTCGGGTAAACTTTAAAAAACTTAACATTTACATTAATTGTGGAGAGGCCATTCTGTGTGATGGACTTGGGTCGTTCTTTGAATCATATATGGACTTGGGTCGTTCTTTGAATCATAGGATAGGATAGGCTGCTATTAGAGATGAGAGAAGCAATGAGAGAGGGCGCTATAGTATGAATGCAAAAATGACCCAAGTCCTGGAATTGGGTCATTCTTACATTCATTTAAGATTTCACTCATTCATTTCAGACACTTCCGGGGGTAATTAGGATTTATCATTTACACACAAGATGAGTCCATGCATAAGCTACAATTTTCCATGTCAAACTCAATTTGGCCAAAAATTGCACTTGGGTCGTTCTTATATTCGGGTCTTTAGTTGTATTATTTTCGATGATGATGCTTCAGTGACGATGCCTAATGAAATGCATGAGTTTAACATAACTTCTGATTTTCATAAATGATTTGATTATTCCATAGAATTCCGCGAAATTGATTCTGAAATAATGACAGTGTAAGCTATACAAACTCAATTCTACAAATGTATTTCTACAAATTCAATCAGGAACCGGGCATGGGATCCTACAGCCCCACCCTTCCCCCTCCCCTCCTCCCCCCCCCCCCCCCCGTACACACACACACACTTTTGGCAAATGATAAATGGGGAATTCAAATTGAAAAAAAGAAGAAACGTAAGAAACCCCAGGGCTTTGGAGCGTTAGTTACAGAGAGGATGACCTTATACCAACTACAATTTAAGCACCATGCATCGCCCCCATTAACCCCCCCCCCCCCCATGAAAAGCAGCAGCAGCAGCAGCAGCAGCAGCAACAACAACAACAACAACAACAACAACAAAACGTTCCCTACCACTGCCAAAGGCCGTACTTACCTACTGATCTTATGAAATAGAATAGAACTATTTTTTTTTTTTTACAAAGAATGTATTTAATTAATCGATAAAACTAGCCTTGGATAAAACACAAAACAAAAACATGATTGGTGTCAACGTTCCACGGGTTACCATATTTTTTTTTAATGATAAAACAGAATAATAGATTATTTTCACTAAGTGTAATGATGCACGTGTATAAATTATGCAGAGATCGACCCGGCTCAACAAAGGTCGACTATTAGGCTTAATGAGTGTCGGACCATATGCTTTTGTAATGGCAAAATGCTTTCAACACAACATACACTACAATAGGTTACATCTTTTAGGACATTCAAACTTATGAGGCACAATCCTTTATAGGCATTGAACATTATTTTGTGGTGACAGTCGAGGTCTGTAAATAGCCCTTCAGTTCATAAGTAATCTATAGATAACTACATCTTAGAAGTTCAGACAGATGTCATATGTAAGAATGTACTGTATCGTAAAAAAAAAAGAATACAAACTGAATTCATAGACATAATGAAAAAAAAAATGCATGAAAAAACAGATTCACAGGACGTCGACCCCACGCCTCTCCATGTGAAAAACTGTTAATCCATCACAGCTTTAAAAATCGCAGAAAATATTGATTTTTCTTTTCAAATACATCTTTACTTTGCTTTAGTAGGTTTTATTAAAATCCCATTTGTCTATCGAAAATTACACTTGTTTAGAGACTACGAGGAATGGTTCCGGTACATGCATGCTTGTAGTAGGCCTATGTGTGAAATTCACGCGAAGTTTCATTGGAAACTTCATAACATTGTCAGTATGTATATTAAAGGACCTCTCTGACTCTCTCACACTATTGATTTGTTTGCGTTTGACGGTGCTCTGTTTTCCTTTTGTTACTTCTACGGCAATCTTTATTCTGGCTTATAGATCCCACACGTGACATGAAAAGCAAATATATTATATTTGATAAATATATTAATTTTGACGAACATATTTTGACAAATCACCTAGTGTTGTGAATACATGTAGTATGCAAATTCGTCGCTACAATACACCACGTTGTTTATACTCACACTGATTGTTGCAAACTTCCTTCGTCCACTGAGAGTCCCCCGCACTTGGTCATCAGAAGAATAACAAAAAGCTCTCTCACGGGCACTCAGACACAGTTTAGTCTATAGTCTTACATCAAATCACTAATCACTCTTGTTATCCTGTTGGTCGAGTTATGCTGAATATCATCCCCTCGTTTGCTACATTGCGGACTCCAAAGAAATATTTCAGAGACATATACATGTAACACTTTATCCCGTTCCGTGAATAATAATGGTTCACACCTGTGTTCGTTCGTATGCTGTGTGCACGAGATGTTTGGGAGATAATGATATAGGCTACAAATGCTAAATAACTTCCTAGAGAGTTCGACCAACTGTTGCTAGGGCGACGCTTCCGTTGGATTTCCCCCGTTATGTTGATTGTTGTCTCACCTCTCTGATTGGACACGCGCGCAATGTTAATGAGGCCTGGGCCAGATTGTTGGTTTTTCCCTTCTTGGCACCACGTATGACGAATTAAAATACGAACGGCATTATCCCCCTCAGATACGAATATTTATGGGATAGGGTATTTTTGGTGCAGTAAATGAGCGTGACTATGACTGAATTGAAATTGACTGATAAAATAAAAATGATTATATCAAACATGGAATCGGGTAATAATCCATGCTTATCTATAACAAGGAGCCATCATCATCATCATCATCACCATCTTCATCATCATCATCATCATCACCATCTTCATCATCATCATCATCATCATCATCTTCATCATCATCATCATCATCATCATCATCATCATCATAGTCATCCTCATCATGTCTTAAGTACCTCACCAAAGAGTCACGAATTATATCAATAAGACAACGCGACAACAAAGGCAAGATACAGTTGTAGTTCTTGTCAGCATCGGGCAGTGATGGCCTTCAAGTTATTAAGTATCAAATCACGCATTCCCTATTGACGATCTGTAGAGCTTTATCGAAGAGTTTATCAAGTTCGTTTATGCTAACATGAAGGACAGCGTCACATATTTCCATCGAAAGCAGTGAATTTCTCCAGAGTCCTCGCCCATATGTACAGGACTGGTCTGCGTGCATCCCATTTATGAAAAAAAAAAATAACCTGCATATGGCACAGCGTATACGTTTCCGACAGCGAACCGTAGGGAGAGAAATTCCACACTTCAGTCCCACAAGTTGATTGAATTAACAAGCTGGTTACCTGGTAGACCTATTTGATTATTATGAATAGACTACAGTAATTCTAAACAGATGCGTAGATGGATACGTATATTATATATATATATATATATATATATATATATATATATATATATATATATATATATATATGTGTGTGTGTGTGTGTGTGTGTGTGTGTGTATAACAGTGTATATATATATTTTTTTTTAATAGGACATGTAAACATAAGATTATGATGATATAATATTGCGCTTTGACTTATTGCTTTGTCATTACCACTAAACAGGGGCGAATCCAGAAATTCCGCAAAAGCGGGACGCCTTTTGTTCAAACCAAACTTGAAGGTGGCATGCCCGCCACTGCCGAGAGTTTCATGTTGATTTTGGATCCAAAAAAGGTCATCTTGTAAAAGTTTCTTTGCGGTGAGAAGATTATATGATTTGCAAATGCAGTTACAAGTTAATTCATTTTCCCTTCAAACTGTGAATTGTTGATACCACGTAAGAAACAAACATGAGCCAATGAACCGATTAGATATCAAGTATGGATGCAATGAATTACAGAGTGATATAATTATCATATTTGTAAGTAACTCTTGCATCTCCGAGTCGCCTGTATATAAAACAGCAAAGGACACGATATATATATATATTTTTTTTTTTTTTGACGTGCCAACATGGTGCCTTTTAAAGCGTTCAGGAATGTCAGGAAAACCAGGGAGGTGGGAAGAGGCGTAACTTCCCCTCATCGGCCAAAGTCAAGTACGAGGTTTACATACCCAGGCACGTGCTGAGTTAGTCTAGCTTCCAGACCAGCTGCCCCATGCTGCTTCACTCCCCATAATACGCACGCCCTCTAACGACAACGGAAGGGACAGTGACAGTGGGCTGGGCCTGCATGCCAAAAGGCGGCCACTTCATGGCCGCGAAGTTCGTGCAAGGAACGACAGTTATTAAATTTTAGGTCATGGGTGAGGGAAACAGACTAGTGCTTTGTTTGCTTACTAACACATCCAGTGAGAACACCCCATCCTCCCCGCCCCCTCCATTCCCACAACAACAAACCGGCAGGAAGCATTGATACTCATGTACATTGTTGGGTACGTTTAAACAGGAAGATGGGAGTCTCTTCCCACCTTCCTGATACATAATAGTGGATGTCATCTCAGAGCTTCAGTTTCCTGCTTTCACTGTGAGTTTTCAAAGTTGTGTAAATAATATCGTGTTGTTGTTATAGATTTTTTTTTTTTTACCAACAAAAATTATCGAAACGTTTACGTCTATTCGAATGATTTATTTGCAACAAATGGGGAAGTACATAAAAGTCATGAGACCCAAAGTAGGGAGCCTCTTGCACTATTCAGGCTTCCGAAAATTAAATCACACCACAGACAAGACATTTCAACACTTAATTAAGATGGTGGAATACAAAATGACGCGATCCTCAATTACACTTAGATTATCTGCAGCAGATGAAAATACTGTCAACAAAATTAATGAGGTAATAATCTTTGTTACATTGCATTTCTGTGTGATTTACTTGACTTCTCCTTCTGAGTTATGGTATTCTGGATTTGATTGCGACAATTCCACAGTGTAAAGTCATATACGCAGTGCATATGAGGACCAGTCGGGAGATCTTCGGCATACGTTCGTAACATCGTTTGGCTCACACCCGATCACATCTCGGCGGATTATTGGACTTCGGCTCCAAAGGAGTGAACAGCAGTGCTTGGATAGCGCCATCTATCGCCTCCTCTGATAAAGTGCATTCCTCATCATAGGTGACTTGGTAGATAAAATGTGTGTTTATACTCTTCAAAGAATTCCTTCGCTGTAGGAAATGATTCCTGATTAACCTGTTTGACTTGAATTGATTCGTACAGATCAAGGTGTGAATGCATAAGTTGAACATTGATGTAAATCTTTAGAATGTATAGGCCTACAATAGGATAAAGTCTATGTTGAAATTCCAAGGGAAATAGAAACACGATGAAGTCTACTAACACCCAAGCTTGTTTACCCACAGAACCCAGTAAACAGGACCTGGGGAACCGGGGGGGGGGGGGGGGTTGGGGTTCGGGCCCCCTTTTTGCACCATACAAAGGAATACATAAGGTGTCACCACTTAGCCTCCCCCTTCCCCCCCCCCCCCCCCCACACACACACACTTTTCTTACCAAGGAAGTGAAAGAAATAGAAATAGAAAGAAATAGGTAGAAACCTTGAAGCGAGAGCGCGGTAAGATAAGGCTCTGTTTTTGTGTTGAAGACATTTTCTTTCTTTTGTTGCTTGTCAGTTGATGAAACCCGGAAGTGACACCAGAAGTCTGAGGTACCCCCCCCCCCCCCCCCACTTTTGAAAACGTGGTGCCGGCCATGGCAAATATTGATATTTATGAGATGAGAGAGAACAGATAAGTCAGCATTGACTAAACAATAAGATAAATGATGAACAAAGGAAGAAAAAAAAATACCTGTAAGTAAGTATGACTAACAACATGCATTAATAATCTTCGGCTCACGGTGTCAGCCCTATACTGCTGGAAGCAGTAAACGGGTTAATCGTTATGATAAGGAAATTATTATGCGAATGCGCACGTTATGACAGAGCATGCCTCATTAATCGTATCAATAAGGGCACAGATGCATATTTGTCCAAACAAACGTGCTGGCATTTATCATCTACATTGGTGTAACTCTTACAACTTATTCTGTAAATCTGAAATATTCTTGATAATTACTGATCTTATTTTTTTTTTTAATAAACGTCTAAATTGACTAAGTATTTGCATGGAAGCCAAAAATAAGTTGAAGGAAATTATGACTGCGATGCACAACAACTATTTCATGGCAACATGCGAAACGTTAGCATTTCCTTCTTTAGAAGTCGGCAGATTTCGACAACACTTTCTGACACCAATTTATTTTGAGTTAACTCTGTCTGTCCATCACATTCATATGTGACTGGCTAGGAGTTTCAGTGATGGTGTGATAGTGGTGACAACGATGAACTGAAGATGTTGACAGTGCTACATGTCCCCCTCCCCCCCCCAAAAAAAAAAAAAAAAAAAACACTCCGTTTGGAATCTTGAAGCACGCTCAAAGGAAGAGGAGAAGGGAGGAGGTCAGTGGGAGGAGGAAGAGGAGGAGGAGGAGGAAGTAAAGGAGAAGGAAAAGGAGGAGGAGGAGGATGTGGAGGATGTGGAGGAGGAGGATGTGGTGGAGGAGGTTGAGGAAAACGAAAAGAGTTATAAGTGTGAATAGAATGAGGAGTGGATTGATTTATTATATGATTGATTACATTATTGTCCGAAATGGAAGTTCTTGATATACTTTAGATATTACAACAAGTATACAATACCCTACAAGTACCCCCAAAGACATATCATTTTTTGTTGTTATTTTAATCAATGTGTTGTATTTGTATTTTGTTTGTTTGATATGCTTGTTATTGTACTATGTATGATGATGTAGATGTGATTTTATCGGGCACGGACCAGCTGTAGAAAGGCCATTGGCTGAAACAGGTTCCGTGCTAAAATAAACTGAAACTGAACTGAACTGATATCACAAAGTGCAACAGAAACTGAAATAGATATTTTAAAGGGACAGTACAGTTTCTGTTGAGATGGGGCTTCAAGTTTCCAAATGTTTTGATGATGATTATTTGAGATATCAAATGAGAAACCCCTCAATGACATATGAAAGAGCATAAAATTCCAAGGGGAATCTATATAAATTAGTTGATGAAAATTGGGTTTTAAATGGCTAAGATATCCAAAACGGTCTTAATAAAATAAATGGTTTGACCCACTTATTATTGGGAACGCTTTGTGTTACACTTTTTGGGATATCTCAGCCATTTAAAAATCGTATTTTATCAAGTAAACTTTGAATGCCTCTAAAAATAAGTATGCTGTTTAAAATTTCATAAAGTCATTCTTAAGTATCTCGCAGACAGTTAAAAGCTGAATCATCACCTCAACCAATACTATACCATCCCTTTAACACACAATATCACAGACACACTAACAACGTTAAACCTTGACCCGACACCTACAACTAAAACAAAATCTGTTGACATGTGTATTCATAATTCTTTTAAAATTATGCAACGTATTGAAATATATTCATTGATATTCTTTCCTGAACTATCACTGCATCATCTACATATTTAATAAACAAATGATTTGAATGAGGAATTAAATGATATTATGAGAATGAGGATGAAGAATTAAAGGAGGGGAGAAAGAGAATTAAACGGAGGGGGAGGTAGAGGGGAGGGCCGAAGGGAGGAGGAGAGGAGGAGATAGCATATTGAGCTCTCATTCACCGCGTTGAATACTCTCCATTACCGCCGCCGATAAAAATAGATTGACTTTATTAGCAGAGGCTACGCTAATGATGTTCGTCTCCACAAGACGAAATTTGACATTCCTCAGTACGATCGCCCGCGCTCCGCCATTGCTACTGGGTCACGGCTCAGCGTGGAATACCGGTTTGAACTTAGGATTTTGTTCTTTCATTCAGAACGACAAAATAGATCCGATGATTACCATAAAATTTAAGGACAAGTCCACCTTCATATACATAAGGATTGAGAGAATGCAGCAATATTAGTAGAACACATCAGTGAAAGTTTGAGGAAAATTGGACAATCCGTTCAAAAGTTACGAATATTTTAAGTATCTGCGCAGTCACTGCTGGAAGAGAAGACTACTACAGTGTATGATGTCACACGCGTACAACTCTATAAGGAAAATAAAAAGAGAATTTCACAAAACTTTACTTTTTGAATAAAGTGCAGATTTCTTCGACTTGCTACTGATGTATGTTAAGGGTAATATTATTCCCCCTGCCGTTGAAAGAGAGAAGTCAAGTGTTCTTTTGTTATGCGAGAAAAATGGAAATGTGTTGAATTTTCTTTATTCTTTCTTTATATCGTTGTACTAATGTGACATCACAAGCTATAGTAGTCTTTTCATCCAGCCGTGACTGAGCAGAAACTTCAAAAAGTCATAACTTTTTAACGGATTTTTCGATTTTGCTCAAACTCTCACTGATGTGTTCTACTAATATTGCTGCATTCACTCAACCCACATGTCTATGAAGGTGAACTTGTCCTTTAAGGATGACAAGTAACCTACAAATATGATAATGATGTTATGTCATTGTCACTCTGTTAGTATAATCTACAGTAATTAGCATACGACACTGTGATTGTCATCTTTTGTTGCTGCAAATGACGATGACTTTTAACGTCGCATCTTAGCTGCCGTTGTTATCATTTTTACTGCACAACATCAACATTATTTGCACCATTTTCAATGTCCTCTTTTTCATTGGTTGGTGGCATTTCTATACCTGGAGTTTCTTGCGTACTAATGGCAGCAATGGCAGAGATGATAATGAATGTGGAGGTAATAAAGACAATGATTATGATAATAACGATTATAGTGGCAACAACACAACTGCAAAGTAGCAACAATTAAAAAAACAACAACAAACGTATTCCAGCAGCACCTATACTTTTGGTCAAGTCTGATTAAACATTATGGTTATGTTGATACGATTAAAAAAACAAATTTGGGTATGTCTGATGAGAAAGAGCAAAATATTACGAGTTCAACGGTAAAATTTTGATCAAAATCTGGTGAAAATAAGGAAGTTATGACACTTCAAAGTTTCGCTAAATTTTCAGGAAACAGTTCTAGAACGGTCAATATGAATATGCAAACGGCAAAGTGAGCATGTCTTCCCCTCACAACATGCCACATAGCCTGTACATAGAATTTTGATTTTTCCAGTTTTTCATTCAAATACGATATTAAAATCTTGGTATATCTAACTGATCACTATCTTGAAGTTATTCAACGAGAAATAACATCATGTTTCTGACTTCAATGATAGAACCATTGAATTTTCGTCAATTTTTGTACACGATCAATGGAAAATTATGAGGGTATGACATGGTTAGCTCACTCATTTGTATATTCATATCCACTGTACAAGAACTTTTTTTTTTCCAGAAATTAGCAAAACTTCAAATGTCATAACTTCCTTGTTTTTCATCCGATTTCAGTCAATTTTTTTACCGTTGAAATCGTAAGATTTTATCAGACTAACTTATATTATGGACTGGATTTCCCCTTTACAGATGTGAATTGACTGATCATCATACATAATTAGATAGAGACAAAGTATCCATACCACTTTGTAAAAATTTCGAACCAAATAATCATGTAATTACCAAGTCAGCAGGTTCATGAAAATATCACGCCAGTTGATCAAACGTAAAGAGGAAGAGTTTTCATTCCTTGATGTCTTCAAGAAATCACACTGATACTTTATTTCGGTAACTGAAGTGTTATTTTCGCCACATTATGCAACGAACAAATCTTCATTATTTTATCGTTGTCGTTTGCTTGTTTGTTTGTTTTTATCTCAGCAAGACTTGTTGCCGTTTGTCTGAACAATGCAGGGCCTATAATGGGACCGTGCAACTTCGATATGTATTCTATACTTGACACAATATTGGTAATATTGGTGTACTTTGAAAGTGTACTGAAGAATGATTGAATAATTACATGTGTAAATTGAACGAAAATCAAGAAAATGAGACAGAATTAATTAGGGACAATATGATTTTCTGACTGCAGTGATCTGTAAGTGACGTAACGGTCATATATCACAAATGAATACGTTTGAACCTTATATGCCTGCGAGATCACGCCATGACATATCAATGCAAACTATTAAACATTGAGACAGTCCAGTTCAACCCATGTTAGACTATTGACCTACCAATATTTACGTGACAGTCTCTTTTTTTTTGGGGGGGGGGGAGGGAGGGGATAATATTTAAAGATTAAAAAAAAAAGAAAGATTGCGCGTTGAATGAGGAGTAGGGCTTCTTTACGTGGACCCTACCTAGGGTCCATGGTCTTTCCTATACATGTCGACTGGCGATATGATCGGTGGACCACGAGAATTAAGGGATATCAATTAGATCTTCCAGGTCGGAAAGACAGATGGATAATTTGACAAAAAATGAAATGTCCACCGCTGACGAGCAATGGAAAGGCGGACTCGGTGTGGGCCTAGTCTGACCAAGGAAGTAGGCTTACCAGACCAGACGAGTCTATAGTACCTCCTTGTTCTGACTGGCTTGGCTGCTTGGTATCAAACAAACTCTGTACGAAACAGAATGGAACACATTTTGAAGTAAGCGCAATTCTGTTTATGTTTTGTTTCATGTTTACGAAAAAGTGAATAACAACATGGTACATGGTACATGGTACAGTAAATCAACATTTACAAACTCAGATCTTCGTAGCAAACATAAATGACATCAAATACGCTAGACAACGAAATCAAATTCCAGTCTGATGGTGAAGACAACCAAGGCTTATGATGCCCAGTCGATCTTCGCATTTGCAGACGAAGACGTGGTTAATCCTTAAATACCAGTGTAAGCAGTCACTATCTCATTACTAAACGTTTAACCCAATATGTAATTAGATCCATAGAACACGTTGATTGGTAGTGGTGGAAGTCCCTAGTCTACATTTCATAACCGAAATATTAATTGCTACAGCTATCCCAAAGGTATTGACTCAAATAAGTTTGATTAATACGCGTCAGCTCATCGATATGTCGACGGAGATTTGCACATCTCTTTGTCCTTTACACATCTGACGCTGCAACCCCCCAAATTTGCTCTGCCAGTACAAACATGAACAAAATGCTGTATAAAGTACACTATAACGTATTTTCCACCCCAGTAGGGACCTACCCGCAATCCTGTTAACAAATTGGTGCTAACTCAATTTTTGAACGATTTCATCAACTTCAACTGAATCCCATGGGGAGTCTGGAATACACGGGAGCAGACGGATAATATAACCCGATGAGCAAGAAACATGATGCCACAGACACTACTCCCCATAGGGCGCCGAAAAAGTATCAGAAGACTTGAGATGGTTTTCCCATTTATACCGAGTGTTGATTGCTGATGAACTCTTGTTCATTGAACCATGAAAAAAAAAAAATACGTTTCCATATTTACAGAATGATGATCGATGAAAGCTGTCTACAGGCCTCAACATCTGTCTGCGTTACAATCTGTCTAAGGATCTGCTTCTTGATGTGAACAAAGAGAACAAACAACGTCTTCAGAAGCAATGTTCTGTTCGATTTGATAAGATGCCTTGTTTGAAAGCTTCAATATTTTCAAGTATGTTTGTATCATAAAATAGCCTTCAACATGATTATTAGAAAGCTCAAGACAAGCGTGACTGAAAATCAAAGTTAAAGAAAGTTTCAGGAAAAGGATCTGATATGTTCCACTTTCCCTGTTCAAGATATTCTCTTTTTAAAGTTAATGTTAAAAAAAAAGTTTTTTTATCTATATACTGTGATTAGATATATATATCTATCTGTCTGTCTATTTAATCACTTATTCCCTCATTCATTCATGAATTGATTGATTCATTCAATTATCTATCTTTTAACCCATTCGATAGTTCACAGGAGGCATGTCTTCTACTTGTCAATTATAGGTGAGGAACCAGAACGTTCATACGATAACATTGTTTCTCTGTCAAACCTTGATGAGACGCATTCCCCGACCTCATAAAACCACAAGATACAGACAAAACACACGTAAATTTAAACAAAACTTATCATAGATGTGTTGTAAATTTATATCATAATGATTTCTACATAATTGAGAACAAAACCTGTCTGTCTTGAAACAAAACCTGCTCAAAAAAAGGAAAGAAAATAAAGAGAAATAAAAAGAAATAAAAGAAAAGAAAAGACAGATTAGAGTCTGATATAGGAAGACTACGGCCTGTAAAGAATGATGACACCCGCTCGGAGGGCAAAGGAGGACACGCTGGAGGATTCTACCAGTGCATCCCGCATCCCATCCAAGCGGGAGGACAGTCATATCCCCCCTTTTGTTTTCTCTCCATCTCGTGGGTTAGGGTTCACACAGGAATATTGCTCGAATGTTGTCCCGACGATGGAGTGATAGCGTACTGGAGGCTCTGCTTGAGGTAAATATTTGGAAAATCTTGTCATTCGATGATACTTTATGGCGTTCCCACCTTTTGTTCTCTGCATAATACTGATTATGGCAGGAACGTTGTCGTGTGTTCAGTGGTGTTTGAGCTGGTGTGCTTTATAGTGTGTGACTGGTAGGTGTATAGTTATTCTTATGGACCTCCATACCTTAGGCCCTTTGAGTCGTTTAATCAATCATTGTATGAAAGCATGCTGCAGTAACGCCAGTTTAGGGTGTAGTTTTAAGCGCAAAGAGGTCATTACACTATCTTTTAAAACCACATTAGGGATAAAATACCACTAGTGAAGGATGGAACATGCTGAATGTTTTAATGTGTAATCAGATCTTGCACTGCGAAAAGTCCGGTGTTAAATAGTGAACACCGAGCTGGTGTTAAATTTTCGGTGCTCATTTATGGTGTTAAATTAACACCTACGGGTGTCATTTCCAAATTTTAAACTGTTTTTTGAAGAGTTTCTTAGTAACTGCACTTCTTGTTGATTTTTAATTTAAACAAGACGATCAAGAATTTTACATTAAAATACTAGATTTTTGAAAAAATGTGAAAATAAATTTACACCAAAGTAACACCAGCTGGTGTGGTCCCTTATTGAACCTGGACGGGTGTTAAACCATTGATATTAACACCAGCAAATATCACGTCAACACCATGTGGTGTCATTTTTGAATTAACACCAGTACAGTGTCAAAATAACACCAGGTACAGTGTCAAATTAACACCACGAAGTGTCAGGTGAACACTTTTCAACACCATCACAGTGCATTTTTAACACCTGTGGGTGTCGTCCTTTATTGAAGTTTGATCGGTGTTAGATGTAACACCCGTGGTGTTAAATCTAACACCGATGTTTTTACAGTGTGAAATAATTGATACGAACACTTGATGCTGATCATAATGCTGACCAGACAGGTAGGTATGAGAATTGTGACTGATCACTTTAATTCACTTATTCTTTGTTAATCTTGAAGACAATTAAACGCCCGCAGAAATTACACTATAATCGAATCGAACGTCGAATAAAGTAGAAATCTAGTACACGTGTAACATTGATTTACGTGCTGACTGCTACAGTGTCAGGATGTCAAGCTGTTTGTTAAATTGGCAACACATGCACGTTGCGCTGAACCAGAGATAAACATCTTTCCTTACGTGCCAAACGCTTAATTTGAGCGGTTAAGTTGAAGGGCTCTTAAAAATGTCTATCTTCAATTTCATGTATCAATGTCGGGCATTCCGTCTTCTTGGAAAGGTTGAAGCCCTCTGATGCATACACGCAGCAGAATATCTCGAACAAAATTAGGATCATTAAGTGGTAGTCTCAGGGACAGTCGGTTACTCAATTCCTGTTTCAACTGTGTAGGACCACAATAAAAAAGGAGGGTTAGTCCATGCAATGCTGCATGTGTCATCACATAATGTGTGAATGATACCAGACATGAAGAACCAATTACATTGGCGCTGACAAAAATCGTTACCTTCTCTGTCAAGAATAACATAAATGCCACCACGATATCAAAGAAACAATGAGAATGATATAAATATCAATAAGATATGTTTGATAGTTATTATGTTGGAGTTTCGCGGGTCTATGATATATCACCTTACGACTATTTAACCGAGAACGGGGTATAAGGGAGGGATGAGCATTACCTGGCATATATATAAATAAATAAATAAATATATATATATATATATATATATACATATATATATATATATATATATATATATATATATATATATATTATTTATACTCAAGGAATAACTTGAAACTTCGTTAGCTTCTTTTTCATTCAAGATCACACCGAAGAATAGTAGGTGCACAAAATGTCTAGATATACAAGGGATGTGTAGACTGGCGATCCTGATCTCTAAAAGAAGACCCTAATGACGCTTCAAACTACAGTTTGTCCTAAAAAAAAAATTACAATCAGATTTTCGCATTGATAACACCCACTATGATTAAACTGTCTATATGCTACTTCAGGGTCTTAAAATGTAACACCTTAGGTCTATTTTACAGAAAACCCCATTCAATTTGGTTAAGCGGTCACAGAGAAATGTGAATTGTTGTAAAGCATGTCATGAGTCTGATTCTTCCAGGTTTAGCACTTGGATGCTCTTGTGTATGAACACAATAGACAGAACTTGGAGGGAGGCGATTCCTGACATGCTCTACAAAATTCCTCATTTCTCTTTGACCACAGAAGCAAATCGAATGTTTGTTTTTTTGTTGTTTTTTTTTTTGTAAGACGTGGACAATGAGTTATAGTTTCGTATCCTGAAATTGTATTTGGATTGATTCACTATTTCTAAAGTTATCATTGCGGAGGGTCCCGTTGTAATTTTTTTTTTGTACTTTACAGAAGCTTGTTTCCATTATGCGTTTTCAGTGTGATCTTTGTGTGTTTAGGATATTATCACTGTATAATCATTTTCTCTGATTTCTAATGTATATGCTCTGATACCAGATGATATATTTATCATTCTAAACCGAAATTAGAGTTTGAAGACATTTTTAGGGAACGAACTAGGGCCTATACTTGGTCTAAGGTCTATACTTGGTTTTCGTCCTGTATAATCATGTGATCTCAATCGTACTGTATAATCATGAACTGAACTGAACTGAATTGAACTGACCCTGCAACACAAAATAAAAAGTCGCATGACTCGATTTAAAGGGAATGGCTAGTAACCGATCTGTGGGAATCAGTGGGAATGCTGAGGGATGATTGTTCTAATCCTTGTGGGATTCATTTAAGAGTACATTATATATCTACTGACTGTTGTGTGAAAATTATTTGCTTCAGAACGGTCTCATATTCAAGTAATGTGCAGTTTAGTGTTTCCAGGTTAGCATGCTTGGTCAGCGACGGGGCATTAATCTGCACAGTCTTGAATATGAGACCATTCTGAAGCAAAAAAATTTTTCACACAACAATAGATGTATAATGTACTCTTAAATGAATCCCACAAGGATTGGAACAATAATCCCTCAGCCTACCCACTGATTCCCACTGATCTGTTACTAGCCATCCCCTTTAAGTGAGGATTCAAAATAGGTGAATTGGTTCAACATAGCCAATTTTTAGTTTCTTAAATTTTCCGAAAAGCATTTCTTCTTCTGTATAATCGTAAAGTTTGAGGTCAAAAACCATAAATGAAATCCAAGCAATTATAGCAGAAGGAATACAACCTATTAACTTTCCTCAGCTCAACCCCTTATACAGAGGGATACACCGGAAGGTGGTAGCCTGGTGGTAGTATGCCAATCGTCAAACTGCTGGACATCATTAGGGGAGATGGAAGGAGAGTCCGTATGATCATATCCGAAACGAGTTCCTTAAAGACAATCTATTATTTTCCTGTCTTTTCTCGAAGGATTGTTAAAAAAAAATAGTATACAATACTGCATTGTCTATTAGGGCAGGCCCTATTGTTGCCAGCGGGATCGAAACAGGTATGTCTGTTTGGACGTATCCACTATGCTACATCAGTAGGTAACACTTTGATTGTTGACTGAATAGCTCTCGGAATCAGATGCCAAAATGATCTGAAAACAAAACCCAATATAAGCACTGAAAATGAATAAAACAATTTCTTTCCATAATAAAAAAAGAAGAAAACCACGTTCTTAATGTCAGCAAACTATTATTCAAGAAGAGTGAATTGATACGATCATTAACCGGACAGTCTCTACTGGGGATACTGTACTAAGGAATTACTATAAGACTTGATTAGCACCTTGAAGTTGGCGACTGGAAACTGTGTCTTGAGATGGCGTATTGAGCAACGGCGGTCTGCAATGCACGGCATACAATGTTATACTTCGACATTCATTGCTCAGATAATCAACAACATACTCGAGGGGTGTAACGTCACAGTGTAAACACATTCAAGAAATAGCAGACGAACTTGACCTTTAAAGAGTGGCAATTATTCATTGACACGTGGAAGGCAACAACTCATCTTTTTATGTCGCAAAGCACAAAACCATTTGATCAAAATAAAAATACACATCTTATCTATCTTATCTTATGCTATCTATAACTGCATGCAGGAATTACCATGTTTATTAGTATTGTTTGACTCTAACAGAAGAGGCAGCTACAGAAGCATTAAAAGAGCGAGTCTTCACTCCATGTTGCTCTTCCCTTCTTCTTCCTCTCCTCCTCCTCCTCCTCCTTCTTCTTCTCCTCCTCTTCCTTTCCCTCCTCCTCCTTCTCCTCCTCCTCCTCTTCTTCCTCCTCCTCCTTCCCCTTCTCTTCCCCCTCCTCTTCCTCCTCTTCCTCCTCCTCTTCCTTTCCCTTCTCCTCCTTCCCCTCCTCCTCCTCTTCTTCTTCCGCCTCCTCCTCCTCTTCCTCCTCTTCCTCCTCCTCCTCCTCCTCCTCCTCCTCCTCTTCCTCCTCTTTCTCCTCCTCCTCCTCCCCCATCTCTTCCCCCTCCTCTTCCTCTTCCTCCTCCTCCTCCTTCTTCTTCCTCCTCCCCCTCCTCCTCCTCCTCGTCCTCCTTTGTGTAACACGCCCTTGTCCTGTATCAGATTTGGTTTTATTGTTATGCAGTATATACACTCGTATCATTTCTTCTGTAAGTTGCAGATGAATATTTTGCATATTAATCATACTCACGAGTTTCATAAAACCAGAGGAACTGTGATATACAAATTAGTTTTTTTTGGACCATTCATGAGGTTGCATGTCGCTAGGCAAATCAATTAAAATAGGTCCTAATTTATTATTACGCATATTTTTCACGCATACAGACTCTGATACCCTGCTATCAGCTTCTATCAAGGTTTTGTAACACAAATTGGTTGTATATCACTTTAACTCAGTCAAGTTACAAACTGAACAAAACTTTGTACATGCTATCTGACTGGGTCGAGGATAGGAAAGGGGGTGGGGGTGGGGGGCTAGGGTGTGTGACCGTAGATACTCCGGGAGTCCGTTCATCATATGCCTGTTGGGAGTCTGTTTTGGATTGCCTTTTTATGTGCTTTAACATGCTCGAAGTCAGAGCAAATCCTATTTTTCAACGTTATTTTGGATATATTTTCCTTCATGAATATGTTTCGATCAATTTTCACTTCTCAATGCATTTCCCGTATACCAACCAACAACTACCGTTTTACTCTGTGTCTCATTTGTTTCTGCTCGCTATTACAAAAAAGCCGCATGTCTGTACATGTATGCAACAAAATGCAAGTAGTTTTGATTTATAAGCTATTTGATAACGCCTTCTGGTATAGTCTGGCATTTGAAATTCTCCAATTTAATACTGTTTTTAGGACAAGCTTCATATCCTTACTCATTCATGCAACGTGTAGAAAATTCCATGAACCTGCTGTTCCAGTTACTTGTTACGTAACGTTGATACTCGATCAACTCACGCCTAGATACGACTGTCAAGGACCTCACTTTGTCATAGTGAAACAAACTGTCTATAGAGGTTCCTCATTATTTGGTTCTTTCTTGAAATTTTCCACTACCTGTATACCAACCAACTCAGCCCTTGAAATTATATACCTGTCCTTAGTGCGTACTTATACAATTTGCAATGCACACCTGTCACTATCACCTCTTCGGATGTTATCCCACGTAAACGCCTGCACTTCTGTCATTGCTTATCATTGAAATGTTGTTTTTGAAAATTGTCTCAAAGTGACAGATGGAAATCGAATCTACGAACATGCATTCCTGGTAAACAACCCATCATGTAACTTGTGTTTGTTTGCCACCAAACATGGGTGAAGAAATTAATGCAAATGTACTTCCTGTTATGAACAACGAAGTATGTGATTACCAGTCACCTGTACCAAACTCTCCCTTAACGTGTTCTGATTGTGAAGAAGGCGACAGCACCGATTTTATCACATCTTTAAATGCAGAAACCCAGGAATTAAATCTGGATTTTGATTTAAATGATATTTCACTGAAAAATGTATCTTCTAATTATCTTTTGGAAAATGATATAGTTACATTGTCTCATTCTAACCCGAAAGATCTCTTTGTTTCGCATATCAACATCAGAAGTTTGAATAAAAATTTTGATCAATTTCTTTCATTTGTTAACGAGTTACAATTTAGTCACATGATCATTGGCCTCAGTGAAACTTGGCTAAAGGAAACGTCGCCTTCTTCTCAATACTCCATCAATCGTTTTAAATTGCTTACCAATAACAGAACCGGGAAAAGAGGTGGCGGAGTAGGTTTTTATGTTTCACAAACTCTGAATTGTCAATTGTTACATGAATACAGCATTACCTCAGAATGTATAGAGTGTATTTTTGTGGAGGTTATAACTCCGAACAAAGGTAACATCATACTGGGGGAAATTTATAGACCCCCGCATTCTAACCCGACTGAGTTTATTGGGTTGCTTCATGATCTCCTCTCTGATAAATATTTTGATAACAAGACATGCATTATCATGGGAGACTTTAATATAAATCTCCTTAGTTATAATGATACTACAGTCTGTCAAGATTTCCTCAACCTTATGTTGTCCAAATCCTTCATTCCTTTTATAAGAAAACCTACTCGAATTTCCGATGTCACTTCAACTCTTATCGATAATATATTTGTTAATAATTTATCTCTTGATGTCACATCTGGCATTGTAGTCTCTGACATTTCTGATCACTTCCCGATTTATACCCTTGTACCTCAGTTTACAGCAAGAAAAACTCCAACATCTAACCATGGTATTCGTGACATGTCTGAACGCAATTTAAATAGGCTCAGGGAGGGATTTGGGTCCGTTGACTGGTCTCCTGTCTACAACGCAGGAAATGTAAACTCATCCTTTGAGGTTTTTATGAAAATTTTGATAGAAACTTGTGATAATCATATACCTTTGTTAAAACGCTCTAAATCTAATTATAAAAGAATACCAAGACAGCCTTGGATCACGAAATCTCTTCTTAGGTCTATTAATAAGAAAAACAGATTATTTTGTAGATACCGTAAATCCCCAAATGTTTCAACTAAATCTCGTTATGTTTGTTATCGAAATACCCTGACCTCTACGTTACGCTTAGCTAAGCAACAGTATTTTTACCGACAGTTCGATAGATGCAAATCTGATATACAGAGTACGTGGAAGGTGATTAATACAGCTTTAAAATCCAGCACTAAGGCGAATTCTCCAAATCGTATTCTGAAAGAGGGTCGCCTGATAGACAATCCAGAGGAGATGGCAGATGCATTCAATGACTTCTTCGTTAACCTTGGGCCAGATCTTGCCAAGAAAATACCTCGCTCCGGGACACCTTTTCATTCGTTTCTAAGGGATAGGAATGCACACACTTTGTTTTTTGTTCCCATTGTTGAGGAAGAAATTAAAGAAATTGTTCGCAAACTAAATAACAAGAAAAGTACAGGTGATGACGGAATTTCAGTTTTTCTGTTAAAAAACATAATAACTGAAATAATTACTCCCCTTACTTATATTTTTAATCAATCTTTGTCGACTGGAAAGGTCCCTGAAAAGATGAAAATTGCTAGAGTCGTTCCCATATTCAAAAAGGGTGCTGAAGAATCGGTTAGCAATTATCGTCCAATATCTCTTTTAACTTCAATTTCAAAAATCTTAGAAAAGCTTGTTCACAAACGAACTCTTAGATTCCTTATCAACTGCAATATTCTTTCGAATTTTCAGTTTGGTTTCAGAAAACAGCATAGCACAACCCACGCTTTGTTAGCTTTCATTGATAAAGTAGCACATGCTTTAGACGACGCTTCCCATACTATAGGTGTTTTTCTCGACTTCTCGAAAGCGTTTGATACGATAGACCATGATATTTTGCTTTATAAGTTAAGCCATTACGGCATTCGTGGGACAGCTCAAGATTGGTTTAAAGACTACCTTACTAATAGAAAGCAATATGTTTATGTAAATGGATATGAGTCTCTTTTGAAAACAACTTCTTGTGGTGTCCCTCAGGGTTCCCTACTTGGCCCGTTATTATTTATCCTGTACATAAACGACCTCCAAAATTCGTCCCAGATTCTTTCTTTCATATGCTTTGCTGACGACACAAATTTATTTCTTTCACATCGTAACTCAAACACGCTTATACATATGTTAAACAATGAACTGAAACTTGTTCAGTCCTGGATCCACGCAAATAAGTTGTCACTAAATATTGATAAGACGCATTATATGCTTTTCAGCAATTCTCTGAACTCTGTTTCTGATTATGTTAAGATCAATGGTATCAATTTAAACCAGGTAGATAGTATCAAGTTTCTGGGACTTTACATTGATAGTGATCTATCCTGGAAAACCCATATTAACTATTTAAGTAAAATTTTGTCCAGAAACATTGGAATTTTAAACAAGCTGAAATATAATTTCCCCATACATATATTACAAATTATATATTCAACAATGATTTCCCCTTACCTCAACTATGGAATTCTAGCATGGGGTAATTCGTCCAAATTTTTACTTGATTCGCTATTCCTTCTTCAAAAACGCGCCATCAGAATTATCAATAACGCCGGATATTTATCTCATACAAATGAATTTTTTCACAAGAATAAAATTCTGAAATTGATTGATTTGTTTGATTACAATCTAGGTATTTTCATGTATAAGTACTCAACGAATGATCTTCCTGATGTTTTTCTTCACATGTTCAAAAGAAACTACTCAGTTCACAATTATCCCACCCGCCAACGGGACGCTTATCACCTTCCACGTACTCGCACAATTTTCGCGATGAAAACAATTATGTATGCGGGACCGAAATACTGGAATGACCTCCCCCCTGAACTCAAAGGTTGTTTATCAGTATCATCCTTCAAATGCAAATTAAGACAGTATTTATTGAATAATTACGCTACATCAGCTCATTGAAATTCTGTTTTGTGCTGTCCAGGACTATCCCGTTATACTGTACTCCAGGGTTGTTGTCATGTAAAACCAGACTTTAAGAGCCCAGCTGTTTGCGCCCTTAAATTCTATCACTGTGTTTATGTATATTTTTCCTTCTTTAAAGATAGCTGGGACGAGGAAACAGCTGGTATTTCACATTCTCACTGCACTGCAACTGGTTGTTCGATGTCTTTTTTAATGGATTTGCAGGTGCATGTGTTCCCTTCTTAATACACGCAATGTACACATTTCTAATACTGTCTGAATGATATCATTGTTATTATAACTATATTAAGTCATATTGTATTGCCAGAACGACAATGGTTCATCTGCCTATATACAGCATGTGGCTTTTCCGATCCCTAACCTGCACTAGAGAAGAATTTGTTATATAACTGTATATTTGTACTTTTTTTTTTTTGTTTTCTCTTATGTTCCGGTCATTGTTGTACCCGTGCTCCCCTTCTCAATCTTAAACTCGTTTTTAACCGGGACCTACGCTCAACAAGCTCGCTTTTTAAGTAGGTTCCTTCATATTTCTTTAGCATTCATTCACAGATTCCAAACTGAACAGATCGACCACTATTATGTTTACATATTTGCAATATTCCATGTATGTCATGTATTTCATTTAATTTTGTTATATTTGATGTAATTTTTCATCGAGAAATATGAAAATAAATTGAAATTGAAATTGAAATAATTTCTCTCCTGAAGAAAGAGAGAAAAATGAAATGGAGGAGGAACAGATATAACAAATTCTAGCTTATAACCTGCAAAATTGAAAGAATACAACATTCTTTTGTCATTGACATTACAGATTTGAAATAACGTGGTAACAACCTTAACAGCATTCTTAGTTTAGATTTAAATGCATCAACACTGGGGGTAATCCTTATATCCAAATTAAGGTCATCTTAAAGATTAATGATAGTATTTTGTATTCAAAGACATGAGAGATGGGGGGGGGGGGGGGCGGGGGCGGCCGAGTGAATAAGAGGAAGAGGGATTAAAAAGGAGGGAGGCGGGGTCCTCCGCAGGGTTGGAAGATACCAAGATGCATGGTAGACATCCGGAACTCATCAACCGGGTACGCTTTGCTATGTTCACCTTGCCTTCTAGAAAAAAAAAGAGAAAAGAAAAGAAACGAAACGAAGGACAAACATGGGATGGCGACAGAGAGAGAGAAGAAGACATATCATCGCAATACGGTAATGATCAGATGAAGGGGATGGAAAGGGAAACGGAAGGGTAGAATGAGAAGGAGAACAGGAGAAGAAAAACATGATAAACACAGTAAACCTTTACGTGGCTTCCACTGTCACTGTAGATAATTACAAGGAGAGTAAGAAAACTAAAGGGACTTGAATTGAGTTAGCAACATATTATGATGCAATTGGTAATGATTTGATGATGGTGATGATGATGATGATGATGATGATGATGATGGGAGGATGAGGAGGAGGAGGAGCAGGAGGAGGAGGAAGAGGAGGAGGAGGTGAAAGAAGAGGAGGGTGAAAGTATCAAATCGCGAGCCATGGACTGCTGTGGTCATACTGATAACATTCATCACTATCGTCTGGAAGATAAACAGACGTGAGAGGGTATGTCACAGCTGCGAGCCAGGAAACGAACCATCTCACAGCCATCTACCTGGTTGTCATGACATCTCGCCGTCTGGAACAGCTATCTACTTGATCTTAAAGAGATTTCTTTAGCTTTACCAAAATGTCGCCAAATTAGAGAAAAAAATGAACAAGCATTACTGTTTGGATCTTTATAATCTTTATTTTAGAGATCTCAGTTTGGTGTCACTTTAGGTGTCAGGTATATCCTTGATTATCCAATCTTAATTCATTACGTCTGTACTGAGTTTCCACATAATATGCCCTGCTTTGGTTTGCACGTCACTTGGTGTATCAGAATTGAACATATTATGAGCGCTCATTGACTAACCTCTCTTTCAGAAAGCAGGGTGAAATAATATTATTATTGCCGATAACGATATTATGTCAGTTACACTGTACATGTGGAGGGAAACAGAGTTTTGTGGAATTCTTTATGTATATTCGTGACATCATGAAATGTAGCATTCCTCTCATTTAGTGATGGCTCCACCGAAACGAAAAGAAAAAAAAAAATCACAACTTTTTAACAGATTAATAATTATGTTCGATTATTTTCCTGAGACTTCGCTGATGTATATATTTCTGTATATAAATATTTGAATTTCTTTCTCCTTTACTCCTTTGACGCCAAGCACCAGTGAGTGTATTGTGTCAGAACGAGCTCTTCATGTGCTCGTCTACCGTCTAATATTTTCTCACAATGTCTGCACAACAATGAATATGTAGGCCCTATAAGATTATAATAATATCATAGCCATGAGCAGATAGTGATTAATCTCGCTAGGCCATCGATTGATGAATTTACCTTTTTTGGGGGTGGGGGTGGGAAGGGGGGGGGGGACAGGTGTGGCAAATGAGACCAATAATGTGTTTCCATTTACTAACGGAACTATCAATATCATTACTTTTTGCAGTGCCATGAACATGTAGAACATTGACGGCAATTAACAATGTAGGCCTACGTTAATGATATGAGGTGTATAGTTGATGCATGTTCAGTGCTTGCCTATTTTTACCTGATCTTACAGTTCCTTGAAATCAGCTAATGAAGTACTGTATAATGATGTCGTATCACTGACAACACTTTCGACTGCCAAGTTACAACTAAACTTTCATTACTTTTGACTCCACCTTATGATTGGCGCCGAGACATTTTCGTCGTATACCAAAGTGCGTGGCTTGGCCCCAGCTGCCCTTATTTTAGAGTCGCGCTCTCTCTGTTTATCTTGGAATGTACCGAAAACAACTTTCCAAGGCGCCCCTCAGTGTTTTCTCTGCAAATCCCGCATGTGACTTGGGTCGTGGTCCGCACACGATAACTACCGTGTGGTGTTCGATTACAACACCAATGTGGGCTGCGTTTTGTCCCATATCTGGGTACGACTGCTACCAGCTTGGCTCACTACTGAATGGAAGGAACCGGGCATCAGGAGGCTAGCTCGCCCATCTCGCCCCTGCCCGATGCCAAAGACGCAAATTATTGATGGAGGAGCAAGACCAGGGAAAGTGATCTCTATTTTTTGATCCTCATACCAGTTTTATTTACCACTCAGTTTGCGTCAATAGACTTCCGTCGTTAGATGAGAAATTATAATCCTATTTTGTTGGTAATGTCAAGCGACGTTTGCTAGTGTCGTCTGGGCCTGCAGTTCACATCAAGGACCAGCGAAGATGCATTCTTGAATGAAAGCAGCACAAAGAACAGCTGTGTTATGTGGCAACGCGTATGCCTGGACGAAGGACATCGGACGGAGGCCCATTTTCTTGCTATTTCTAACGGTATTCGCTCTGCAACACTACATTTTTCTTCAAAGCTTACCAGAATGAGCACATGCCACATGGGACTGTGAATGTGTCAGAGACTTTGTATTGATAGGAGAGGTCAGTCTATGGACTTTGTAGTGTTAGAGAGAGGACATTAAAAAGCGGGGGAAAACGGATTTTCATGTTGACGTGAAGATTCTCTGGGAGAAGGATTATCTCCGAAGGCCATGGACCATGGTGCTTGGTGGACATTTTTCCCCCCTTTTTGATGTCGATATTGCCTCGATCACGTTCGTGATAGTATTGAGCGCGCAGTGGAGTCGGCGCTTTGAGAGTTTCCTTTCATAGCTGATCCGAAAGCTCAGCTTCTCGTGAAGATTTTTAGCTTTGTTCCAAGAACTTTTACTGAACTCTTTTGATTGATCATCCAAGCTATCCGTCTGTCCCTGCAGCCACGGCATCAATCCGTTACATTCGGGATTTACCGGACTGTAACAACCACACCACTCCACCAGTGCCTAGTTCTACTTACTAGTCATCACTGTGACTGGCCAGTTATGCTCAAGGGACGCTTGTCAGTAAAGGTAGTGTATCATGAAGTACCTGGTAGTGTTGATTCAGAGAAGAGACAATAGAAAGAAATGTACAGGAACAGGACCAGTCCCTACTTCTGTATCAGATGTGATGTGATGTGATGTGATGTGATGTGATGTGATGTGATGTGATGTGATGTGATGTGATGTGATGTGATGTGATGTGATGTGATGTGATGTGATGTGATGTGATGTGATGTGATGTGATGTGATGTGATGTGATGTGATGTGATGTGATGTGATGTGATGTGATGTGATGTGATGTGATGTGATGTGATGTGATGTGATGTGATGTGATGTGATGTGATGTGATGTGATGTGATGTGATGTGATGTGATGTGATGTGATGTGATGTGATGTGATGTGATGTGATGTGATGTGATGCGATTGTGATGTTGTACAAACAATGATGGCATTACAATGGTACAACCTCATTATATCAGTATGTCTCACCACTTTAATAATAATGATTGAATATTTAAGTTTAGACATTGTCCTTATATACTCAAAAGGTATTTAGCATACAGATTAGTGTTCACTTCCACTTCTTATCAGATGTTTTATATTGTTGATGCATGGTGGGTAGCAGACAGGCTGAGGTAGCAGCCAAAAACTTAAATGCATGATAACCTTTGATATTCAGAATATTCAATTTACATATATGTTTTTGTTTTGTTTTGATTGTTTGACTTTTTTTTTGTGGAGGAGAGGGAGGGGGAGGGGGCATGTATTTAAATCTTTGATGTGCCCTCTTCAATAGATGTAACAAAAATGAATTATCACTGTGATGGGATATGATATATTATGTTTTCCCACTTTGTGCTCTATCTCAATGTCAAATAAATCTTGTGAGAATATGATCTAGATATTGCTGTACTCAGTGTACTGGCACTTGAGCCAAAGAGAGAATACTCCTCCATGGATGGCTCTTTGTACTGAAAGATAGGGGGGGGGGGGGGGTGGGGGGAACCAGATACAAATGTAACATACAGTGTATCCTATCCTACCTGGCTATACAGAATTAGCCTGGGTTTGAACTGACATCATTGTGAAAGAGGTATTTGCTATCTTGTACCACAGCACCATGAAATCACATTCACATTTCTGTTGAGTGTCGAAACTGATTGCATCTATTGCCTTGACCCAAAATGATTATTAGCCTCTATTCAAGGAGGGATGGACACACAGATGAAATTATGTTTTCTTGGTTTATTTCTTCAAAAAATGATTTGATGGGGTTTATCTTGTGACTTGTTTTATATGAAAGAGTCATCAAGTTATAATCTGTGTCATGGATAGACCTCCTGCTGAAGTTAAACAGAATGTTGTCAAAGACTCAAATGCCTTTTTGTAGGTGATGTTCAAGATTACCAAATTAAAGGGATAGATGACATACATTGTATAGATAAATGTGTTAAAAGAGTTGCTGAATTTTCTGTCATTTATAGACAACATGCTATAGTAATAGCAGCACCTTTTTTTTCTTCTCTGGATAATTTGTTCTCCCTCAACCCCCCCCCCCCCCCCCAAGCAAAACAGATAACTAAATAAAGAAAGAAAGAAAGAAAGAAACAACAACACACAGGTGATTGTAATACGCTGTACAGAGTTAGCAGCTAGACTCTCAGGCATAAATAAGTGCAGTGTATGAGTGTCCAAAAGATACATGCAGAGATGATAATAAAATCCTCACTCACTGATGGATAATTTTAGTTTTTCTCTGCCAGTTGGTGAATAAAGGCAGCTGATTCATAAATAATGAGCAGGATCCATTGATCTTACTCAACATTTCTCTGAGAATGTTCATCCTGGTTTCAATATTACCCTGACATTAACAGAACAACAGAATAGATTTTGAGCATTATATGGGCCATTCTCAGATTAAGTGTTCAATTCCATGTGAGTAAAACCGAAAAATCAACCACAAAGTAATACATTCAAAGATGTGTTTTCGGAAACTTCAAAACCGGTCAAATACGAAACAAAAAGTGGAACATTCTAAATGATGGCCATTCATTGAGTAAAAATGAATTGAAATAGAGCATCATATATGATTTTTGATCACCAATCAGATACGTTACCGCAAATTTACATGTTGTAATGGACTCCTAACTCTGAATTAAATTTATTGTTTTGATCCAATTTCTGTTCAGGAAAAGACATCTGTCCCCCCTAAAGATATTGGGGTTTTTCAAGAGGTAAAGATGTTGTCATCCCTTGCTAATTGGTAGAAATTATTTCTGTGTGGTAGGTTGAAATATGCTTTTTGCTGAAATGAAATATAACCTTAAAATTCACTTTGTATTTTTAGCAAATTTCGCTTACAAATAAAGTTTCGAATCCCACAAATCATGCAAAGGGAACAAGCCGATCTGGAATTTCACAGGAAACAAATATGAATTGCTTTCCTGGGGAAATAACTATTGAAAAACATCGAATCACCTTTGGTAACGTATCTGGTAAAATATAAGTAATAATTTTAGTTGTGTATGAATTAATAAATATCACCTGTTTAATTATTTACCTCATGAATTGATGTAAAAATGAATGATGTATTTCTTGCCCAAATTAACCATTTTACACATTGTACGTAATATTTAAACTATGAAATGTAGTGAAAGAGAACCTCAAATGTGAAAGCTGAGTTCTTCATTCACAGAATATTCTCATCTTACGTCTGAATGTATTTATCCATCTGACTATAAATATTCATTAAGTTTTGATGGATAATTCAAACAAGGTTTAAAAAATATATTTTTGCAGGCACTTAGAAGGAAGTAGGTACAGTCTTTATGAACTCGATATGCTAAACAGTTGTTTGACCTATGGTAACGTATTTGGCTCATCCCTTTTAATGAAAATGAATAAATAATTGTTCAACTTATCAATGAATCTTGAGTAGTTCTTCATATGTTGAAAAACACTAGAATAGATATGCAACAGAACGCTGAAACTTTTCTCGGAAGCGTTTCATAAACTACTTTTTACTCTTTCAAAGTTTGGTAACGTATCTGGCGTACCGTAAATGAATCTGTCGGTGAAGTTACAGAGCAATTTCTACTGAATATTCTTCATTTGAACATAACTTTAATTTTTTATGGAAGCGTCATTCTATGTAGAATTGTTTTATGAACACTTTGTTTTACATAACATTATTTGTCACCGTGGGTGCCCTGAATTATACGTACGGTAACGTATCTGCTAAATCTGAAAAGCAAAAAACTGATATGCTGAATCTTAGCTTCGTCTTGTAAAATAAACGTTCAAAGTTGTTGCATAGAATATGAAAGTGGCTGGGTTTTATAGAATAGAACTTTGGAGTTTATGAGCGCACAACGATTTGTTTGTAAAAACATTTACAATTTCTTTTCAGCATTTTGATTATGTGGTAACGTATCTGTCGGAAAACTTGGCATTAAGTTGTGAGACACTGACGCACAAAGAAAAATCATGTGGAAGTGTTGATCTTTTTCACCTCTCTGTCCTTTTGGTGTAAGAATATAATCCTGAGGTCCAACAAAACGAGGCATGTAATGTGTAGGGATGAATTTTGACCAGATTTGATCCCCAGAAAGCACAAGACCAATGAGCAAAATTCGGTCACGTATCTGGGGTAACGTATCTGTGGTAACGTATATGGTCGATCATATTATTATGAGAGCGATATCTACCAAATATTTCTCACTTGTACTAAACTTTAATGTTGAATCGATGCGTCATTCCGAGGAGTAATGTATAATATGCAATTTGTCTGACATTGCAATATCTGTCGCAGTGGGTGGCGTGAAAAGTATGTCACGTATCTGTCCAAATAAAAGTGTAGAAAACCGATATTTCAAACATTGTACCGTATTCTCTAAAAAGAGCTGTTGCACAAAAAATCTAAGTACTTGCAATGTATGAAGTATATCCTCAGGGTTTCATATACACAGGGTCATTGCATAGTCTTGTTATTTTCGCAATGCTGTAACACTAAAGAAACTGGTAACGTATCTGGCGGTGAACTTGGCGACAGGTTTCAAAAGGCTATAAAAAAAGAAGTCAATAAAAATTTTGGAACTTTTTGAGTATTGTGATTAGCACATATGATATGCTCATCGTCCATGAAAATGATATTTGGAAAGTGTGTTTGTGGACGGAGAGGAGCAATAAAACATAATTCTGAAATAGCCGGCGACACTGCGTTTTGGGGGTCTTAACGAAGTTTAACAGCAAAATTTTATACAAAAAGGCAGACAACCGCATTTGATCGTGTTTATTTTTAACAAATAAAGTCCTCGTGATATATTATAAACATTTAAATAGTAACTAATAGGTTTCAGGGAACCGCAAACTGTCATGGAATGTCGGCGACACCAAAATTCCGTATTTGAACGCTTTTACTGAGAATGGGCCATATACATGTAAGATATTTGTTTTTAACCCGTTCGGTACAGGAACCTGGTGACCTGGGTATTATGGGCATTTCATTCAGTATGGAACGGGTTTATAATTCATCTTCTTGTTAAGAATAGGATCGAAAATTCATCAAAAATATCCATTTCAGTTCAAATGTCTGAAGTGTCTTTTGCTGTTCAAGACTTCAACTCTGATTCTGATTCAAGACTCTGATTTTTGAGAAATATCTTATTGTGGTGTTTTCAGTTTTAAAGGTCTAGGCCTACTGTAGTCTATACGCCGAATATTTCGTGAGGTTTTTATTTTCGCGAATTTCGCGAGTCGTGTCCTATTCACGAAATTGAAGACATGTGAAAATATTGACTGTGATCGCGTGTACATTTCTCCGTTCAGTACAGGACTCCACGATCGCGAATTTAACCACTCGCGAAACTGTCGGGAATTTCCGATTCGCAAAAATTTAGACTCGCGAAATATATGGCGTATACAGTATTTACCATCATGTTTCTAAATTCTCATCCTCTGAACACTAGACCGTGTCTGCTTTTTGAAGAGAATTTTCTTTAAAAACTGTTTATCAGGTGGCTTGTGTGCATCTTTTCTGTCACCAGGATTTTATGGACATTTTGGAGAGAATTATATGTCAAGGAAAAGCTTACAGTTTGGCAAGTGTTATTGCCGGATTAGAACTTGCCCAGAAAATTGATGGTTAGTAATGTTATCAGGATTTCCATCATGGTTTTCCACCAAGTTCTCGTCAAAATACAAGCCTTTCAATCAGATTGAATAAAAAAGTCAAGCTATTGGTGATTCCCCGATGCGTTATAGGCATCATGGTTCCCCTATCAAATTGAGTGACAAGATTGGGGCACAGGTTGAATTGCTGATAATATAACATTTAATGGGAAAAGAGAAATGACTGTTTGATGGAACTTTCTGTGAACTGCTAGAAGTAACCTCCAACCTCGGACAGGAAGGAGATTTTTTTTTTTTGTTAATAGCAAGATGTTAGTGTGTTTGTTCACAAACATCTACAAACATTCAATTGATATGTGATTGCTTGCACGTACAAAGTTGTTCGAGATTCAGAATCTTACAGAACTTTATCCACCCCCCCCCCCCCCCCAAAAAAAAAAAAAGGTGTCTCCATTCTAAGTAAATCTCTGATGGTGGTATTGGCTGCTGGAACATTTTCTCTAGCTCCTGAAATTTCTCTGATATTCAGTGTTAGAGGTGAGACTTGTTATCAAAAGAGTAGATTGATTTCTTTGTGGTGTTCATGCTCTTTAGAACAGTTGTTTACCATGTTGGCTCTTTTCCTCAAGTCTGCTTGTAAAACTCCAGTCACTACCGCTGTAGCACCCCTGATATTGTGTCTGCATGAGATTGGCCTCAAACATCAGCAGCTGATTTGCAGACTGTGATGTCCATAAGTTGAGGACGAACTGATTTTGCTACAACATGCATTTCCCATGATCCGAGTATACTTGGGACTCATCCTCAACGGGTTAACAAGAATGTCATTATAAGATTAAGTCATTCATTGAAATTGAGTGTACCCTTTGGATACTGTGGATAGTTTCCTGCATTCATTGAAATTGAATACATGTACCCTTTGGATACTGCACCCACGTTACCTTCGGAAACATACCCAATGTGACTGCATGTCAAAATGAACAAAAAGTCACATGCAGTGATTTTATATGAGGACTGAAAATAGGTGAAATGGGTCTACCTAGCCAATCTTGAGTTTTTTCATATTTTTTTTTTTTTGTAAGCAACTCTTCTTGTACAAATTGTACATTATGCTGAAGTTTAGGATCATGAAACAAACAGGAAATTGTTTTTATAGCAGTTTTTCTCAAACACTTTTTTTTTTGTAGAATAGTGTGATTAGGTGTGTCTTATAGAGTCCCCTTTTCATCCCTCAAAAACCCTCAACACACCCTTCACTTTCAACTCTAATAACTTTAAAAAGAATTATAATGCTACTGCTTTGAATGTGTTAAAAAAGCATGCTCAATTTCAGCTCAATCTGATAATCCCTTCATTTGTTGTTTCTCTGGTGGATTACATCGTGTTTTTTTTTTTTTGTCCCATTCAATGCACAGGAAGCGTGGCTTGGTAAAGAGTAAATGCTTTCTAATAGACCTTGTACTTCAGAGCTTCTTTTCTCAGTTCACACTTTTACAGAGTGTATGCTCTCTTTCCAATATTTAGATAGGTTAGCAGAGTCCATTTGAGTCGACTTATACATCATTTTAAAGCTTAGAGTCTGCTCTTTCAGAATCTGCCCTGAAGTAAAAATCCATGTCTGGCGAATTTTTGTTGGTTTTGTGATGCAGGGTCACATATACATTGTACACTGTCCTGTAGGAAAAATAATGGTAGTGAATGTAAATGCTTCAAAATTGGAATGGCAATGAAATTTGTGAAGCTCTGTTTTCAAATTTCCTTGGGAGCAGATTTTGAAGCATGTCAAGGAAGGGTCATCGATTGTTGCGATTTTTTTCCCCCTTTTTTTAGGTCACATCAAGGGAGTTATAATCAAACTAATTGATTGTGCCATTGAATCACATCTAATGCAATCCACATGTTGCATGTCAGACTCTTTGTATGATGAGCTGCTCACTCAGCTAGCAAGAGAAAAAGGTAACTATTGAAAACTAAACAGAGCCAAACTTTTATCTCAGCCAGACTGCCTGAAAGAATAGTAGGAGCTGAGTGTGTCTTGAGAAATAGCCTAGTGCTGTCCCAGAGTAAATGCTCGTTTTTCATTCTTGCCTTTACAAGGACACTAATGACATTTGTGTTCACTGGCTCTTAAATTGACTGGAACTTCATTTGATACTATTTCTGCCAGGTAATAGCATTAATCTAATTAATATTATAGCTAATGTTGTCACTGCTTTATAGCTCTCAATGTTTGAGTTGTATTTCCATTTCCAATTGTTTACTGCCCCATTTCAAGTATTGGCCCACAGACAGCGTTCAATTTTCATTCTGAAAATACATGCATGCAATCAAGACAATCTGCAGTTTTTATTTTTTGACATGCAATTCATACAGGGGGAAGGAGGAAGAATCATGTCTGCACTAGGAAATCTGGGCGTTGCCAGACCTGTGTTGTCCAAAAATATTAAAAGCTTTTATGCTATCTTGGTGTGCTGGAGCATTCATAATATTTGAAAATTTATTATGAGGGTAAAATAATGATATGAATTGATAATGAAACTATGAGGATGATAGCAATTCTCTTCATCATACAAGTATCAAAAGATGAAATTATGACTCGGGCAGGATGGTATCTGAACTGGTAACTAGACTACTTTTAAGACATTGTAGGTCTTTTCAATAAGACCATTGATTTTTTTTTTTTTTAAATCAGGTTAGAAAAGGTGAGTAGAATGAAATGAGGACTCCAATGAATAAGAAATTTTAAACAGAAGCAATATTTGATTGTACTTAGTGTATGTACAGCATATTGTTCCACCGTTGGACATAGGAAATAATTCAAAGTGTATATTGCATGAATTTGTGAATGGTTTAGGAGCCTTTATAAAATGGGTTCAAGAATGTAGCCAATAGGAAGCGCTGAAATGAGTCACGTGTGCTTTGGTTACTCAGTCCCATTGCACTGCGTGTTAAATCCTATTGCCGATCGTCTGTGCGCGCGGCGGCTCCTTTGAATTGCATGCATACGCGCTGTCAATCCTGTAAACAACTTCTAGTTCGGACTGCCGGCCGGCAGGCCTTTCTTACCTTGTGCATAACGTGTGGCGCGGCGTACGTATCATACGTACAGTGTACAGTAGACCAAGCGTTGTGGGACCGGACGCGTACATGGAGTCACTTTGAAGGGCAAATCCAACGATTTAGTAGGTTAATTCTCACGCCGTTTTCAGAGTATGTTGTCTAGTAGGCCTATATGAGGAGTCTATATCAAGTCTTTAAGGTAAAGGGTGCATATTCTATAGATGTAAAATAAGTAAGTTTTCATGCGGGAACTTAAGTGTTCGGAAACCCAACCCCCCATTATACTTACACTGTATGTGCGGGATTTCCGAGTGCGACGTGCGTAAATGTTTGGGACGAACATCTTCGGACGTCTTGACCCACAAAGGTACGTGAAAAACGCTGAAAATGCTGTTAGTTTTCGAATTTTCGACCCATTTTATAAAACAAATGATGCACAGGATTATTCCGGTATTTATTCTGGTATTTATTCTGGTATTTACAATGTAGTGCAACATGCACTCGGCTTCGCCTTGTGCATGTTTCACAATTGTAAATACCCTCGAGTGCACTATACGCCTCCACTAACGCACTCTATCCTGTGCATCATTTGTATAATATCTTGCTTTAGGCAACTTTAACAATTTGCAGACCCAAACTGCTTTATTGATGGTGTGACATATTGAATGTTATCACATGACATATCATATCAGTGACATCAGAATAATTCAATTTTTGGCTGACCCACTTGTTTAAGGAATGGTAGGATTTTTGTTGATGATTAATTATGATATGAATGCAAACACACAGTCATAGACTGTATACTTTGCAAGGTAGATCAAACAGGGACTATTTTCTTTAGATGCTCAATCATGACAATCATTCCATTGTTCCAATGAAGAAATTGGTTCTTTTGAAGAATCTATTTGCAAATTTGCAATCCAACCAAAAGTGTGATGGGTAAACATTAAAAGACATCAATTAAGTCCTGTAAAAGTGGTTATTCTCACGTGATAATTTTTTGTGCTCTGCAGGTTAATTGTATTTTGCATGTTTTTGATTTTGTGGAATCAAGACATTTATGATATTATAAATAATTGCGTGTTTTTATTTGCCTGCTGATTCCTGGTCATGCGAAATGTGTGAAAATTTCCACATTGTCATTGCAGTTATTTCAGTTCATTTTGCCCTTGTCTATGCTTACCCATTGCATTGATTTCACTGTAGGTTACTTTTGAAGTCAGTTTTGTATTAGGGAACCCTTTGGTTTTGTTTCTGCAGCCATTTTTTTTTTTTTTTGTAGCATGCTAGCCCAACTGAGGAGGTACTAGGTGCCTAGTACCTCCTAGGCCCAACCAACTTGTGTACAGTGACAGAGCTGTGTATAGTTTAGTAGCATGCATACAATTCAATATCCACAAAATTTTTTTTTTATAGTATAAATATATTTTTTTTCATGAACAAATCTTACAAATTTGTTATGAATGTAGTTCTATTCAATTGCCTTCTTGTTTTCCCAGGCTGTTTAGAAATTCCCAAAGAGCCAGGGTAGTGTTACACACTGAGACAATGATTTTGCCAGATATTTAATCACTTGGCAGCATTCATTATTATTCACCCGTACACACACACAAAAAAGAATGTTTATTCCATGGCAACGAGTGATGTTCCCGCTGTCTATTGATGGCGTCTGAACGAAAATCCCGCACATCATCCGGCACGCTAGTCACATTGTCATCGGCCTCATCTTCAACCACAAATTTCATGGGCTTTAGAGCCCAGGCAGAAAATGGAGCGGAGCAGACGTTTTTTAGAGGAATGGGGATGGCTTAGGATTGTGCACTCATCCTTGTCTGCACACGTGGCCTTGTATGAATAGATCTCACTTAAACTTCACGTGGCATCGCACACCCAAGTTCTATCTCTGGTCCTCAATCCTTGGGCTTTTTCATGGAGCTGTAATTATGGACTTATTCATGCAACCCCTGCTTTGTAGTTCTGGCTCCTTTTCACTTGCAGAAAATCCATATATTCAAAGTCCTATAATTTCAGCTCATGCCCAAAGGTCATAAATATATCCATAGTCTGTGGCTGATGAATGCAGAACTGTTGAAATACATAGTAAAGGAAGAAAAAGAAATTCAACACCCAAATTGCAGCACTGAAAGCCATTATCAGACTAGTCTTTCTAGCCCCATTAATTCCATTATGAATGCTTATCACAAAATGCGATGGCCCCAGATGACTCCTTTGTGAATATTTTATTTTGTTTCCTCGAAAGTCACAAAGTTAGTATGATAAACTGAAATTGAATTTGCTTTCGACATTGTTTGAAAGAAACCTGTATAATTTCAAAGTTTATACTATTTTTTTTTCATTGAGAATATAAAAAAACAAGACTAGAACATTTCTTTTGAAGAACGGTCAAGAGACAACATTAGTAGAAAAGTTTGGTAAATAATCATTATCAATTGAATATTCATTGACTTACCAGAGGGCACATTAACCTGTTGAGGATGAGTCCCGTGTATGCTCGGGCAAGTGTCCATGAGAAATGCATGTTAATTGTAGTAAAGTCCTCGGGAGGTTAAAGATTAAACTTTGCAGATTTGGTGCGACCTTGTCCTCTTGACTGGATGATGTAATCCTACTAGAAACAAGAACTTGTTCATTGCTCATTTTGACACCAGGAAAACAAAATTTTGTTTTGTTAATGTTTTTCCAGCTTCGTGCTTCATTCTGCCTTCTCAATTCAGCTCATGATTTTAGGACACAATGTTGTTCCAATGCAGAGTGTCTACTGCTTCCATATGTATCCTACTGCTCTGTGGAATCTGGTTGCACAATGTGTTAACACTCTGGGAACTCTTGCTATGGATAATTTGTTGGTTGAAATTTGTTTTATTCGATAGCATGAAATCGGTCAAGGCTAATTCACAGTAAAGTTTTGTTTAATCCTGTTCCTTCTTTTATTCTTCTTTTTTTGACCAGAAAATTGACTTTTGAGACATTTTGTAGGGTGGCCTTCCACAAAGATTTTGCTCAATCACATT